>NW_028227329.1:99969-510228 GCF_978045245.1 Mus caroli | reverse complement strand
TCTAAGTTTTTCAATGCAACTCACTCATATACTATGTACTACACTGTGCGTTTCTTATATTCTAAGTTTTTCAGTGCAACTCACTCATATACTATGTACTACACTGTGCGTTTCTTATATTCTAAGTTTTTGAGTGCAAATCACTCATATAGTATGTACTACACTGTGCGTTTCTTATATTCTAAGTTTTTCAGTGCAACTCACTCATATACTATGTACTACACTGTGCATTTCTTATATTCTAAGTTTTTCAGTGCAACTCACTCATATACAATGTACTACACTGTGCATTTCGTCTAATGCGGGTTTTTCAGTTAATTCTAAGTTTTTCAGTGCAACTCACTCATATACAATGTACTACACTGTGCATTTCGTCTAATGCGGGGTTTTTCAGTATATTCTAAGTTTTTTAGTGCAACTCACTCATATACAATGTACTACACTGTGCATTTCGTCTAATGCGGGTTTTTCAGTAAATTCTAAGTTTTTCAGTGCAACTCACTCATATACAATGTACTACACTGTGCATTTCGTCTAATGCGGGTTTTCAGTAAATTCTAAGTTTTTCAGTGCAACTCACTCATATACAATGTACTACACTGTGCATTTCGTCTAATGCGGGTTTTTCAGTAAATTCTAAGTTTTTCAGTGCAACTCACTCATATACAATGTACTACACTGTGCATTTCCTCTAATGCGGGTTTTTCAGTAAATTCTAAGTTTTTCAGTGCAACTCACTCATATACAATGTACTACACTGTGCATTTCGTCTAATGCGGGTTTTTCAGTAAATTCTAAGTTTTTCAATGCAACTCACTCATATACAATGTACTACACTGTGCATTACGTCTAATGCGGGTTTTTCAGTAAATTCTAAGTTTTTCAGTGCAACTCACACATATCCAATGTACTACACTGTGCATTTCGTCTAATGCGGGTTTTTCAGTAAATTCTACGTTTTTCAGTGCAACTCACTCATATACAATGTACTACACTGTGCATTTCGTCTAATGCGGGTTTTTCAGTAAATTCTAAGTTTTTCAGTGCAACTAACTCATATACAATGTACTACACTGTGCATTTCGTCTAATGCGGGTTTTTCAGTAAATTCTAAGTTTTTCAATGCAACTCACTCATATACTATGTACTACACTGTGCGTTTCTTATATTCTAAGTTTTTCAGTGCAAATCACTCATATAGTATGTACTACACTGTGCGTTTCTTATATTCCTAAGTTTTTCAGTGCAACTCACTCATATAATATGTACTACACTGTGCGTTTCTTATATTCTAAATTTTTCAGTGCAATTCACTCATATACTATGTTCTACACTGTGCATTTCGTGTAATGCGGGTATTTCAGTAAATTCTAAGTTTTTCAGTGCAACTCACTCATATACTATGTACTACACTGTGCGTTTCTTATATTCTAAGTTTTTCAGTGCAACTCACTCATATACTATGTACTACACTGTGCGTTTCTTATATTCTAAGTTTTTCAGTGCAACTCACTCATATACTATGTACTACACTGTGCGTTTCTTATATTCTAAGTTTTTCAGTGCAACTCACTCATATACTATGTACTACACTGTGCATTTCGTGCAATGCGGGTTTTTCAGTAAATTCTTAGTTTTTCAGTGCAACTCACTCATATACTATGTACTACACTGTGCGTTTCTTATATTCTAAGTTTTTCAGTGCAACTCACTCATATACTATGTACTACACTGTGCGTTTCTTATATTCTAAGTTTTTTCAGTGCAACTCACTCATATACTATGTACTACACTGTGCGTTTCTAATATTCTAAGTTTTTCAGTGCAACTCACTCATATACTATGTACTACACTGTTGCATTTCGTCTAATGCGGGTTTTTCAGTAAATTCTAAGTTTTTCAGTGCAACTCACTCATATACAATGTACTACACTGTGCATTTCGTCTAATGCGGGTTTTTCAGTAAATTCTAAGTTTTTCAGTGCAACTCACTCATATACAATGTACTACACTGTGCATTTCGTCTAATGCGGGTTTTTCAGTAAATTCTAAGTTTTTCAGTGCAACTCACCCATATACAATGTACTACACTGTGCATTTCGTCTAATGCGGGGTTTTTCCAGTAAATTCTAAGTTTTTCAGTGCAACTCACTCATATAAAATGTACTACACTGTGCATTTCGTCTAATGCGGGTTTTTCAGTAAATTCTAAGTTTTTCAGTGCAACTCACTCATATCCAATGTACTACACTGTGCAATTTCGTCTAATGCGGGTTTTTCAGTAAATTCTAAGTTTTTCAGTGCAACTCACTCATATACAATGTACTACACTGTGCATTTCGCCTAATGCGGGTTGTTCAGTAAATTCTAAATTTTTCAGTGCAACTCACTCATACAATGTACTACACTGTGCATTTCGTCTAATGCGGGTTTTTCAGTAAATTCTAAGTTTTTCAGTGCAACTCACTCATATACAATGTACTACACTGTGCATTTCGTCTAATGCGGGTTTTTCAGTAAATTCTAAGTTTTTCAGTGCAACTCACTCATATACAATGTACTACACTGTGCATTTCGTCTAATGCGGGTTTTTCAGTAAATTTTAAGTTTTTCAGTGCAACTCACTCATATACAATGTACTACACTGTGCATTTCGTCTAATGCGGGTTTTTCAGTAAATTCTAAGTTTTTCAGTGCAACTCACTCATATACAATGTACTACACTGTGCATTTCGTCTAATGCGGGTTTTTCAGTAAATTCTAAGTTTTTCAGTGCAACTCACTCATATACAATGTACTACACTGTGCATTTCGTCTAATGCGTGTTTTTCAGTAAATTCTAAGTTTTTCAGTGCAACTCACTCATATACAATGTACTACACTGTGCATTTCGTCTAATGCGGGTTTTTCAGTAAATTCTAAGTTTTTCAGTGCAACTCACTCATATACAATGGACTACACTGTGCATTTCGTCTAATGAGGGTTTTTCAGTAAATTCTAAGTTTTTCAGTGCAACTCACTCATATACAATGTACTACACTGTGCATTTCGTCTAATGCGGGTTTTTCAGTAAATTCTAAGTTTTTCAGTGCAACTCACTCATATACTATGTACTACACTGCATTTCATCTAATGCGAATTTTTCAGTAAATTCTAAGTTTTTCAGTGCAACTCACTCATATACAATGTACTACACTGTGCATTTCGTCTAATGCGGGTTTTTCAGTAAATTCTAAGTTTTTCAGTGCAACTCACTCATATACAATGTACTACACTGTGCATTACGTCTAATGCGGGTTTTTCAGTAAATTCTAAGTTTTTCAGTGCAACTCACTCATATACAATGTACTACACTGTGCATTTCGTCTAATGCTGGTTTTTCAGTAAATTCTAAGTTTTTCAGTGCAACTCACTCATATACAATGTACTACACTGTGCATTTCGTCTAATGCGGGTTTTTTCAGTAAATTCTAAGTTTTTCAGTGCAACTCACTCATATACAATGGACTACACTGTGCATTTCGTCTAATGCGGGTTTTTCAGTAAATTCTAAGTTTTTCAGTGCAACTCACTCATATACAATGTACTACACTGTGCATTTCGCCTAATGCGGGTTTTTCAGTAAATTCTAAGTTTTTCAGTGCAACTCACTCATATACAATGTACTACACTGTGCATTTCGTCTAATGCGGGTTTTTCAGTAAATTCTAAGTTTTTCAGTGCAACTCACTCATATACAATGTACTACACTGTGCATTTCGTCTAATGCGGGTTTTTCAGTAAATTCTAAGTTTTTCAGTGCAACTCACTCATATCCAATGTACTACACTGTGCATTTCGTCTAATGCGGGTTTTTCAGTAAATTCTAAGTTTTTCAGTGCAACTCACTCATATCCAATGTACTACACTGTGCATTTCGTCTAATGCGGGTTTTTCAGTAAATTCTAAGTTTTTCAGTGCAACTCACTCATATCCAATGTACTACACTGTGCATTTCGTCTAATGCGGGTTTTTCAGTAAATTCTAAGTTTTTCAGTGCAACTCACTCATATACAATGTACTACACTGTGCATTTCGTCTAATGCTGGTTTTTCAGTAAATTCTAAGTTTTTCAGTGCAACTCACTCATATACAATGTACTACACTGTGCATTTCGTCTAATGCGGGTTTTTCAGTAAATTCTAAGTTTTTCAGTGCAACTCACTCATATACAATGGACTACACTGTGCATTTCGTCTAATGCGGGTTTTTCAGTAAATTCTAAGTTTTTCAGTGCAACTCACTCATATACAATGTACTACACTGTGCATTTCGCCTAATGCGGGTTTTTCAGTAAATTCTAAGTTTTTCAGTGCAACTCACTCATATACAATGTACTACACTGTGCATTTCGTCTAATGCGGGTTTTTCAGTAAATTCTAAGTTTTTCAGTGCAACTCACTCATATACAATGTACTACACTGTGCATTTCGTCTAATGCGGGTTTTTCAGTAAATTCTAAGTTTTTCAGTGCAACTCACTCATATCCAATGTACTACACTGTGCATTTCGTCTAATGCGGGTTTTTCAGTAAATTCTAAGTTTTTCAGTGCAACTCACTCATATCCAATGTACTACACTGTGCATTTCGTCTAATGCGGGTTTTTCAGTAAATTCTAAGTTTTTCAGTGCAACTCACTCATATACAATGTACTACACTGTGCATTTCGTCTAATGCGGGTTTTTCAGTAAATTCTAAGTTTTTCAGTGCAACTCACTCATATACAATGTACTACACTGTGCATTTCGTCTAATGCGGGTTTTTCAGTAAATTCTAAGTTTTTCAGTGCAACTCACTCATATACAATGTACTACACTGTGCATTTCGTCTAATGCGGGTTTTTCAGTAAATTCTAAGTTTTTCAGTGCACCTCACTCATATACAATGTACTACACTGTGCATTTCGTCTAATGCGGGTTTTTCAGTAAATTCTAAGTTTTTCAGTGCAACTCACTCATATACAATGTACTACACTGTTCATTTCGTCTAATGCGGGTTTTTCAGTAAATTCTAAGTTTTTCAGTGCAACTCACTCATATACAATGTACTACACTGTGCATTTCCTCTAATGCGGGTTTTTCAGTAAATTCTAAGTTTTTCAGTGCAACTCACTCATATACAATGTACTACACTGTGCATTTCGTCTAATGCGTGTTTTTCAGTAAATTCTAAGTTTTTCAGTGCAACTCACTCATATACAATGTACTACACTGTGCATTTCGTCTAATGCGGGTTTTTCAGTAAATTCTAAGTTTTTCAGTGCAACTCACTCATATACAATGGACTACACTGTGCATTTCGTCTAATGAGGGTTTTTCAGTAAATTCTAAGTTTTTCAGTGCAACTCACTCATATACAATGTACTACACTGTGCATTTCGTCTAATGCGGGTTTTTCAGTAAATTCTAAGTTTTTCAGTGCAACTCACTCATATACTATGTACTACACTGCATTTCATCTAATGCGAATTTTTCAGTAAATTCTAAGTTTTTCAGTGCAACTCACTCATATACAATGTACTACACTGTGCATTTCGTCTAATGCGGGTTTTTCAGTAAATTCTAAGTTTTTCAGTGCAACTCACTCATATACAATGTACTACACTGTGCATTACGTCTAATGCGGGTTTTTCAGTAAATTCTAAGTTTTTCAGTGCAACTCACTCATATACAATGTACTACACTGTGCATTTCGTCTAATGCTGGTTTTTCAGTAAATTCTAAGTTTTTCAGTGCAACTCACTCATATACAATGTACTACACTGTGCATTTCGTCTAATGCGGGTTTTTCAGTAAATTCTAAGTTTTTCAGTGCAACTCACTCATATACAATGGACTACACTGTGCATTTCGTCTAATGCGGGTTTTTCAGTAAATTCTAAGTTTTTCAGTGCAACTCACTCATATACAATGTACTACACTGTGCATTTCGCCTAATGCGGGTTTTTCAGTAAATTCTAAGTTTTTCAGTGCAACTCACTCATATACAATGTACTACACTGTGCATTTCGTCTAATGCGGGTTTTTCAGTAAATTCTAAGTTTTTCAGTGCAACTCACTCATATACAATGTACTACACTGTGCATTTCGTCTAATGCGGGTTTTTCAGTAAATTCTAAGTTTTTCAGTGCAACTCACTCATATCCAATGTACTACACTGTGCATTTCGTCTAATGCGGGTTTTTCAGTAAATTCTAAGTTTTTCAGTGCAACTCACTCATATCCAATGTACTACACTGTGCATTTCGTCTAATGCGGGTTTTTCAGTAAATTCTAAGTTTTTCAGTGCAACTCACTCATATCCAATGTACTACACTGTGCATTTCGTCTAATGCGGGTTTTTCAGTAAATTCTAAGTTTTTCAGTGCAACTCACTCATATACAATGTACTACACTGTGCATTTCGTCTAATGCGGGTTTTTCAGTAAATTCTAAGTTTTTCAGTGCAACTCACTCATATACAATGTACTACACTGTGCATTTCGTCTAATGCGGGTTTTTCAGTAAATTCTAAGTTTTTCAGTGCACCTCACTCATATACAATGTACTACACTGTGCATTTCGTCTAATGCGGGTTTTTCAGTAAATTCTAAGTTTTTCAGTGCAACTCACTCATATACAATGTACTACACTGTTCATTTCGTCTAATGCGGGTTTTTCAGTAAATTCTAAGTTTTTCAGTGCAACTCACTCATATACAATGTACTACACTGTGCATTTCCTCTAATGCGGGTTTTTCAGTAAATTCTAAGTTTTTCAGTGCAACTCACTCATATACAATGTACTACACTGTGCATTTCGTCTAATGCGGGTTTTTCAGTAAATTCTAAGTTTTTCAATGCAACTCACTCATATACAATGTACTACACTGTGCATTTCGTCTAATGCGGGTTTTTCAGTAAATTCTACGTTTTTCAGTGCAACTCACTCATATACAATGTACTACACTGTGCATTTCGTCTAATGCGGGTTTTTCAGTAAATTCTAAGTTTTTCAGTGCAACTCACTCATATACAATGTACTACACTGTGCATTTCGTCTAATGCGGGTTTTTCAGTAAATTCTAAGTTTTTCAATGCAACTCACTCATATACTATGTACTACACTGTGCGTTTCTTATATTCTAAGTTTTTCAGTGCAACTCACTCATATACTATGTACTACACTGTGCGTTTCTTATATTCTAAGTTTTTGAGTGCAAATCACTCATATAGTATGTAGTACACTGTGCGTTTCTTATATTCTAAGTTTTTCAGTGCAACTCACTCATATACTATGTACTACACTGTGCATTTCTTATATTCTAAGTTTTTCAGTGCAACTCACTCATATACAATGTACTACACTGTGCATTTCGTCTAATGCGGGTTTTTCAGTTAATTCTAAGTTTTTCAGTGCAACTCACTCATATACAATGTACTACACTGTGCATTTCGTCTAATGCGGGTTTTTCAGTATATTCTAAGTTTTTTAGTGCAACTCACTCATATACAATGTACTACACTGTGCATTTCGTCTAATGCGGGTTTTTCAGTAAATTCTAAGTTTTTCAGTGCAACTCACTCATATACAATGTACTACACTGTGCATTTCGTCTAATGCGGGTTTTTCAGTAAATTCTAAGTTTTTCAGTGCAACTCACTCATATACAATGTACTACACTGTGCATTTCGTCTAATGCGGGTTTTTCAGTAAATTCTAAGTTTTTCAGTGCAACTCACTCATATACAATGTACTACACTGTGCATTTCCTCTAATGCGGGTTTTTCAGTAAATTCTAAGTTTTTCAGTGCAACTCACTCATATACAATGTACTACACTGTGCATTTCGTCTAATGCGGGTTTTTCAGTAAATTCTAAGTTTTTCAATGCAACTCACTCATATACAATGTACTACACTGTGCATTACGTCTAATGCGGGTTTTTCAGTAAATTCTAAGTTTTTCAGTGCAACTCACACATATCCAATGTACTACACTGTGCATTTCGTCTAATGCGGGTTTTTCAGTAAATTCTACGTTTTTCAGTGCAACTCACTCATATACAATGTACTACACTGTGCATTTCGTCTAATGCGGGTTTTTCAGTAAATTCTAAGTTTTTCAGTGCAACTAACTCATATACAATGTACTACACTGTGCATTTCGTCTAATGCGGGTTTTTCAGTAAATTCTAAGTTTTTCAATGCAACTCACTCATATACTATGTACTACACTGTGCGTTTCTTATATTCTAAGTTTTTCAGTGCAACTCACTCATATACTATGTACTACACTGTGCGTTTCTTATATTCTAAGTTTTTGAGTGCAAATCACTCATATAGTATGTACTACACTGTGCGTTTCTTATATTCTAAGTTTTTCAGTGCAACTCACTCATATAATATGTACTACACTGTGCGTTTCTTATATTCTAAATTTTTCAGTGCAATTCACTCATATACTATGTTCTACACTGTGCATTTCGTGTAATGCGGGTATTTCAGTAAATTCTAAGTTTTTCAGTGCAACTCACTCATATACTATGTACTACACTGTGCGTTTCTTATATTCTAAGTTTTTCAGTGCAACTCACTCATATACTATGTACTACACTGTGCGTTTCTTATATTCTAAGTTTTTCAGTGCAACTCACTCATATACTATGTACTACACTGTGCGTTTCTTATATTCTCAGTTTTTCAGTGCAACTCACTCATATACTATGTACTACACTGTGCGTTTCTTATATACTAAGTTTTTCAGTAAAACTCACTCATATATGATGTACTACACTGTGCGTTTCTTATTTTCTAAGTTTTTCAGTGCAACTCACTCATATACTATGTACTACACTGTGCGTTTCTTATATTCTAAGTTTTTCAGTGCAACTCACTCATATACTATGTACTACACTGTGCGTTTCTTATATTCTAAGTTTTTCAGTGCAACTCACTCATATACTATGTACTACACTGTGCATTTCGTGTAATGCGGGTTTTTCAGTAAATTCTAAGTTTTTCAGTGCAACTCACTCATATACTATGTAATACACTGTGCGTTTCTTATATTCTATGTTTTTCAGTGCAACTCACTCATATACTATGTACTACACTGTGCGTTTCTTATATTCTAAGTTTTTCAGTGCAACTCACTCATATACTATGTACTACACTGTGCATTTCGTGCAATGCGGGTTTTTCAGTAAATTCTTAGTTTTTCAGTGCAACTCACTCATATACTATGTACTACACTGTGCGTTTCTTATATTCTAAGTTTTTCAGTGCAACTCACTCATATACTATGTACTACACTGTGCGTTTCTTATATTCTAAGTTTTTCAGTGCAACTCACTCATATACTATGTACTACACTGTGCGTTTCTTATATTCTAAGTTTTTCAGTGCAACTCACTCATATACAATGTACTACACTGTGCGTTTCTTACATTCTAAGTTTTTCAGTGCAACTCACTCATATACTATGTACTACACTGTGCGTTTCTTATATTCTAAGTTTTTCAGTGCAACTCACTCATATACTATGTACTACACTGTGCGTTTCTTATATTCTAAGTTTTTCAGTGCAACTCACTCATATACTATGTACTACACTGTGCGTTTCTAATATTCTAAGTTTTTCAGTGCAACTCACTCATATACTATGTACTACACTGTGCATTTCGTGTAATGCGGGTTTTTCAGTAAATTCTAAGTTTTTCAGTGCAACTCACTCATATACTTTGTACTACACTGTGCGTTTCTTATATTCTAATATTTTCAGTGCAACTCACTCATATACTATGTACTACACTGTTCGTTTCTTATATTCTAAGTTTTTCAGTGCAACTCACTCATATACTATGTACTACACTGTGCGTTTTTTATATTCTAAGTTTTTCTGTGCAACTCACTCATATACTATGTACTACACTGTGCATTTCGTGTAATGCGGGTTATTCAGTAAATTCTAAGTTTTTCAGTGAAACTCATTCATATACTATGTACTACACTGTGCGTTTCCTATATTCTAAGTTTTTCAGTGCAACTCACTCATATACTATGTACTACACTGTGCGTTTCTTATATTCTAAGTTTTTCAGTGCAACTCACTCATATACTATGTACTACACTGTGCGTTTCTTATATTCTAAGTTTTTCAGTGCAACTCACTCATATCCAATGTACTACACTGTGCATTTCGTCTAATGCGGGTTATTCAGTAAATTCTAAGTTTTTCAGTGAAACTCACTCATATACTATGTACTACACTGTGCGTTTCTTATATTCTAAGTTTTTCAGTGCAACTCACTCATATACTATGTAAAACACTGTGCGTTTCTTATTTTCTAAGTTTTTCAGTGCAACTCACTCATATCCAATGTACTACACTGTGCATTTCGTCTAATGCGGGTTTTTCTGTAAATTCTAAGTTTTTCAGTGCAACTCACTCATATACTATGTACTACACTTTGCGTTTCTTATATTCTAAGTTTTACAGTGCAATCACACATATACTATGTACTACACTGTGCGTTTCTTATATTCTAAGTTTTTCAGTGCAACTCACTCATATACTATGTACTACACTGTGCATTTCATGTAATGCGGGTTTTTCAGTAAATTCTAAGTTTTTCAGTGCAACTCACTCATATACTATGTACTACACTGTGCGTTTCTTATATTCTAAGTTTTTCAGTGCAACTCACTCATATACTATGTACTACACTGTGCATTTCGTGCAATGCGGGTTTTTCAGTAAATTCTACGTTTTTCAGTGGAACTCACTCATATACAATGTACTACACTGTGCATTTCGTCTAATGCGGGTTTTTCTGTAAATTCTAAGTTTTTCAGTGCAACTCACTCATATACTATGTACTACACTGTGCGTTTCTTATTTTCTAAGTTTTTCAGTGCAACTCACTCATATACTATGTACTACACTGTGCGTTTCTTATATTCTAAGTTTTTCAGTGCAACTCACTCATATAATATGTACTACACTGTGCGTTTCTTATATTCTAAGTTTTTCAGTGCAACTCACTCAAATACTATGTACTACACTGTGCATTTCGTGTAATGCGGGTTTTTCAGTAAATTCTAAGTTTTTCAGTGCAACTCACTCATATACTATGTAATACACTGTGCGTTTCTATATTCTATGTTTTTCAGTGCAACTCACTCATATACTATGTACTACACTGTGCGTTTCTTATATTCTAAGTTTTTCAGTGCAACTCACTCATATACTATGTACTACACTGTGCGTTTCTTACATTCTAAGTTTTTCAGTGCAACTCACTCATATACTATGTACTACACTGTGCGTTTCTTATATTCTAAGTTTTTCAGTGCAACTCACTCATATACTATGTACTACACTGTGCGTTTCTTATATTCTAAGTTTTTCAGTGCAACTCACTCATATACTATGTACTACACTGTGCGTTTCTTATATTCTAAGTTTTTCTGTGCAACTCACTCATATACTATGTACTACACTGTGCATTTCGTGTAATGCGGGTTATTCAGTAAATTCTAAGTTTTTCAGTGAAACTCACTCATATACTATGTACTACACTGTGCGTTTCCTATATTCTAAGTTTTTCAGTGCAACTCACTCATATACTATGTACTACACTGTGCGTTTCTTATATTCTAAGTTTTTCAGTGCAACTCACTCATATACTATGTACTACACTGTGCGTTTCTTATATTCTAAGTTTTTCAGTGCAACTCACTCATATACTATGTACTACACTGTGCGTTTCTTATATTCTAAGTTTTTGAGTGCAACTCACTCATATAGTATGTACTACACTGTGCGTTTCTTATATTCTAAGTTTTTCAGTGCAACTCACTCATATACTATGTACTACAATGTGCATTTCTTATATTCTAAGTTTTTCAGTGCAACTCACTCATATAATATGTACTACACTGTGCGTTTCTTATATTCTAAGTTTTTCAGTGCAACTCACTCAAATACTATGTACTACACTGTGCATTTCGTGTAATGCGGGTATTTCAGTAAATTCTAAGTTTTTCAGTGCAACTCACTCATATACTATGTACTACACTGTGCGTTTCTTATATTCTAAGTTTTTGAGTGCAACTCACTCATATAGTATGTACTACACTGTGCGTTTCTTATATTCTAAGTTTTTCAATGCAACTCACTCATATACTATGTACTACACTGTGCGTTTCTTATATTCTAAGTTTTTCAGTGCAACTCACTCATATACTATGTACTACACTGTGCGTTTCTTATATTCTAAGTTTTTCAGTGCAACTCACTCATATAATATGTACTACACTTTGCGTTTCTTATATTCTAAGTTTTTCAGTGCAACTCACTCAAATACTATGTACTACACTGTGCATTTCGTGTAAAGCGGGTATTTCAGTAAATTCTAAGTTTTTCAGTGCAACTCACTCATATACTATGTACTACACTGTGCGTTTCTTATATTCTAAGTTTTTCAGTGCAACTCACTCATATACTATGTACTACACTGTGCGTTTCTTATATTCTAAGTTTTTCAGTGCAACTCACTCATATACTATGTACTACACTGTGCGTTTCTTATTTTCTAAGTTTTTCAGTGCAACTCACTCATATACTATGTACTACACTGTGCGTTTCTTATATTCTAAGTTTTTCAGTGCAACTCACTCATATATGATGTACTACACTGTGCGTTTCTTATTTTCTAAGTTTTTCAGTGCAACTCACTCATATACTATGTACTACACTGTGCGTTTCTTATATTCTAAGTTTTTCAGTGCAACTCACTCATATACTATGTACTACACTGTGCGTTTCTTATATTCTAAGTTTTTCAGTGCAACTCACTCATATACTATGTACTACACTGTGCATTTCGTGTAATGCGGGTTTTTCAGTAAATTCTAAGTTTTTCAGTGCAACTCACTCATATACTATGTAATACACTGTGCGTTTCTTATATTCTATGTTTTTCAGTGCAACTCACTCATATACTATGTACTACACTGTGCGTTTCTTATATTCTAAGTTTTTCAGTGCAACTCACTCATATACTATGTACTACACTGTGCGTTTCTTACATTCTAAGTTTTTCAGTGCAACTCACTCATATACTATGTACTACACTGTGCGTTTCTTATATTCTAAGTTTTTCAGTGCAACTCACTCATATACTATGTACTACACTGTGCGTTTCTTATATTCTAAGTTTTTCAGTGCAACTCACTCATATACTATGTACTACACTGTGCGTTTCTTATATTCTAAGTTTTTCTGTGCAACTCACTCATATACTATGTACTACACTGTGCATTTCGTGTAATGCGGGTTATTCAGTAAATTCTAAGTTTTTCAGTGAAACTCACTCATATACTATGTACTACACTGTGCGTTTCCTATATTCTAAGTTTTTCAGTGCAACTCACTCATATACTATGTACTACACTTTGCGTTTCTTATATTCTAAGTTTTTCAGTGCAATCACTCATATACTATGTACTACACTGTGCGTTTCTTATATTCTAAGTTTTTCAGTGCAACTCACTCATATACTATGTACTACACTGTGCGTTTCTTATATTCTAAGTTTTTCTGTGCAACTCACTCATATACTATGTACTACACTGTGCATTTCGTGTAATGCGGGTTATTCAGTAAATTCTAAGTTTTTCAGTGAAACTCACTCATATACTATGTACTACACTGTGCGTTTCCTATATTCTAAGTTTTTCAGTGCAACTCACTCATATACTATGTACTACACTTTGCGTTTCTTATATTCTAAGTTTTTCAGTGCAACTCACTCATATACTATGTACTACACTGTGCGTTTCTTATATTCTAAGTTTTTCAGTGCAACTCACTCATATACTATGTACTACACTGTGCGTTTCTTATTTTCTAAGTTTTTCAGTGCAACTCACTCATATACTATGTACTACACTGTGCGTTTCTTATATTCTAAGTTTTTCAGTGCAACTCACTCATATACTATGTACTACACTGTGCGTTTCTTATATTCTAAGTTTTTCAGTGCAACTCACTCATATACTATGTACTACACTGTGCGTTTCTTATATTCTAAGTTTTTCAGTGCAACTCACTCATATACTATGTACTACACTGTGCGTTTCTTATTTTCTAAGTTTTTCAGTGCAACTCACTCATATACTATGTACTACACTGTGCGTTTCTTATATTCTAAGTTTTTCAGTGCAACTCACTCATATACTATGTACTACACTGTGCATTTCGTCCAATGCGGGTTTTTCAGTAAATTCTTAGTTTTTCAGTGCAAGTCACTCATATACTATGTACTACACTGTGCGTTTCTTATATTCTAAGTTTTTCAGTGCAACTCACTCATATACTATGTACTACACTGTGCGTTTCTTATATTCTAAGTTTTTCAGTGCAACTCACTCATATACTATGTACTACACTGTGCATTTCTTATATTCTAAGTTTTTCAGTGCAACTCACTCATATACTATGTACTACACTGTGCGTTTCTTATTTTCTAAGTTTTTCAGTGCAACTCACTCATATACTATGTACTACACTGTGCGTTTCTTATATTCTAAGTTTTTCAGTGCAACTCACTCATATACTATGTACTACACTGTGCGTTTCTTATTTTCTAAGTTTTTCAGTGCAACTCACTCATATACTATGTACTACACTGTGCGTTTCTTATTTTCTAAGTTTTTCAGTGCAACTCACTCATATACTATGTACTACACTGTGCGTTTCTTATATTCTAAGTTTTTCAGTGCAACTCACTCATATATGATGTACTACACTGTGCGTTTCTTATTTTCTAAGTTTTTCAGTGCAACTCACTCATATACTATGTACTACACTGTGCGTTTCTTATATTCTAAGTTTTTCAGTGCAACTCACTCATATACTATGTACTACACTGTGCGTTTCTTATATTCTAAGTTTTTCAGTGCAACTCACTCATATACTATGTACTACACTGTGCATTTCGTGTAATGCGGGTTTTTCAGTAAATTCTAAGTTTTTCAGTGCAACTCACTCATATACTATGTAATACACTGTGCGTTTCTTATATTCTATGTTTTTCAGTGCAACTCACTCATATACTATGTACTACACTGTGCGTTTCTTATATTCTAAGTTTTTCAGTGCAACTCACTCATATACTATGTACTACACTGTGCGTTTCTTACATTCTAAGTTTTTCAGTGCAACTCACTCATATACTATGTACTACACTGTGCGTTTCTTATATTCTAAGTTTTTCAGTGCAACTCACTCATATACTATGTACTACACTGTGCGTTTCTTATATTCTAAGTTTTTCAGTGCAACTCACTCATATACTATGTACTACACTGTGCGTTTCTTATATTCTAAGTTTTTCTGTGCAACTCACTCATATACTATGTACTACACTGTGCATTTCGTGTAATGCGGGTTATTCAGTAAATTCTAAGTTTTTCAGTGAAACTCACTCATATACTATGTACTACACTGTGCGTTTCCTATATTCTAAGTTTTTCAGTGCAACTCACTCATATACTATGTACTACACTTTGCGTTTCTTATATTCTAAGTTTTTCAGTGCAATCACTCATATACTATGTACTACACTGTGCGTTTCTTATATTCTAAGTTTTTCAGTGCAACTCACTCATATACTATGTACTACACTGTGCGTTTCTTATATTCTAAGTTTTTCTGTGCAACTCACTCATATACTATGTACTACACTGTGCATTTCGTGTAATGCGGGTTATTCAGTAAATTCTAAGTTTTTCAGTGAAACTCACTCATATACTATGTACTACACTGTGCGTTTCCTATATTCTAAGTTTTTCAGTGCAACTCACTCATATACTATGTACTACACTTTGCGTTTCTTATATTCTAAGTTTTTCAGTGCAACTCACTCATATACTATGTACTACACTGTGCGTTTCTTATATTCTAAGTTTTTCAGTGCAACTCACTCATATACTATGTACTACACTGTGCGTTTCTTATTTTCTAAGTTTTTCAGTGCAACTCACTCATATACTATGTACTACACTGTGCGTTTCTTATATTCTAAGTTTTTCAGTGCAACTCACTCATATACTATGTACTACACTGTGCGTTTCTTATATTCTAAGTTTTTCAGTGCAACTCACTCATATACTATGTACTACACTGTGCGTTTCTTATATTCTAAGTTTTTCAGTGCAACTCACTCATATACTATGTACTACACTGTGCGTTTCTTATTTTCTAAGTTTTTCAGTGCAACTCACTCATATACTATGTACTACACTGTGCGTTTCTTATATTCTAAGTTTTTCAGTGCAACTCACTCATATACTATGTACTACACTGTGCATTTCGTCCAATGCGGGTTTTTCAGTAAATTCTTAGTTTTTCAGTGCAACTCACTCATATACTATGTACTACACTGTGCGTTTCTTATATTCTAAGTTTTTCAGTGCAACTCACTCATATACTATGTACTACACTGTGCGTTTCTTATATTCTAAGTTTTTCAGTGCAACTCACTCATATACTATGTACTACACTGTGCGTTTCTTATATTCTAAGTTTTTCAGTGCAACTCACTCATATACTATGTACTACACTGTGCGTTTCTTATTTTCTAAGTTTTTCAGTGCAACTCACTCATATACTATGTACTACACTGTGCGTTTCTTATATTCTAAGTTTTTCAGTGCAACTCACTCATATACTATGTACTACACTGTGCGTTTCTTATTTTCTAAGTTTTTCAGTGCAACTCACTCATATACTATGTACTACACTGTGCGTTTCTTATATTCTAAGTTTTTCAGTGCAACTCACTCATATCCAATGTACTACACTGTGCATTTCTTCTAATGCGTGTTTTTCAGTAAATTCTAAGTTTTTCAGTGCAACTCACTCATATACTATGTACTACACTTTGCGTTTCTTATATTCTAAGTTTTTCAGTGCAATCACTCATATACTATGTACTACACTGTGCGTTTCTTATATTCTAAGTTTTTCAGTGCAACTCACTCATATACTATGTACTACACAGTGCATTTCATGTAATGCGGGTTTTTCAGTAAATTCTAAGTTTTTCAGTGCAACTCACTCATATACTATGTACTACACTGTGCGTTTCTTATATTCTAAGTTTTTCAGTGCAACTCACTCATATACTATGTACTACACTGTGCATTTCGTGCAATGCGGGTTTTTCAGTAAATTCTTAGTTTTTCAGTGCAACTCACTCATATACTATGTACTACACTGTGCGTTTCTTATATTCTAAGTTTTTCAGTGCAACTCACTCATATACTAGGTACTACACTGTGCGTTTCTTATATTCTAAGTTTTTCAGTGCAACTCACTCATATACTATGTACTACACTGTGCGTTTCTTATATTCTAAGTTTTTCAGTGCAACTCACTCATATACTATGTACTACACTGTGCGTTTCTTATTTTCTAAGTTTTTCAGTGCAACTCACTCATATACTATGTACTACACTGTGCGTTTCTTATATTCTAAGTTTTTCAGTGCAACTCACTCATATACTATGTACTACACTGTGCGTTTCTTATTTTCTAAGTTTTTCAGTGCAACTCACTCATATACTATGTACTACACTGTGCGTTTCTTATATTCTAAGTTTTTCAGTGCAACTCACTCATATCCAATGTACTACACTGTGCATTTCGTCTAATGCGGGTTTTTCAGTAAATTCTAAGTTTTTCAGTG
The DNA here is from genome assembly GCF_978045245.1 of Mus caroli. Taxonomy (NCBI): domain Eukaryota; kingdom Metazoa; phylum Chordata; class Mammalia; order Rodentia; family Muridae; genus Mus; species Mus caroli. Next base: position 492,453 of record NW_028227329.1, on the reverse strand, counting down.
CAACTCACTCATATCCAATGTACTACACTGTGCATTTCGTCTAATGCGGGTTTTTCAGTAAATTCTAAGTTTTTCAGTGCAACTCACTCATATACAATGTACTACACTGTGCATTTCGTCTAATGCGGGTTTTTCAGTAAATTCTAAGTTTTTCAGTGCAACTCACTCATATACAATGTACTACACTGTGCATTTCGTCTAATGCGGGTTTTTCAGTAAATTCTAAGTTTTTCAGTGCAACTCACTCATATACTATGTACTACACTGTGCATTTCTTATATTCTAAGTTTTTCAGTGCAACTCACTCATATAATATGTACTACACTGTGCCTTTCTCATATTCTAAGTTTTTCAGAGCAACTCACTCAAATACTATGTACTACACTGTGCATTTCGTGTAATGCGGGTTATTCAGTAAATTCTAAGTTTTTCAGTGAAACTCACTCATATACTATGTACTACACTGTGCGTTTCCTATATTCTAAGTTTTTCAGTGCAACTCACTCATATACTATGTACTACACTTTGCGTTTCTTATATTCTAAGTTTTTCAGTGCAATCACTCATATACTATGTACTACACTGTGCGTTTCTTATATTCTAAGTTTTTCAGTGCAACTCACTCATATACTATGTACTACACTGTGCATTTCATGTAATGCGGGTTTTTCAGTAAATTCTAAGTTTTTCAGTGCAACTCACTCATATACTATGTACTACACTGTGCGTTTCTTATATTCTAAGTTTTTCAGTGCAACTCACTCATATACTATGTACTACACTGTGCATTTCGTGCAATGCGGGTTTTTCAGTAAATTCTTAGTTTTTCAGTGCAACTCACTCATATACTATGTACTACACTGTGCGTTTCTTATATTCTAAGTTTTTCAGTGCAACTCACTCATATACTATGTACTACACTGTGCGTTTCTTATATTCTAAGTTTTTCAGTGCAACTCACTCATATACTATGTACTACACTGTGCGTTTCTTATTTTCTAAGTTTTTCAGTGCAACTCACTCATATACTATGTACTACACTGTGCGTTTATTATATTCTAAGTTTTTCAGTGCAACTCACTCATATACTATGTACTACACTGTGCGTTTCTTATATTCTAAGTTTTTCAGTGCAACTCACTCATATACTATGTACTACACTGTGCGTTTCTTATATTCTAAGTTTTTCACTGCAACTCACTCATATACTATGTACTACACTGTGCGTTTCTTATTTTCTAAGTTTTTCAGTGCAACTCACTCATATACTATGTACTACACTGTGCGTTTCTTATATTCTAAGTTTTTCAGTGCAACTCACTCATATACTAGGTACTACACTGTGCATTTCGTGCAATGCGGGTTTTTCTGTAAATTCTTAGTTTTTCAGTGCAACTCACTCATATACTATGTACTACACTGTGCGTTTCTTATATTCTAAGTTTTTCAGTGCAACTCACTCATATACTATGTACTACACTGTGCGTTTCTTATATTCTAAGTTTTTCAGTGCAACTCACTCATATACTATGTACTACACTGTGCGTTTCTTATTTTCTAAGTTTTTCAGTGCAACTCACTCATATACTATGTACTACACTGTGCGTTTCTTATATTCTAAGTTTTTCAGTGCAACTCACTCATATACTATGTACTACACTGTGCGTTTCTTATATTCTAAGTTTTTCAGTGCAACTCACTCATATACTATGTACTACACTGTGCGTTTCTTATATTCTAAGTTTTTCAGTGCAACTCACTCATATACTATGTACTACACTGTGCGTTTCTTATTTTCTAAGTTTTTCAGTGCAACTCACTCATATACTATGTACTACACTGTGCGTTTCTTATATTCTAAGTTTTTCAGTGCAACTCACTCATATACTATGTACTACACTGTGCATTTCGTCCAATGCGGGTTTTTCAGTAAATTCTTAGTTTTTCAGTGCAACTCACTCATATACTATGTACTACACTGTGCGTTTCTTATATTCTAAGTTTTTCAGTGCAACTCACTCATATACTATGTACTACACTGTGCGTTTCTTATATTCTAAGTTTTTCAGTGCAACTCACTCATATACTATGTACTACACTGTGCGTTTCTTATTTTCTAAGTTTTTCAGTGCAACTCACTCATATACTATGTACTACACTGTGCGTTTCTTATATTCTAAGTTTTTCAGTGCAACTCACTCATATACTATGTACTACACTGTGCGTTTCTTATATTCTAAGTTTTTCAGTGCAACTCACTCATATACTATGTACTACACTGTGCGTTTCTTATATTCTAAGTTTTTCACTGCAACTCACTCATATACTATGTACTACACTGTGCGTTTCTTATTTTCTAAGTTTTTCAGTGCAACTCACTCATATACTATGTACTACACTGTGCGTTTCTTATATTCTAAGTTTTTCAGTGCAACTCACTCATATACTAGGTACTACACTGTGCATTTCGTGCAATGCGGGTTTTTCTGTAAATTCTTAGTTTTTCAGTGCAACTCACTCATATACTATGTACTACACTGTGCGTTTCTTATATTCTAAGTTTTTCAGTGCAACTCACTCATATACTATGTACTACACTGTGCGTTTCTTATATTCTAAGTTTTTCAGTGCAACTCACTCATATACTATGTACTACACTGTGCGTTTCTTATTTTCTAAGTTTTTCAGTGCAACTCACTCATATACTATGTACTACACTGTGCGTTTCTTATATTCTAAGTTTTTCAGTGCAACTCACTCATATACTATGTACTACACTGTGCGTTTCTTATATTCTAAGTTTTTCAGTGCAACTCACTCATATACTATGTACTACACTGTGCGTTTCTTATATTCTAAGTTTTTCAGTGCAACTCACTCATATACTATGTACTACACTGTGCGTTTCTTATTTTCTAAGTTTTTCAGTGCAACTCACTCATATACTATGTACTACACTGTGCGTTTCTTATATTCTAAGTTTTTCAGTGCAACTCACTCATATACTATGTACTACACTGTGCATTTCGTCCAATGCGGGTTTTTCAGTAAATTCTTAGTTTTTCAGTGCAACTCACTCATATACTATGTACTACACTGTGCGTTTCTTATATTCTAAGTTTTTCAGTGCAACTCACTCATATACTATGTACTACACTGTGCGTTTCTTATATTCTAAGTTTTTCAGTGCAACTCACTCATATACTATGTACTACACTGTGCGTTTCTTATATTCTAAGTTTTTCAGTGCAACTCACTCATATACTATGTACTACACTGTGCGTTTCTTATTTTCTAAGTTTTTCAGTGCAACTCACTCATATACTATGTACTACACTGTGCGTTTCTTATATTCTAAGTTTTTCAGTGCAACTCACTCATATACTATGTACTACACTGTGCGTTTCTTATTTTCTAAGTTTTTCAGTGCAACTCACTCATATACTATGTACTACACTGTGCGTTTCTTATATTCTAAGTTTTTCAGTGCAACTCACTCATATCCAATGTACTACACTGTGCATTTCTTCTAATGCGTGTTTTTCAGTAAATTCTAAGTTTTTCAGTGCAACTCACTCATATACTATGTACTACACTTTGCGTTTCTTATATTCTAAGTTTTTCAGTGCAATCACTCATATACTATGTACTACACTGTGCGTTTCTTATATTCTAAGTTTTTCAGTGCAACTCACTCATATACTATGTACTACACAGTGCATTTCATGTAATGCGGGTTTTTCAGTAAATTCTAAGTTTTTCAGTGCAACTCACTCATATACTATGTACTACACTGTGCGTTTCTTATATTCTAAGTTTTTCAGTGCAACTCACTCATATACTATGTACTACACTGTGCGTTTCTTATATTCTAAGTTTTTCAGTGCAACTCACTCATATACTATGTACTACACTGTGCGTTTCTTATTTTCTAAGTTTTTCAGTGCAACTCACTCATATACTATGTACTACACTGTGCGTTTCTTATATTCTAAGTTTTTCAGTGCAACTCACTCATATACTATGTACTACACTGCATTTCGTCCAATGCGGGTTTTTCAGTAAATTCTTAGTTTTTCAGTGCAACTCACTCATATACTATGTACTACACTGTGCGTTTCTTATATTCTAAGTTTTTCAGTGCAACTCACTCATATACTATGTACTACACTGTGCGTTTCTTATATTCTAAGTTTTTCAGTGCAACTCACTCATATACTATGTACTACACTGTGCGTTTCTTATTTTCTAAGTTTTTCAGTGCAACTCACTCATATACTATGTACTACACTGTGCGTTTCTTATATTCTAAGTTTTTCAGTGCAACTCACTCATATACTATGTACTACACTGTGCGTTTCTTATATTCTAAGTTTTTCAGTGCAACTCACTCATATACTATGTACTACACTGTGCGTTTCTTATATTCTAAGTTTTTCAGTGCAACTCACTCATATACTATGTACTACACTGTGCGTTTCTTATTTTCTAAGTTTTTCAGTGCAACTCACTCATATACTATGTACTACACTGTGCGTTTCTTATATTCTAAGTTTTTCAGTGCAACTCACTCATATACTATGTACTACACTGTGCATTTCGTCCAATGCGGGTTTTTCAGTAAATTCTTAGTTTTTCAGTGCAACTCACTCATATACTATGTACTACACTGTGCGTTTCTTATATTCTAAGTTTTTCAGTGCAACTCACTCATATACTATGTACTACACTGTGCGTTTCTTATATTCTAAGTTTTTCAGTGCAACTCACTCATATACTATGTACTACACTGTGCGTTTCTTATTTTCTAAGTTTTTCAGTGCAACTCACTCATATACTATGTACTACACTGTGCGTTTCTTATATTCTAAGTTTTTCAGTGCAACTCACTCATATACTATGTACTACACTGTGCGTTTCTTATATTCTAAGTTTTTCAGTGCAACTCACTCATATACTATGTACTACACTGTGCGTTTCTTATATTCTAAGTTTTTCACTGCAACTCACTCATATACTATGTACTACACTGTGCGTTTCTTATTTTCTAAGTTTTTCAGTGCAACTCACTCATATACTATGTACTACACTGTGCGTTTCTTATATTCTAAGTTTTTCAGTGCAACTCACTCATATACTAGGTACTACACTGTGCATTTCGTGCAATGCGGGTTTTTCTGTAAATTCTTAGTTTTTCAGTGCAACTCACTCATATACTATGTACTACACTGTGCGTTTCTTATATTCTAAGTTTTTCAGTGCAACTCACTCATATACTATGTACTACACTGTGCGTTTCTTATATTCTAAGTTTTTCAGTGCAACTCACTCATATACTATGTACTACACTGTGCGTTTCTTATTTTCTAAGTTTTTCAGTGCAACTCACTCATATACTATGTACTACACTGTGCGTTTCTTATATTCTAAGTTTTTCAGTGCAACTCACTCATATACTATGTACTACACTGTGCGTTTCTTATATTCTAAGTTTTTCAGTGCAACTCACTCATATACTATGTACTACACTGTGCGTTTCTTATATTCTAAGTTTTTCAGTGCAACTCACTCATATACTATGTACTACACTGTGCGTTTCTTATTTTCTAAGTTTTTCAGTGCAACTCACTCATATACTATGTACTACACTGTGCGTTTCTTATATTCTAAGTTTTTCAGTGCAACTCACTCATATACTATGTACTACACTGTGCATTTCGTCCAATGCGGGTTTTTCAGTAAATTCTTAGTTTTTCAGTGCAACTCACTCATATACTATGTACTACACTGTGCGTTTCTTATATTCTAAGTTTTTCAGTGCAACTCACTCATATACTATGTACTACACTGTGCGTTTCTTATATTCTAAGTTTTTCAGTGCAACTCACTCATATACTATGTACTACACTGTGCGTTTCTTATATTCTAAGTTTTTCAGTGCAACTCACTCATATACTATGTACTACACTGTGCGTTTCTTATTTTCTAAGTTTTTCAGTGCAACTCACTCATATACTATGTACTACACTGTGCGTTTCTTATATTCTAAGTTTTTCAGTGCAACTCACTCATATACTATGTACTACACTGTGCGTTTCTTATTTTCTAAGTTTTTCAGTGCAACTCACTCATATACTATGTACTACACTGTGCGTTTCTTATATTCTAAGTTTTTCAGTGCAACTCACTCATATCCAATGTACTACACTGTGCATTTCTTCTAATGCGTGTTTTTCAGTAAATTCTAAGTTTTTCAGTGCAACTCACTCATATACTATGTACTACACTTTGCGTTTCTTATATTCTAAGTTTTTCAGTGCAATCACTCATATACTATGTACTACACTGTGCGTTTCTTATATTCTAAGTTTTTCAGTGCAACTCACTCATATACTATGTACTACACAGTGCATTTCATGTAATGCGGGTTTTTCAGTAAATTCTAAGTTTTTCAGTGCAACTCACTCATATACTATGTACTACACTGTGCGTTTCTTATATTCTAAGTTTTTCAGTGCAACTCACTCATATACTATGTACTACACTGTGCGTTTCTTATATTCTAAGTTTTTCAGTGCAACTCACTCATATACTATGTACTACACTGTGCGTTTCTTATTTTCTAAGTTTTTCAGTGCAACTCACTCATATACTATGTACTACACTGTGCGTTTCTTATATTCTAAGTTTTTCAGTGCAACTCACTCATATACTATGTACTACACTGCATTTCGTCCAATGCGGGTTTTTCAGTAAATTCTTAGTTTTTCAGTGCAACTCACTCATATACTATGTACTACACTGTGCGTTTCTTATATTCTAAGTTTTTCAGTGCAACTCACTCATATACTATGTACTACACTGTGCGTTTCTTATATTCTAAGTTTTTCAGTGCAACTCACTCATATACTATGTACTACACTGTGCGTTTCTTATATTCTAAGTTTTTCAGTGCAACTCACTCATATACTATGTACTACACTGTGCGTTTCTTATTTTCTAAGTTTTTCAGTGCAACTCACTCATATACTATGTACTACACTGTGCGTTTCTTATATTCTAAGTTTTTCAGTGCAACTCACTCATATACTATGTACTACACTGTGCGTTTCTTATTTTCTAAGTTTTTCAGTGCAACTCACTCATATACTATGTACTACACTGTGCGTTTCTTATATTCTAAGTTTTTCAGTGCAATCACTCATATACTATGTACTACACTGTGCGTTTCTTATATTCTAAGTTTTTCAGTGCAACTCACTCATATACTATGTACTACACAGTGCATTTCATGTAATGCGGGTTTTTCAGTAAATTCTAAGTTTTTCAGTGCAACTCACTCATATACTATGTACTACACTGTGCGTTTCTTATATTCTAAGTTTTTCAGTGCAACTCACTCATATACTATGTACTACACTGTGCATTTCGTGCAATGCGGGTTTTTCAGTAAATTCTTAGTTTTTCAGTGCAACACACTCATATACTATGTACTACACTGTGCGTTTCTTATATTCTAAGTTTTTCAGTGCAACTCACTCATATACTAGGTACTACACTGTGCGTTTCTTATATTCTAAGTTTTTCAGTGCAACTCACTCATATACTATGTACTACACTGTGCGTTTCTTATATTCTAAGTTTTTCAGTGCAACTCACTCATATACTATGTCTACACTGTGCGTTTCTTATTTTCTAAGTTTTTCAGTGCAACTCACTCATATACTATGTACTACACTGTGCGTTTCTTATATTCTAAGTTTTTCAGTGCAACTCACTCATATACTATGTACTACACTGTGCGTTTCTTATTTTCTAAGTTTTTCAGTGCAACTCACTCATATACTATGTACTACACTGTGCGTTTCTTATATTCTAAGTTTTTCAGTGCAACTCACTCATATCCAATGTACTACACTGTGCATTTCGTCTAATGCGGGTTTTTCAGTAAATTCTAAGTTTTTCAGTGCAACTCACTCATATCCAATGTACTACACTGTGCATTTCGTCTAATGCGGGTTTTTCAGTAAATTCTAAGTTTTTCAGTGCAACTCACTCATATACAATGTACTACACTGTGCATTTCGTCTAATGCGGGTTTTTCAGTAAATTCTAAGTTTTTCAGTGCAACTCACTCATATACAATGTACTACACTGTGCATTTCGTCTAATGCGGGTTTTTCAGTAAATTCTAAGTTTTTCAGTGCAACTCACTCATATACAATGTACTACACTGTGCATTTCGTCTAATGCGGGTTTTTCAGTAAATTCTAAGTTTTACATTGCAACTCATTCATATACAATGTACTACACTGTGCATTTCGTCTAATGCGGGTTTTTCAGTAAATTCTAAGTTTTTCAGTGCAACTCACTCATATACAATGTACTACACTGTGCATTTCGTCTAATGCGGGTTTTTCAGTAAATTCTAAGTTTTTCAATGCAACTCACTCATATACAATGTACTACACTGTGCATTTCGTCTAATGCGGGTTTTTCAGTAAATTCTAAGTTTTTCAGTGCAACTCACTCATATACAATGTACTACACTGTGCATTTCGTCTAATGCGGGTTTTTCAGTAAATTCTAAGTATTCAGTGCAACTCACTCATATACAATGTACTACACTGTGCATTTCGTCTAATGCGGGTTTTTCAGTAAATTCTAAGTTTTTCAGTGCAACTCACTCATATACAATGTACTACACTGTGCATTTCTTCTAATGCGGGTTTTTCAGTAAATTCTAAGTTTTTCAATGCAACTCACTCATATACTATGTACTACACTGTGCGTTTCTTATATTCTAAGTTTTTCAGTGCAACTCACTCATATACTATGTACTACACTGTGCGTTTCTTATATTCTAAGTTTTTCAGTGCAACTCACTCATATACTATGTACTACACTGTGCGTTTCTTATATTCTAAGTTTTTCAGTGCAACTCACTCATATACTATGTACTACACTGTGCGTTTCTTATATTCTAAGTTTTTCAGTGCAACTCACTCATATACTATGTACTACACTGTGCATTTCTTATATTCTAAGTTTTTCAGTGCAACTCACTCATATACTATGTACTACACTGTGCGTTTCTTATATTCTAAGTTTTTCAGTGCAACTCACTCATATAATATGTACTACACTGTGCGTTTCTTATATTCTAAGTTTTTCAGTGCAACTCACTCAAATATTATGTACTACACTGTGCATTTCGTGTAATGCGGGTATTTCAGTAAATTCTAAGTTTTTCAGTGCAACTCACTCATATACTATGTACTACACTGTGCGTTTCTTATATTCTAAGTTTTTCAGTGCAACTCACTCATATACTATGTACTACACTGTGCGTTTCTTATATTCTAAGTTTTTCAGTGCAACTCACTCATATAATATGTACTACACTGTGCGTTTCTTATTTTCTAAGTTTTTCAGTGCAACTCACTCATATACTATGTACTACACTGTGCGTTTCTTATATTCTAAGTTTTTCAGTGCAACTCACTCATATACTATGTACTACACTGTGCATTTCGTGTAATGCAGGTTTTTCAGTAAATTCTAAGTTTTTCAGTGCAACTCACTCATATACTATGTACTACACTGTGCGTTTCTTATATTCTATGTTTTTCAGTGCAACTCACTCATATACTATGTACTACCCTGTGCGTTTCTTATATTCTAAGTTTTTCAGTGCAACTCACTCATATACTATGTACTACCCTGTGCGTTTCTTACATTCTAAGTTTTTCAGTGCAACTCACTCATATACTATGTACTACACTGTGCGTTTCTTATATTCTAAGTTTTTCAGTGCAACTCACTCATATACCATGTAGTACACTGTGCGTTTCTTATATTCTAAGTTTTTCAGTGCAACTCACTCATATACTATGTACTACACTGTGCGTTTCTTATATTCTAAGTTTTTCAGTGCAACTCACTCATATACTATGTACTACACTGTGCGTTTCTTATTTTCTAAGTTTTTCAGTGCAACTCACTCATATACTATGTACTACACTGTGCGTTTCTTATATTCTAAGTTTTTCAGTGCAACTCACTCATATACTATGTACTACACTGTGCGTTTCTTATATTCTAAGTTTTTCAGTGCAACTCACTCATATACTATGTACTACACTGTGCGTTTCTTATATTCTAAGTTTTTCAGTGCAACTCACTCATATACTATGTACTACACTGTGCATTTCTTATATTCTAAGTTTTTCAGTGCAACTCACTCATATACTATGTACTACACTGTGCGTTTCTTATATTCTAAGTTTTTCAGTGCAACTCACTCATATAATATGTACTACACTGTGCGTTTCTTATATTCTAAGTTTTTCAGTGCAACTCACTCAAATATTATGTACTACACTGTGCATTTCGTGTAATGCGGGTATTTCAGTAAATTCTAAGTTTTTCAGTGCAACTCACTCATATACTATGTACTACACTGTGCGTTTCTTATATTCTAAGTTTTTCAGTGCAACTCACTCATATACTATGTACTACACTGTGCGTTTCTTATATTCTAAGTTTTTCAGTGCAACTCACTCATATAATATGTACTACACTGTGCGTTTCTTATTTTCTAAGTTTTTCAGTGCAACTCACTCATATACTATGTACTACACTGTGCGTTTCTTATATTCTAAGTTTTTCAGTGCAACTCACTCATATACTATGTACTACACTGTGCATTTCGTGTAATGCAGGTTTTTCAGTAAATTCTAAGTTTTTCAGTGCAACTCACTCATATACTATGTACTACACTGTGCGTTTCTTATATTCTATGTTTTTCAGTGCAACTCACTCATATACTATGTACTACCCTGTGCGTTTCTTATATTCTAAGTTTTTCAGTGCAACTCACTCATATACTATGTACTACCCTGTGCGTTTCTTACATTCTAAGTTTTTCAGTGCAACTCACTCATATACTATGTACTACACTGTGCGTTTCTTATATTCTAAGTTTTTCAGTGCAACTCACTCATATACCATGTAGTACACTGTGCGTTTCTTATATTCTAAGTTTTTCAGTGCAACTCACTCATATACTATGTACTACACTGTGCGTTTCTTATATTCTAAGTTTTTCAGTGCAACTCACTCATATACTATGTACTACACTGTGCGTTTCTTATTTTCTAAGTTTTTCAGTGCAACTCACTCATATACTATGTACTACACTGTGCGTTTCTTATATTCTAAGTTTTTCAGTGCAACTCACTCATATACTATGTACTACACTGTGCGTTTCTTATTTTCTAAGTTTTTCAGTGCAACTCACTCATATACTATGTACTACACTGTGCGTTTCTTATATTCTAAGTTTTTCAGTGCAACTCACTCATATCCAATGTACTACACTGTGCATTTCGTCTAATGCGGGTTTTTCAGTAAATTCTAAGTTTTTCAGTGCAACTCACTCATATCCAATGTACTACACTGTGCATTTCGTCTAATGCGGGTTTTTCAGTAAATTCTAAGTTTTTCAGTGCAACTCACTCATATACAATGTACTACACTGTGCATTTCGTCTAATGCGGGTTTTTCAGTAAATTCTAAGTTTTTCAGTGCAACTCACTCATATACAATGTACTACACTGTGCATTTCGTCTAATGCGGGTTTTTCAGTAAATTCTAAGTTTTTCAGTGCAACTCACTCATATACAATGTACTACACTGTGCATTTCGTCTAATGCGGGTTTTTCAGTAAATTCTAAGTTTTTCAGTGCAACTCACTCATATACAATGTACTACACTGTGCATTTCGTCTAATGCGGGTTTTTCAGTAAATTCTAAGTTTTTCAGTGCAACTCACTCATATACAATGTACTACACTGTGCATTTCGTCTAATGCGGATTTTTCAGTAAATTCTAAGTTTTTCAGTGCAACTCACTCATATACAATGTACTACACTATGCATTTCGTCTAATGCGGGTTTTTCAGTAAATTCTAAGTTTTTCAATGCAACTCACTCATATACAATGTACTACACTGTGCATTTCGTCTAATGCGGGTTTTTCAGTAAATTCTAAGTTTTTCAGTGCAACTCACTCATATACAATGTACTACACTGTGCATTTCGTCTAATGCGGGTTTTTCAGTAAATTCTAAGTTTTTCAGTGCAACTCACTCATATCCAATGTACTACACTGTGCATTTCGTCTAATGCGGGTTTTTCAGTAAATTCTAAGTTTTACAGTGCAACTCACTCATATACAATGTACTACACTGTGCATTTCGTCTAATGCGGGTTTTTCAGTAAATTCTAAGTTTTTCAATGCAACTCACTCATATACTATGTACTACACTGTGCGTTTCTTATATTCTAAGTTTTTCAGTGCAACTCACTCATATACTATGTACTACACTGTGCGTTTCTTATATTCTAAGTTTTTCTGTGCAACTCACTCATATACTATGTACTACACTGTGCATTTCTTATATTCTAAGTTTTTCAGTGCAACTCACTCATATAATATGTACTACACTGTGCGTTTCTTATATTCTAAGTTTTTCAGTGCAACTCACTCATATCCAATGTACTACACTGTGCATTTCGTCTAATGCGGGTTTTTCAGTAAATTCTAAGTTTTTCAGTGCAACTCACTCATATCCAATGTACTACACTGTGCATTTCGTCTAATGCGGGTTTTTCAGTAAATTCTAAGTTTTTCAGTGCAACTCACTCATATACAATGTACTACACTGTGCATTTCGTCTAATGCGGGTTTTTCAGTAAATTCTAAGTTTTTCAGTGCAACTCACTCATATACAATGTACTACACTGTGCATTTCGTCTAATGCGGGTTTTTCAGTAAATTCTAAGTTTTTCAGTGCAACTCACTCATATACAATGTACTACACTGTGCATTTCGTCTAATGCGGGTTTTTCAGTAAATTCTAAGTTTTTCAGTGCAACTCACTCATATACAATGTACTACACTGTGCATTTCGTCTAATGCGGGTTTTTCAGTAAATTCTAAGTTTTTCAGTGCAACTCACTCATATACAATGTACTACACTGTGCATTTCGTCTAATGCGGGTTTTTCAGTAAATTCTAAGTTTTTCATTGCAACTCATTCATATACAATGTACTACACTGTGCATTTCGTCTAATGCGGGTTTTTCAGTAAATTCTAAGTTTTTCAGTGCAACTCACTCATATACAATGTACTACACTGTGCATTTCGTCTAATGCGGGTTTTTCAGTAAATTCTAAGTTTTTCAATGCAACTCACTCATATACAATGTACTACACTGTGCATTTCGTCTAATGCGGGTTTTTCAGTAAATTCTAAGTATTCAGTGCAACTCACTCATATACAATGTACTACACTGTGCATTTCGTCTAATGCGGGTTTTTCAGTAAATTCTAAGTTTTTCAGTGCAACTCACTCATATACAATGTACTACACTGTGCATTTCGTCTAATGCGTGTTTTTCAGTAAATTCTAAGTTTTTCAATGCAACTCACTCATATACTATGTACTACACTGTGCGTTTCTTATATTCTAAGTTTTTCAGTGCAACTCACTCATATACTATGTACTACACTGTGCGTTTCTTATATTCTAAGTTTTTCAGTGCAACTCACTCATATACTATGTACTACGCTGTGCGTTTCTTATATTCTAAGTTTTTCAGTGCAACTCACTCATATACTATGTACTACACTGTGCGTTTCTTATTTTCTAAGTTTTTCAGTGCAACTCACTCATATACTATGTACTACACTGTGCGTTTCTTATATTCTAAGTTTTTCAGTGCAACTCACTCATATACTATGTACTACACTGTGCGTTTCTTATTTTCTAAGTTTTTCAGTGCAACTCACTCATATACTATGTACTACACTGTGCGTTTCTTATATTCTAAGTTTTTCAGTGCAACTCACTCATATCCAATGTACTACACTGTGCATTTCGTCTAATGCGGGTTTTTCAGTAAATTCTAAGTTTTTCAGTGCAACTCACTCATATACAATGTACTACACTGTGCATTTCGTCTAATGCGGGTTTTTCAGTAAATTCTAAGTTTTTCAGTGCAACTCACTCATATACAATGTACTACACTGTGCATTTCGTCTAATGCGGGTTTTTCAGTAAATTCTAAGTTTTTCAGTGCAACTCACTCATATACAATGTACTACACTGTGCATTTCGTCTAATGCGGGTTTTTCAGTAAATTCTAAGTTTTTCAGTGCAACTCACTCATATACAATGTACTACACTGTGCATTTCGTCTAATGCGGGTTTTTCAGTAAATTCTAAGTTTTACATTGCAACTCATTCATATACAATGTACTACACTGTGCATTTCGTCTAATGCGGGTTTTTCAGTAAATTCTAAGTTTTTCAGTGCAACTCACTCATATACAATGTACTACACTGTGCATTTCGTCTAATGCGGGTTTTTCAGTAAATTCTAAGTTTTTCAGTGCAACTCACTCATATACAATGTACTACACTGTGCATTTCGTCTAATGCGGGTTTTTCAGTAAATTCTAAGTTTTTCAGTGCAACTCACTCATATACAATGTACTACACTGTGCATTTCGTCTAATGCTGGTTTTTCAGTAAATTCTAAGTATTCAGTGCAACTCACTCATATACAATGTACTACACTGTGCATTTCGTCTAATGCGGGTTTTTCAGTAAATTCTAAGTTTTTCAGTGCAACTCACTCATATACAATGTACTACACTGTGCATTTCGTCTAATGCGGGTTTTTCAGTAAATTCTAAGTTTTTCAATGCAACTCACTCATATACTATGTACTACACTGTGCGTTTCTTATATTCTAAGTTTTTCAGTGCAACTCACTCATATACTATGTACTACACTGTGCGTTTCTTATATTCTAAGTTTTTCAGTGCAACTCACTCATATACTATGTACTACACTGTGCGTTTCTTATATTCTAAGTTTTTCAGTGCAACTCACTCATATACTATGTACTACACTGTGCGTTTCTTATATTCTAAGTTTTTCAGTGCAACTCACTCATATACTATGTACTACACTGTGCATTTCTTATATTCTAAGTTTTTCAGTGCAACTCACTCATATACTATGTACTACACTGTGCGTTTCTTATATTCTAAGTTTTTCAGTGCAACTCACTCATATAATATGTACTACACTGTGCGTTTCTTATATTCTAAGTTTTTCAGTGCAACTCACTCAAATATTATGTACTACACTGTGCATTTCGTGTAATGCGGGTATTTCAGTAAATTCTAAGTTTTTCAGTGCAACTCACTCATATACTATGTACTACACTGTGCATTTCGTGTAATGCAGGTTTTTCAGTAAATTCTAAGTTTTTCAGTGCAACTCACTCATATACTATGTACTACACTGTGCGTTTCTTATATTCTATGTTTTTCAGTGCAACTCACTCATATACTATGTACTACCCTGTGCGTTTCTTATATTCTAAGTTTTTCAGTGCAACTCACTCATATACTATGTACTACACTGTGCGTTTCTTACATTCTAAGTTTTTCAGTGCAACTCACTCATATACTATGTACTACACTGTGCGTTTCTTATATTCTAAGTTTTTCAGTGCAACTCACTCATACACCATGTAGTACACTGTGCGTTTCTTATATTCTAAGTTTTTCAGTGCAACTCACTCATATACTATGTACTACACTGTGCGTTTCTTATATTCTAAGTTTTTCAGTGCAACTCACTCATATACTATGTACTACACTGTGCGTTTCTTATTTTCTAAGTTTTTCAGTGCAACTCACTCATATACTATGTACTACACTGTGCGTTTCTTATATTCTAAGTTTTTCAGTGCAACTCACTCATATACTATGTACTACACTGTGCGTTTCTTATTTTCTAAGTTTTTCAGTGCAACTCACTCATATACTATGTACTACACTGTGCGTTTCTTATATTCTAAGTTTTTCAGTGCAACTCACTCATATCCAATGTACTACACTGTGCATTTCGTCTAATGCGGGTTTTTCAGTAAATTCTAAGTTTTTCAGTGCAACTCACTCATATCCAATGTACTACACTGTGCATTTCGTCTAATGCGGGTTTTTCAGTAAATTCTAAGTTTTTCAGTGCAACTCACTCATATACAATGTACTACACTGTGCATTTCGTCTAATGCGGGTTTTTCAGTAAATTCTAAGTTTTTCAGTGCAACTCACTCATATACAATGTACTACACTGTGCATTTCGTCTAATGCGGGTTTTTCAGTAAATTCTAAGTTTTTCAGTGCAACTCACTCATATACAATGTACTACACTGTGCATTTCGTCTAATGCGGGTTTTTCAGTAAATTCTAAGTTTTTCAGTGCAACTCACTCATATACAATGTACTACACTGTGCATTTCGTCTAATGCGGGTTTTTCAGTAAATTCTAAGTTTTTCAGTGCAACTCACTCATATACAATGTACTACACTGTGCATTTCGTCTAATGCGGATTTTTCAGTAAATTCTAAGTTTTTCAGTGCAACTCACTCATATACAATGTACTACACTATGCATTTCGTCTAATGCGGGTTTTTCAGTAAATTCTAAGTTTTTCAATGCAACTCACTCATATACAATGTACTACACTGTGCATTTCGTCTAATGCGGGTTTTTCAGTAAATTCTAAGTTTTTCAGTGCAACTCACTCATATACAATGTACTACACTGTGCATTTCGTCTAATGCGGGTTTTTCAGTAAATTCTAAGTTTTTCAGTGCAACTCACTCATATCCAATGTACTACACTGTGCATTTCGTCTAATGCGGGTTTTTCAGTAAATTCTATGTTTTTCAGTGCAACTCACTCATATACAATGTACTACACTGTGCATATCGTCTAATGCGGGTTTTTCAGTAAATTCTAAGTTTTTCAATGCAACTCACTCATATACTATGTACTACACTGTGCGTTTCTTATATTCTAAGTTTTTCAGTGCAACTCACTCATATACTATGTACTACACTGTGCGTTTCTTATATTCTAAGTTTTTCAGTGCAACTCACTCATATACTATGTACTACACTGTGCGTTTCTTATATTCTAAGTTTTTCAGTGCAACTCACTCATATACTATGTACTACACTGTGCATTTCTTATATTCTAAGTTTTTCAGTGCAACTCACTCATATACTATGTACTACACTGTGCGTTTCTTATATTCTAAGTTTTTCAGTGCAACTCACTCATATAATATGTACTACACTGTGCGTTTCTTATATTCTAAGTTTTTCAGTGCAACTCACTCAAATATTATGTACTACACTGTGCATTTCGTGTAATGCGGGTATTTCAGTAAATTCTAAGTTTTTCAGTGCAACTCACTCATATACTATGTACTACACTGTGCGTTTCTTATATTCTAAGTTTTTCAGTGCAACTCACTCATATACTATGTACTACACTGTGCGTTTCTTATATTCTAAGTTTTTCAGTGCAACTCACTCATATACTATGTACTACACTGTGCGTTTCTTATTTTCTAAGTTTTTCAGTGCAACTCACTCATATACTATGTACTACACTGTGCGTTTCTTATATTCTAAGTTTTTCAGTGCAACTCACTCATATATGATGTACTACACTGTGTGTTTCTTATTTTCTAAGTTTTTCAGTGCAACTCACTCATATACTATGTACTACACTGTGCGTTTCTTATATTCTAAGTTTTTCAGTGCAACTCACTCATATACTATGTACTACACTGTGCATTTCGTGTAATGCAGGTTTTTCAGTAAATTCTAAGTTTTTCAGTGCAACTCACTCATATACTATGTACTACACTGTGCGTTTCTTATATTCTATGTTTTTCAGTGCAACTCACTCATATACTATGTACTACCCTGTGCGTTTCTTATATTCTAAGTTTTTCAGTGCAACTCACTCATATACTATGTACTACACTGTGCGTTTCTTACATTCTAAGTTTTTCAGTGCAACTCACTCATATACTATGTACTACACTGTGCGTTTCTTATATTCTAAGTTTTTCAGTGCAACTCACTCATATACCGTGTAGTACACTGTGCGTTTCTTATATTCTAAGTTTTTCAGTGCAACTCACTCATATACTATGTACTACACTGTGCGTTTCTTATATTCTAAGTTTTTCAGTGCAACTCACTCATATACTATGTACTACACTGTGCGTTTCTTATTTTCTAAGTTTTTCAGTGCAACTCACTCATATACTATGTACTACACTGTGCGTTTCTTACATTCTAAGTTTTTCAGTGCAACTCACTCATATACTATGTACTACACTGTGCGTTTCTTATTTTCTAAGTTTTTCAGTGCAACTCACTCATATACTATGTACTACACTGTGCGTTTCTTATATTCTAAGTTTTTCAGTGCAACTCACTCATATCCAATGTACTACACTGTGCATTTCGTCTAATGCGGGTTTTTCAGTAAATTCTAAGTTTTTCAGTGCAACTCACTCATATCCAATGTACTACACTGTGCATTTCGTCTAATGCGGGTTTTTCAGTAAATTCTAAGTTTTTCAGTGCAACTCACTCATATACAATGTACTACACTGTGCATTTCGTCTAATGCGGGTTTTTCAGAAAATTCTAAGTTTTTCAGTGCAACTCACTCATATACAATGTACTACACTGGGCATTTCGTCTAATGCGGGTTTTTCAGTAAATTCTAAGTTTTTCAGTGCAACTCACTCATATACAATGTACTACACTGTGCATTTCGTCTAATGCGGGTTTTTCAGTAAATTCTAAGTTTTTCAGTGCAACTCACTCATATACAATGTACTACACTGTGCATTTCGTCTAATGCGGGTTTTTCAGTAAATTCTAAGTTTTTCAGTGCAACTCACTCATATACAATGTACTACACTGTGCATTTCGTCTAATGCGGATTTTTCAGTAAATTCTAAGTTTTTCAGTGCAACTCACTCATATACAATGTACTACACTATGCATTTCGTCTAATGCGGGTTTTTCAGTAAATTCTAAGTTTTTCAATGCAACTCACTCATATACAATGTACTACACTGTGCATTTCGTCTAATGCGGGTTTTTCAGTAAATTCTAAGTTTTTCAGTGCAACTCACTCATATACAATGTACTACACTGTGCATTTCGTCTAATGCGGGTTTTTCAGTAAATTCTAAGTTTTTCAGTGCAACTCACTCATATCCAATGTACTACACTGTGCATTTCGTCTAATGCGGGTTTTTCAGTAAATTCTAAGTTTTTCAGTGCAACTCACTCATATACAATGTACTACACTGTGCATTTCGTCTAATGCGGGTTTTTCAGTAAATTCTAAGTTTTTCAATGCAACTCACTCATATACTATGTACTACACTGTGCGTTTCTTATATTCTAAGTTTTTCAGTGCAACTCACTCATATACTATGTACTACACTGTGCGTTTCTTATATTCTAAGTTTTTCTGTGCAACTCACTCATATACTATGTACTACACTGTGCATTTCTTATATTCTAAGTTTTTCAGTGCAACTCACTCATATACTATGTACTACACTGTGCGTTTCTTATATTCTAAGTTTTTCAGTGCAACTCACTCATATAATATGTACTACACTGTGCGTTTCTTATATTCTAAGTTTTTCAGTGCAACTCACTCAAATACTATGTACTACACTGTGCATTTCGTGTAATGCGGGTATTTCAGTACATTCTAAGTTTTTCAGTGCAACTCACTCATATACTATGTACTACACTGTGCGTTTCTTATATTCTAAGTTTTTCAGTGCAACTCACTCATATACTATGTACTACACTGTGCGTTTCTTATATTCTAAGTTTTTCAGTGCAACTCACTCATATACTATGTACTACACTGTGCGTTTCTTATTTTCTAAGTTTTTCAGTGCAACTCACTCATATACTATGTACTACACTGTGCGTTTCTTATATTCTAAGTTTTTCAGTGCAACTCACTCATATATGATGTACTACATTGTGTGTTTCTTATTTTCTAAGTTTTTCAGTGCAACTCACTCATATACTATGTACTACACTGTGCGTTTCTTATATTCTATGTTTTTCAGTGCAACTCACTCATATACTATGTACTACCCTGTGCGTTTCTTATATTCTAAGTTTTTCAGTGCAACTCACTCATATACTATGTACTACACTGTGCGTTTCTTACATTCTAAGTTTTTCAGTGCAACTCACTCATATACTATGTACTACACTGTGCGTTTCTTATATTCTAAGTTTTTCAGTGCAACTCACTCACATACCATGTACTACACTGTGCGTTTCTTATATTCTAAGTTTTTCAGTGCAACTCACTCATATACTATGTACTACACTGTGCGTTTCTTATATTCTAAGTTTTTCAGTGCAACTCACTCATATACTATGTACTAAACTGTGCATTTCGTGTAATGCGGATTTTTCAGTAAATTCTAAGTTTTTCAGTGCAACTCACTCATATACTTTGTACTACACTGTGCGTTTCTTATATTCTAATATTTTCAGTGCAACTCACTCATATACTATGTACTACACTGTTCGTTTCTTATATTCTAAGTTTTTCAGTGCAACTCACTCATATACTATGTACTACACTGTGCGTTTCTTATATTCTAAGTTTTTCTGTGCAACTCACTCATATACTATGTACTACACTGTGCATTTCGTGTAATGCGGGTTATTCAGTAAATTCTAAGTTTTTCAGTGAAGCTCACTCATATACTATGTACTACACTGTGCGTTTCTTATATTCTAAGTTTTTCAGTGCAACTCACTCATATACTATGTACTACATTTTGCGTTTCTTATATTCTAAGTTTTTTAGTGCAATCACTCATATACTATGTACTACACTGTGCGTTTCTTATATTCTAAGTTTTTCAGTGCAACTCACTCATATACAATGTACTACACTGTGCGTTTCTTATATTCTAAGTTTTTCAGTGCAACTCACTCATATACTATGTACTACACTGTGCGTTTCTTATATTCTAAGTTTTCAGTGCAACTCACTCATATACTATGTACTACACTGTGCATTTCATGTAATGCGGGTTTTTCAGTGAATTCTAAGTTTTTCAGTGCAACTCACTCATATACTATGTACTACACTGTGCGTTTCTTATATTCTAAGTTTTTCAGAGCAACTCACTCATATACTTTGTACTACACTGTGCATTTCGTGCAATGCGGGTTTTTCAGTAAATTCTTAGTTTTTCAGTGCAACTCACTCATATACTATGTACTACACTGTGCGTTTCTTATATTCTAAGTTTTTCAGTGCAACTCACTCATATACTATGTACTACACTGTGCGTTTCTTATATTCTAAGTTTTTCAGTGCAACTCATTCATATACTATGTACTACACTGTGCGTTTCTTATATTCTAAGTTTTTCAGTGCAACTCACTCATATACTATGTACTACACTGTGCGTTTCTTATATTCTATGTTTTTCAGTGCAACTCACTCATATACTATGTACTACCCTGTGCGTTTCTTATATTCTAAGTTTTTCAGTGCAACTCACTCATATACTATGTACTACACTGTGCGTTTCTTACATTCTAAGTTTTTCAGTGCAACTCACTCATATACTATGTACTACACTGTGCGTTTCTTATATTCTAAGTTTTTCAGTGCAACTCACTCATATACCATGTAGTACACTGTGCGTTTCTTATATTCTAAGTTTTTCAGTGCAACTCACTCATATACTATGTACTACACTGTGCGTTTCTTATATTCTAAGTTTTTCAGTGCAACTCACTCATATACTATGTACTACACTGTGCGTTTCTTATTTTCTAAGTTTTTCAGTGCAACTCACTCATATACTATGTACTACACTGTGCGTTTCTTATATTCTAAGTTTTTCAGTGCAACTCACTCATATACTATGTACTACACTGTGCGTTTCTTATTTTCTAAGTTTTTCAGTGCAACTCACTCATATACTATGTACTACACTGTGCGTTTCTTATATTCTAAGTTTTTCAGTGCAACTCACTCATATCCAATGTAGTACACTGTGCATTTCGTCTAATGCGGGTTTTTCAGTAAATTCTAAGTTTTTCAGTGCAACTCACTCATATACAATGTACTACACTGTGCATTTCGTCTAATGCGGGTTTTTCAGTAAATTCTAAGTTTTTCAGTGCAACTCACTCATATACAATGTACTACACTGTGCATTTCGTCTAATGCGGGTTTTTCAGTAAATTCTAAGTTTTTCAGTGCAACTCACTCATATACAATGTACTACACTGTGCATTTCGTCTAATGCGGGTTTTTCAGTAAATTCTAAGTTTTTCAGTGCAACTCACTCATATACAATGTACTACACTGTGCATTTCGTCTAATGCGGGTTTTTCAGTAAATTCTAAGTTTTTCAGTGCAACTCACTCATATACAATGTACTACACTGTGCATTTCGTCTAATGCGGGTTTTTCAGTAAATTCTAAGTTTTTCAGTGCAACTCACTCATATACAATGTACTACACTGTGCATTTCGTCTAATGCGGATTTTTCAGTAAATTCTAAGTTTTTCAGTGCAACTCACTCATATACAATGTACTACACTATGCATTTCGTCTAATGCGGGTTTTTCAGTAAATTCTAAGTTTTTCAATGCAACTCACTCATATACAATGTACTACACTGTGCATTTCGTCTAATGCGGGTTTTTCAGTAAATTCTAAGTTTTTCAATGCAACTCACTCATATACAATGTACTACACTGTGCATTTCGTCTAATGCGGGTTTTTCAGTAAATTCTAAGTTTTTCTGTGCAACTCACTCATATACTATGTACTACACTGTGCATTTCTTATATTCTAAGTTTTTCAGTGCAACTCACTCATATACTATGTACTACACTGTGCGTTTCTTATATTCTAAGTTTTTCAGTGCAACTCACTCATATAATATGTACTACACTGTGCGTTTCTTATATTCTAAGTTTTTCAGTGCAACTCACTCAAATACTATGTACTACACTGTGCATTTCGTGTAATGCGGGTATTTCAGTACATTCTAAGTTTTTCAGTGCAACTCACTCATATACTATGTACTACACTGTGCGTTTCTTATATTCTAAGTTTTTCAGTGCAACTCACTCATATACTATGTACTACACTGTGCGTTTCTTATATTCTAAGTTTTTCAGTGCAACTCACTCATATACTATGTACTACACTGTGCGTTTCTTATTTTCTAAGTTTTTCAGTGCAACTCACTCATATACTATGTACTACACTGTGCGTTTCTTATATTCTAAGTTTTTCAGTGCAACTCACTCATATATGATGTACTACATTGTGTGTTTCTTATTTTCTAAGTTTTTCAGTGCAACTCACTCATATACTATGTACTACACTGTGCGTTTCTTATATTCTATGTTTTTCAGTGCAACTCACTCATATACTATGTACTACCCTGTGCGTTTCTTATATTCTAAGTTTTTCAGTGCAACTCACTCATATACTATGTACTACACTGTGCGTTTCTTACATTCTAAGTTTTTCAGTGCAACTCACTCATATACTATGTACTACACTGTGCGTTTCTTATATTCTAAGTTTTTCAGTGCAACTCACTCATATACCATGTACTACACTGTGCGTTTCTTATATTCTAAGTTTTTCAGTGCAACTCACTCATATACTATGTACTACACTGTGCGTTTCTTATATTCTAAGTTTTTCAGTGCAACTCACTCATATACTATGTACTAAACTGTGCATTTCGTGTAATGCGGATTTTTCAGTAAATTCTAAGTTTTTCAGTGCAACTCACTCATATACTTTGTACTACACTGTGCGTTTCTTATATTCTAATATTTTCAGTGCAACTCACTCATATACTATGTACTACACTGTTCGTTTCTTATATTCTAAGTTTTTCAGTGCAACTCACTCATATACTATGTACTACACTGTGCGTTTCTTATATTCTAAGTTTTTCTGTGCAACTCACTCATATACTATGTACTACACTGTGCATTTCGTGTAATGCGGGTTATTCAGTAAATTCTAAGTTTTTCAGTGAAGCTCACTCATATACTATGTACTACACTGTGCGTTTCTTATATTCTAAGTTTTTCAGTGCAACTCACTCATATACTATGTACTACATTTTGCGTTTCTTTTATTCTAAGTTTTTTAGTGCAATCACTCATATACTTTGTACTACACTGTGCGTTTCTTATATTCTAAGTTTTTCAGTGCAACTCACTCATATACTCTGTACTACACTGTGCATTTCGTGCAATGCGGGTTTTTCAGTAAATTCTTAGTTTTTCAGTGCAACTCACTCATATACAATGTACTACACTGTGCGTTTCTTATATTCTAAGTTTTTCAGTGCAACTCACTCATATACTATGTACTACACTGTGCGTTTCTTATATTCTAAGTTTTCAGTGCAACTCACTCATATACTATGTACTACACTGTGCATTTCATGTAATGCGGGTTTTTCAGTGAATTCTAAGTTTTTCAGTGCAACTCACTCATATACTATGTACTACACTGTGCGTTTCTTATATTCTAAGTTTTTCAGAGCAACTCACTCATATACTTTGTACTACACTGTGCATTTCGTGCAATGCGGGTTTTTCAGTAAATTCTTAGTTTTTCAGTGCAACTCACTCATATACTATGTACTACACTGTGCGTTTCTTATATTCTAAGTTTTTCAGTGCAACTCACTCATATACTATGTACTACACTGTGCGTTTCTTATATTCTAAGTTTTTCAGTGCAACTCATTCATATACTATGTACTACACTGTGCGTTTCTTATATTCTAAGTTTTTCAGTGCAACTCACTCATATACTATGTACTACACTGTGCGTTTCTTATTTTCTAAGTTTTTCAGTGCAACTCACTCATATACTATGTACTACACTGTGCGTTTCTTATATTCTAAGTTTTTGAGTGCAACTCACTCATATACTATGTACTACACTGTGCGTTTCTTATATTCTAAGTTTTTGAGTGCAACTCACTCATATACTATGTACTACACTGTGCGTTTCTTATATTCTAAGTTTTTCAGTCAACTCACTCATATACCATGTACTACACTGTGCGTTTCTTATATTCTAAGATTTTCAGTGCAACTCACTCATATACTATGTACTACACTGTGCGTTTCTTATATTCTAAGTTTTTCAGTGCAACTCACTCATATACTATGTACTACACTGTGCGTTTCTTATATTCTAAGTTTTTCAGTGCAACTCACTCATATACTATGTACTACACTGTGCGTTTCTTATTTTCTAAGTTTTTCAGTGCAAGTCACTCATATACTATGTACTACACTGTGCGTTTCTTATATTCTAAGTTTTTCAGTGCAACTCACTCATATACTATGTACTACACTGTGCATTTCTTATTTTCTAAGTTTTTCAGTGCAACTCACTCATATACTATGTACTACACTGTGCGTTTCTTATATTCTAAGTTTTTCAGTGCAACTCACTCATATCCAATGTACTACACTGTGCATTTCGTCTAATGCGGGTTTTTCAGTAAATTCTAAGTTTTTCAGTGCAACTCACTCATATACTATGTACTACACTTTGCGTTTCTTATATTCTAAGTTTTCAGTGCAATCACTCATATACTATGTACTACACTGTGCGTTTCTTATATTCTAAGTTTTTCAGTGCAACTCACTCATATACTATGTACTACACTGTGCATTTCTTATTTTCTAAGTTTTTCAGTGCAACTCACTCATATACTATGTACTACACTGTGCGTTTCTTATATTCTAAGTTTTTCAGTGCAACTCACTCATATACTATGTACTACACTGTGCATTTCGTGCAATGCGGGTTTTTCAGTAAATTCTTAGTTTTTCAGTGCAACTCACTCATATACTATGTACTACACTGTGCGTTTCTTATATTCTAAATTTTCAGTGCAATCACTCATATACTATGTACTACACTGTGCGTTTCTTATATTCTAAGTTTTCCAGTGCAACTCACTCATACACTATGTACTACGCTGTGCGTTTCTTATATTCTAAGTTTTTCAGTGCAACTCACTCATATACTATGTAATACACTGTGCGTTTCTTATTTTCTAAGTTTTTCAGTGCAACTCACTCATATACTATGTACTACACTGTGCGTTTCTTATATTCTAAGTTTTTCAGTGCAACTCACTCATATACTATGTACTACACTGTGCGTTTCTTATTTTCTAAGTTTTTCAGTGCAACTCACTCATATACTATGTACTACACTGTGCGTTTCTTATATTCTAAGTTTTTCAGTGCAACTCACTCATATCCAATGTACTACACTGTGCATTTCGTCTAATGCGGGTTTTTCAGTAAATTCTAAGTTTTTCAGTGCAACTCACTCATATACAATGTACTACACTGTGCATTTCGTCTAATGCGGGTTTTTCAGTAAATTCTAAGTTTTTCAGTGCAACTCACTCATATACAATGTACTACACTGTGCATTTCGTCTAATGCGGGTTTTTCAGTAAATTCTAAGTTTTTCAGTGCAACTCACTCATATACAATGTACTACACTGTGCATTTCGTCTAATGCGGGTTTTTCAGTAAATTCTAAGTTTTTCAGTGCAACTCACTCATATACAATGTACTACACTGTGCATTTCGTCTAATGCGGGTTTTTCAGTAAATTCTAAGTTTTTCAGTGCAACTCACTCATATACAATGTACTACACTGTGCATTTCGTCTAATGCGGATTTTTCAGTAAATTCTAAGTTTTTCAGTGCAACTCACTCATATACAATGTACTACACTATGCATTTCGTCTAATGCGGGTTTTTCAGTAAATTCTAAGTTTTTCAATGCAACTCACTCATATACAATGTACTACACTGTGCATTTCGTCTAATGCGGGTTTTTCAGTAAATTCTAAGTTTTTCAATGCAACTCACTCATATACAATGTACTACACTGTGCATTTCGTCTAATGCGGGTTTTTCAGTAAATTCTAAGTTTTTCTGTGCAACTCACTCATATACTATGTACTACACTGTGCATTTCTTATATTCTAAGTTTTTCAGTGCAACTCACTCATATACTATGTACTACACTGTGCGTTTCTTATATTCTAAGTTTTTCAGTGCAACTCACTCATATAATATGTACTACACTGTGCGTTTCTTATATTCTAAGTTTTTCAGTGCAACTCACTCAAATACTATGTACTACACTGTGCATTTCGTGTAATGCGGGTATTTCAGTACATTCTAAGTTTTTCAGTGCAACTCACTCATATACTATGTACTACACTGTGCGTTTCTTATATTCTAAGTTTTTCAGTGCAACTCACTCATATACTATGTACTACACTGTGCGTTTCTTATATTCTAAGTTTTTCAGTGCAACTCACTCATATACTATGTACTACACTGTGCGTTTCTTATTTTCTAAGTTTTTCAGTGCAACTCACTCATATACTATGTACTACACTGTGCGTTTCTTATATTCTAAGTTTTTCAGTGCAACTCACTCATATATGATGTACTACATTGTGTGTTTCTTATTTTCTAAGTTTTTCAGTGCAACTCACTCATATACTATGTACTACACTGTGCGTTTCTTATATTCTATGTTTTTCAGTGCAACTCACTCATATACTATGTACTACCCTGTGCGTTTCTTATATTCTAAGTTTTTCAGTGCAACTCACTCATATACTATGTACTACACTGTGCGTTTCTTACATTCTAAGTTTTTCAGTGCAACTCACTCATATACTATGTACTACACTGTGCGTTTCTTATATTCTAAGTTTTTCAGTGCAACTCACTCATATACCATGTACTACACTGTGCGTTTCTTATATTCTAAGTTTTTCAGTGCAACTCACTCATATACTATGTACTACACTGTGCGTTTCTTATATTCTAAGTTTTTCAGTGCAACTCACTCATATACTATGTACTAAACTGTGCATTTCGTGTAATGCGGATTTTTCAGTAAATTCTAAGTTTTTCAGTGCAACTCACTCATATACTTTGTACTACACTGTGCGTTTCTTATATTCTAATATTTTCAGTGCAACTCACTCATATACTATGTACTACACTGTTCGTTTCTTATATTCTAAGTTTTTCAGTGCAACTCACTCATATACTATGTACTACACTGTGCGTTTCTTATATTCTAAGTTTTTCTGTGCAACTCACTCATATACTATGTACTACACTGTGCATTTCGTGTAATGCGGGTTATTCAGTAAATTCTAAGTTTTTCAGTGAAGCTCACTCATATACTATGTACTACACTGTGCGTTTCTTATATTCTAAGTTTTTCAGTGCAACTCACTCATATACTATGTACTACATTTTGCGTTTCTTTTATTCTAAGTTTTTTAGTGCAATCACTCATATACTTTGTACTACACTGTGCGTTTCTTATATTCTAAGTTTTTCAGTGCAACTCACTCATATACTCTGTACTACACTGTGCATTTCGTGCAATGCGGGTTTTTCAGTAAATTCTTAGTTTTTCAGTGCAACTCACTCATATACAATGTACTACACTGTGCGTTTCTTATATTCTAAGTTTTTCAGTGCAACTCACTCATATACTATGTACTACACTGTGCGTTTCTTATATTCTAAGTTTTCAGTGCAACTCACTCATATACTATGTACTACACTGTGCATTTCATGTAATGCGGGTTTTTCAGTGAATTCTAAGTTTTTCAGTGCAACTCACTCATATACTATGTACTACACTGTGCGTTTCTTATATTCTAAGTTTTTCAGAGCAACTCACTCATATACTTTGTACTACACTGTGCATTTCGTGCAATGCGGGTTTTTCAGTAAATTCTTAGTTTTTCAGTGCAACTCACTCATATACTATGTACTACACTGTGCGTTTCTTATATTCTAAGTTTTTCAGTGCAACTCACTCATATACTATGTACTACACTGTGCGTTTCTTATATTCTAAGTTTTTCAGTGCAACTCATTCATATACTATGTACTACACTGTGCGTTTCTTATATTCTAAGTTTTTCAGTGCAACTCACTCATATACTATGTACTACACTGTGCGTTTCTTATTTTCTAAGTTTTTCAGTGCAACTCACTCATATACTATGTACTACACTGTGCGTTTCTTATATTCTAAGTTTTTGAGTGCAACTCACTCATATACTATGTACTACACTGTGCGTTTCTTATATTCTAAGTTTTTGAGTGCAACTCACTCATATACTATGTACTACACTGTGCGTTTCTTATATTCTAAGTTTTTCAGTCAACTCACTCATATACCATGTACTACACTGTGCGTTTCTTATATTCTAAGATTTTCAGTGCAACTCACTCATATACTATGTACTACACTGTGCGTTTCTTATATTCTAAGTTTTTCAGTGCAACTCACTCATATACTATGTACTACACTGTGCGTTTCTTATATTCTAAGTTTTTCAGTGCAACTCACTCATATACTATGTACTACACTGTGCGTTTCTTATTTTCTAAGTTTTTCAGTGCAAGTCACTCATATACTATGTACTACACTGTGCGTTTCTTATATTCTAAGTTTTTCAGTGCAACTCACTCATATACTATGTACTACACTGTGCATTTCTTATTTTCTAAGTTTTTCAGTGCAACTCACTCATATACTATGTACTAAACTGTGCGTTTCTTATATTCTAAGTTTTTCAGTGCAACTCACTCATATCCAATGTACTACACTGTGCATTTCGTCTAATGCGGGTTTTTCAGTAAATTCTAAGTTTTTCAGTGCAACTCACTCATATACTATGTACTACACTTTGCGTTTCTTATATTCTAAGTTTTCAGTGCAATCACTCATATACTATGTACTACACTGTGCGTTTCTTATATTCTAAGTTTTTCAGTGCAACTCACTCATATACTATGTACTACACTGTGCATTTCGTGCAATGCGGGTTTTTCAGTAAATTCTTAGTTTTTCAGTGCAACTCACTCATATACTATGTACTACACTGTGCGTTTCTTATATTCTAAGTTTTTCAGTGCAACTCACTCATATACTATGTACTACACTGTGCGTTTCTTATATTCTAAGTTTTCCAGTGCAACTCACTCATACACTATGTACTACGCTGTGCGTTTCTTATATTCTAAGTTTTTCAGTGCAACTCACTCATATACTATGTAATACACTGTGCGTTTCTTATTTTCTAAGTTTTTCAGTGCAACTCACTCATATACTATGTACTACACTGTGCGTTTCTTATATTCTAAGTTTTTCAGTGCAACTCACTCATATACTATGTACTACACTGTGCGTTTCTTATTTTCTAAGTTTTTCAGTACAACTCACTCATATACTATGTACTACACTGTGCGTTTCTTATATTCTAAGTTTTTCAGTGCAACTCACTCATATCCAATGTACTACACTGTGCATTTCGTCTAATGCGGGTTTTTCAGTAAATTCTAAGTTTTTCAGTGCAACTCACTCATATACAATGTACTACACTGTGCATTTCGTCTAATGCGGGTTTTTCAGTAAATTCTAAGTTTTTCAGTGCAACTCACTCATATACAATGTACTACACTGTGCATTTCGTCTAATGCGGGTTTTTCCGTAAATTCTAAGTTTTTCAGTGCAACTCACTCATATACAATGTACTACACTGTGCATTTCGTCTAATGCGGGTTTTTCAGTAAATTCTAAGTTTTTCAGTGCAACTCACTCATATACAATGTACTACACTGTGCATTTCGTCTAATGCGGGTTTTTCAGTAAATTCTAAGTTTTTCATTGCAACTCACTCATATACAATGTACTACACTGTGCATTTCGTCTAATGCGGGTTTTTCAGTAAATTCTAAGTTTTTCAGTGCAACTCACTCATATACAATGTACTACACTGTGCATTTCGTCTAATGCGGGTTTTTCAGTAAATTCTAAGTTTTTCAATGCAACTCACTCATATACAATGTACTACACTGTGCATTTCGTCTAATGCGGGTTTTTCAGTAAATTCTAAGTTTTTCAGTGCAACTCACTCATATACAATGTACTACACTGTGCATTTCGTCTAATGCGGGTTTTTCAGTAAATTCTAAGTATTCAGTGCAACTCACTCATATACAATGTACTACACTGTGCATTTCGTCTAATGCGGGTTTTTCAGTAAATTCTAAGTTTTTCAGTGCAACTCACTCATATACAATGTACTACACTGTGCATTTCGTCTAATGCGGGTTTTTCAGTAAATTCTAAGTTTTTCAATGCAACTCACTCATATACTATGTACTACACTGTGCGTTTCTTATATTCTAAGTTTTTCAGTGCAACTCACTCATATACTATGTACTACACTGTGCGTTTCTTATATTCTAAGTTTTTCAGTGCAACTCACTCATATACTATGTACTACACTGTGCGTTTCTTATATTCTAAGTTTTTGAGTGCAACTCACTCATATAGTATGTACTACACTGTGCGTTTCTTATATTCTAAGTTTTTCAGTGCAACTCACTCATATACTATGTACTACACTGTGCATTTCTTATATTCTAAGTTTTTCAGTGCAACTCACTCATATACTATGCACTACACTGTGCGTTTCTTATATTCTAAGTTTTTCAGTGCAACTCACTCATATAATATGTACTACACTGTGCGTTTCTTATATTCTAAGTTTTTCAGTGCAACTCACTCAAATACTATGTACTACACTGTGCATTTCGTGTAATGCGGGTATTTCAGTAAATTCTAAGTTTTTCAGTGCAACTCACTCATATACTATGTACTACACTGTGCGTTTCTTATATTCTAAGTTTTTCAGTGCAACTCACTCATATACTATGTACTACACTGTGCGTTTCTTATATTCTAAGTTTTTCAGTGCAACTCACTCATATACTATGTACTACACTGTGCGTTTCTTATTTTCTAAGTTTTTCAGTGCAACTCACTCATATACTATGTACTACACTGTGCGTTTCTTATATTCTAAGTTTTTCAGTGCAACTCACTCATATATGATGTACTACACTGTGTGTTTCTTATTTTCTAAGTTTTTCAGTGCAACTCACTCATATACTATGTACTACACTGTGCGTTTCTTATATTCTAAGTTTTTCAGTGCAACTCACTCATATACTATGTACTACACTGTGCGTTTCTTATATTCTAAGTTTTTCAGTGCAACTCACTCATATACTATGTACTACACTGTGCATTTCGTGTAATGCAGGTTTTTCAGTAAATTCTAAGTTTTTCAGTGCAACTCACTCATATACTATGTACTACACTGTGCGTTTCTTATATTCTATGTTTTTCAGTGCAACTCACTCATATACTATGTACTACCCTGTGCGTTTCTTATATTCTAAGTTTTTCAGTGCAACTCACTCATATACTATGTACTACACTGTGCGTTTCTTACATTCTAAGTTTATCAGTGCAACTCACTCATATACTATGTACTACACTGTGCGTTTCTTATATTCTAAGTTTTTCAGTGCAACTCACTCATATACCATGTAGTACACTGTGCGTTTCTTATATTCTAAGTTTTTCAGTGCAACTCACTCATATACTATGTACTACACTGTGCGTTTCTTATATTCTAAGTTTTTCAGTGCAACTCACTCATATACTATGTACTAAACTGTGCATTTCGTGTAATGCGGGTTTTTCAGTAAATTCTAAGTTTTTCAGTGCAACTCACTCATATACTTTGTACTACACTGTGCGTTTCTTATATTCTAATATTTTCAGTGCAACTCACTCATATACTATGTACTACACTGTGCGTTTCTTATATTCTAAGTTTTTCAGTGCAACTCACTCATATACTATGTACTACACTGTGCATTTCGTGCAATGCGGGTTTTTCAGTAAATTCTTAGTTTTTCAGTGCAACTCACTCATATACTATGTACTACACTGTGCGTTTCTTATATTCTAAGTTTTTCAGTGCAACTCACTCATATACTATGTACTACACTGTGCGTTTCTTATTTTCTAAGTTTTTCAGTGCAACTCACTCATATACTATGTACTACACTGTGCGTTTCTTATATTCTAAGTTTTTCAGTGCAACTCACTCATATACTATGTACTACACTGTGCGTTTCTTATTTTCTAAGTTTTTCAGTGCAACTCACTCATATACTATGTACTACACTGTGCGCTTCTTATATTCTAAGTTTTTCAGTGCAACTCACTCATATCCAATGTACTACACTGTGCATTTCGTCTAATGCGGGTTTTTCAGTAAATTCTAAGTTTTTCAGTGCAACTCACTCATATCCAATGTACTACACTGTGCATTTCGTCTAATGCGGTTTTTTCAGTAAATTCTAAGTTTTTCAGTGCAACTCACTCATATACAATGTACTACACTGTGCATTTCGTCTAATGCGGGTTTTTCAGTAAATTCTAAGTTTTTCAGTGCAACTCACTCATATACAATGTACTACACTGTGCATTTCGTCTAATGCGGGTTTTTCAGTAAATTCTAAGTTTTTCAGTGCAACTCACTCATATACAATGTACTACACTGCATTTCGTCTAATGCGGGTTTTTCAGTAAATTCTAAGTTTTTCAGTGCAACTCACTCATATACAATGTACTACACTGTGCATTTCGTCTAATGCGGGTTTTTCAGTAAATTCTAAGTTTTTCAGTGCAACTCACTCATATACAATGTACTACACTGTGCATTTCGTCTAATGCGGGTTTTTCAGTAAATTCTAAGTTTTTCAGTGCAACTCACTCATATACAATGTACTACACTATGCATTTCGTCTAATGCGGGTTTTTCAGTAAATTCTAAGTTTTTCAATGCAACTCACTCATATACAATGTACTACACTGTGCATTTCGTCTAATGCGGGTTTTTCAGTAAATGCTAAGTTTTTCAGTGCAACTCACTCATATACAATGTACTACACTGTGCATTTCGTCTAATGCGGGTTTTTCAGTAAATTCTAAGTTTTTCAGTGCAACTCACTCATATCCAATGTACTACACTGTGCATTTCGTCTAATGCGGGTTTTTCAGTAAATTCTAAGTTTTTCAGTGCAACTCACTCATATACAATGTACTACACTGTGCATTTCGTCTAATGCGGGTTTTTCAGTAAATTCTAAGTTTTTCAATGCAACTCACTCATATACAATGTACTACACTGTGCGTTTCTTATATTCTAAGTTTTTCAGTGCAACTCACTCATATACTATGTACTACACTGTGCGTTTCTTATATTCTAAGTTTTTCAGTGCAACTCACTCATATACTATGTACTACACTGTGCGTTTCTTATATTCTAAGTTTTTTGAGTGCAACTCACTCATATAGTATGTACTACACTGTGCGTTTCTTATATTCTAAGTTTTTCAGTGCAACTCACTCATATACTATGTACTACACTGTTCATTTCTTATATTCTAAGTTTTTCAGTGCAACTCACTCATATACTATGTACTACACTGTGCGTTTCTTATATTCTAAGTTTTTCAGTGCAACTCACTCATATAATATGTACTACACTGTGCGTTTCT
Organism: Mus caroli; assembly: GCF_978045245.1. Taxonomy (NCBI): domain Eukaryota; kingdom Metazoa; phylum Chordata; class Mammalia; order Rodentia; family Muridae; genus Mus; species Mus caroli. The sequence continues at coordinate 457,908 of NW_028227329.1, read as the reverse complement.
TATATTCTAAGTTTTTCAGTGCAACTCACTCAAATACTATGTACTACACTGTGCATTTCGTGTAATGCGGGTATTTCAGTAAATTCTAAGTTTTTCAGTGCAACTCACTCATATACTATGTACTACACTGTGCGTTTCTTATATTCTAAGTTTTTCAGTGCAACTCACTCATATACTATGTACTACACTGTGCGTTTCTTATATTCTAAGTTTTTCAGTGCCACTCACTCATATACTATGTACTACACTGTGCGTTTCTTATTTTCTAAGTTTTTCAGTGCAACTCACTCATATACTATGTACTACACTGTGCGTTTCTTATATTCTAAGTTTTTCAGTGCAACTCACTCATATATGATGTACTACATTGTGTGTTTCTTATTTTCTAAGTTTTTCAGTGCAACTCACTCATATACTATGTACTACACTGTGCGTTTCTTATATTCTAAGTTTTTCAGTGCAACTCACTCATATACTATGTACTACACTGTGCGTTTCTTATATTCTAAGTTTTTTGAGTGCAACTCACTCATATAGTATGTACTACACTGTGCGTTTCTTATATTCTAAGTTTTTCAGTGCAACTCACTCATATACTATGTACTACACTGTGCATTTCTTATATTCTAAGTTTTTCAGTGCAACTCACTCATATACTATGTACTACACTGTGCGTTTCTTATATTCTAAGTTTTTCAGTGCAACTCACTCATATAATATGTACTACACTGTGCGTTTCTTATATTCTAAGTTTTTCAGTGCAACTCACTCAAATACTATGTACTACACTGTGCATTTCGTGTAATGCGGGTATTTCAGTAAATTCTAAGTTTTTCAGTGCAACTCACTCATATACTATGTACTACACTGTGCGTTTCTTATATTCTAAGTTTTTCAGTGCAACTCACTCATATACTATGTACTACACTGTGCGTTTATTATATTCTAAGTTTTTCAGTGCAACTCACTCATATACTATGTACTACACTGTGCGTTTCTTATTTTCTAAGTTTTTCAGTGCAACTCACTCATATACTATGTACTACACTGTGCGTTTCTTATATTCTAAGTTTTTCAGTGCAACTCACTCATATATGATGTACTACATTGTGTGTTTCTTATTTTCTAAGTTTTTCAGTGCAACTCACTCATATACTATGTACTACACTGTGCGTTTCTTATATTCTAAGTTTTTCAGTGCAACTCACTCATATACTATGTACTACACTGTGCGTTTCTTATATTCTAAGTTTTACAGTGCAACTCACTCATATACTATGTACTACACTGTGCATTTCGTGTAATGCAGGTTTTTCAGTAAATTCTAAGTTTTTCAGTGCAACTCACTCATATACTATGTACTACACTGTGCGTTTCTTATATTCTATGTTTTTCAGTGCAACTCACTCATATACTATGTACTACCCTGTGCGTTTCTTATATTCTAAGTTTTTCAGTGCAACTCACTCATATACTATGTACTACACTGTGCGTTTCTTACATTCTAAGTTTTTCAGTGCAACTCACTCATATACTATGTACTACACTGTGCGTTTCTTATATTCTAATTTTTTCAATGCAACTCACTCATATACCATGTACTACACTGTGCGTTTCTTATAATCTAAGTTTTTCAGTGCAACTCACTCATATACTATGTACTACACAGTGCGTTTCTTATATTCTAAGTTTTTCAGTGCAACTCATTCATATACTATGTACTAAACTGTGCATTTCGTGTAATGCGGGTTTTTCAGTAAATTCTAAGTTTTTCAGTGCAACTCACTCATATACTTTGTACTACACTGTGCGTTTCTTATATTCTAATATTTTCAGTGCAACTCACTCATATACTATGTACTACACTGTTCGTTTCTTATATTCTAAGTTTTTCAGTGCAACTCACTCATATACTATGTACTACACTGTGCGTTTCTTATATTCTAAGTTTTTCTGTGCAACTCACTCATATACTATGTACTACACTGTGCATTTCGTGTAATGCGGGTTATTCAGTAAATTCTAAGTTTTTCAGTGAAGCTCACTCATATACTATGTACTACACTGTGCGTTTCTTATATTCTAAGTTTTTCAGTGCAACTCACTCATATACTATGTACTACATTTTGCGTTTCTTATATTCTAAGTTTTTTAGTGCAATCACTCATATACTATGTACTACACTGTAGTTTCTTATATTCTAAGTTTTTCAGTGCAACTCACTCATATACTATGTACTACACTGTGCATTTCATGTAATGCGGGTTTTTCAGTAAATTCTAAGTTTTTCAGTGCAACTCACTCATATACTATGTACTACACTGTGCATTTCGTGCAATGCGGGTTTTTCAGTAAATTCTTAGTTTTTCAGTGCAACTCACTCATATACTATGTACTACACTGTGCGTTTCTTATATTCTAAGTTTTTCAGTGCAACTCACTCATATACTATGTACTACACTGTGCGTTTCTTATATTCTAAGTTTTCAGTGCAACTCACTCATATACTATGTACTACACTGTGCATTTCATGTAATGCGGGTTTTTCAGTGAATTCTAAGTTTTTCAGTGCAACTCACTCATATACTATGTACTACACTGTGCGTTTCTTATATTCTAAGTTTTTCAGAGCAACTCACTCATATACTATGTACTACACTGTGCATTTCGTGCAATGCGGGTTTTTCAGTAAATTCTTAGTTTTTCAGTGCAACTCACTCATATACTATGTACTACACTGTGCGTTTCTTAAATTCTAAGTTTTTCAGTGCAACTCACTCATATACTATGTACTACACTGTGCGTTTCTTATATTCTAAGTTTTTCAGTGCAACTCACTCATATACTATGTACTACACTGTGCGTTTCTTATATTCTAAGTTTTTCAGTGCAACTCACTCATATACTATGTACTACACTGTGCGTTTCTTATTTTCTAAGTTTTTCAGTGCAACTCACTCATATACTATGTACTACACTGTGGGTTTCTTATTTTCTAAGTTTTTCAGTGCAACTCACTCATATACTATGTACTATACTGTGCGTTTCTTATATTCTAAGTTTTTCAGTGCAACTCACTCATATCCAATGTACTACACTGTGCATTTCGTCTAATGCGGGTTTTTCAGTAAATTCTAAGTTTTTCAGTGCAACTGACTCATATACAATGTACTACACTGTGCATTTCGTCTAATGCGGGTTTTTCAGTAAATTCTAAGTTTTTCAGTGCAACTCACTCATATACAATGTACTACACTGTGCATTTCGTCTAATGCGGGTTTTTCAGTAAATTCTAAGTTTTTCAGTGCAACTCACTCATATACAATGTACTACACTGTGCATTTCGTCTAATGCGGGTTTTTCAGTAAATTCTAAGTTTTTCAGTGCAACTCACTCATATACAATGTACTACACTATGCATTTCGTCTAATGCGGGTTTTTCAGTAAATTCTAAGTTTTTCAGTGCAACTCACTCATATACAATGTACTACACTGTGCATTTCGTCTAATGCGGGTTTTTCAGTAAATTCTAAGTTTTTCAGTGCAACTCACTCATATACAATGTACTACACTATGCATTTCGTCTAATGCGGGTTTTTCAGTAAATTCTAAGTTTTTCAGTGCAACTCACTCATATCCAATGTACTACACTGTGCATTTCGTCTAATGCGGGTTTTTCAGTAAATTCTAAGTTTTTCAGTGCAACTCACTCATATACTATGTACTACACTGTGCATTTCGTCTAATGCGGGTTTTTCAGTAAATTCTAAGTTTTTCAATGCAACTCACTCATATACTATGTACTACACTGTGCGTTTCTTATATTCTAAGTTTTTCAGTGCAACTCACTCATATACTATGTACTACACTGTGCGTTTCTTATATTCTAAGTTTTTCAGTGCAACTCACTCATATACTATGTACTACACTGTGCGTTTCTTATATTCTAAGTTTTTGAGTGCAACTCACTCATATAGTATGTACTACACTGTGCGTTTCTTATATTCTAAGTTTTTCAGTGCAACTCACTCATATACTATGTACTACACTGTGCATTTCTTATATTCTAAGTTTTTCAGTGCAACTCACTCATATACTATGTACTACACTGTGCGTTTCTTATATTCTAAGTTTTTCAGTGCAACTCACTCATATAATATGTACTACACTGTGCGTTTCTTATATTCTAAGTTTTTCAGTGCAACTCACTCAAATACTATGTACTACACTGTGCATTTCGTGTAATGCGGGTATTTCAGTAAATTCTAAGTTTTTCAGTGAAACTCACTCATATACTTTGTACTACACTGTGCGTTTCTTATATTCTAAGTTTTTCAGTGCAACTCACTCATATACTATGTACTACACTGTGCGTTTCTTATATTCTAAGTTTTTCAGTGCAACTCACTCATATACTATGTACTACACTGTGCGTTTCTTATTTCTAAGTTTTTCAGTGCAACTCACTCATATACTATGTACTACACTGTGCGTTTCTTTATTCTAAGTTTATCAGTGCAACTCACTCATATATGATGTACTACACTGTGCGTTTCTTATTTTCTAAGTTATTCAGTGCAACTCACTCATATACTATGTCCTACACTGTGCGTTTCTTATATTCTAAGTTTTTCAGTGCAACTCACTCATATACTATGTACTACACTGTGCGTTTCTTATATTCTAAGTTTTTCAGTGCAACTCACTCATATACTATGTACTACACTGTGCATTTCGTGTAATGCGGGTTTTTCAGTAAATTCTAAGTTTTTCAGTGCAACTCACTCATATACTATGTACTACACTGTGCGTTTCTTATATTCTAAGTTTTTCAGTGCAACTCACTCATATACTATGTACTACACTGTGCGTTTCTTACATTCTAAGTTTTTCAGTGCAACTCACTCATATACTATGTACTACACTGTGCGTTTCTTATATTCTAAGTTTTTCAGTGCAACTCACTCATATAATATGTACTACACTGTGCGTTTCTTATATTCTAAGTTTTTCAGTGCAACTCACTCAAATACTATGTACTACACTGTGCATTTCGTGTAATGCGGGTTTTTCAGTAAATTCTAAGTTTTTCAGTGCAACTCACTCATATCCAATGTACTACACTGTGCATTTCGTCTAATGCGGGTTTTTCAGTAAATTCTAAGTTTTTCAGTGCAACTCACTCATATACAATGTACTACACTGTGCATTTCGTCTAATGCGGGTTTTTCAGTAAATTCTAAGTTTTTCAATGCAACTCACTCATATACAATGTACTACACTGTGCGTTTCTTATATTCTAAGTTTTTCAGTGCAACTCACTCATATACTATGTACTACACTGTGCGTTTCTTATATTCTAAGTTTTTCAGTGCAACTCACTCATATACTATGTACTACACTGTGCGTTTCTTATATTCTAAGTTTTTTGAGTGCAACTCACTCATATAGTATGTACTACACTGTGCGTTTCTTATATTCTAAGTTTTTCAGTGCAACTCACTCATATACTATGTACTACACTGTGCATTTCTTATATTCTAAGTTTTTCAGTGCAACTCACTCATATACTATGTACTACACTGTGCGTTTCTTATATTCTAAGTTTTTCAATGCAACTCACTCATATAATATGTACTACACTGTGCGTTTCTTATATTCTAAGTTTTTCAGTGCAACTCACTCAAATACTATGTACTACACTGTGCATTTCGTGTAATGCGGGTATTTCAGTAAATTCTAAGTTTTTCAGTGCAACTCACTCATATACTATGTACTACACTGTGCGTTTCTTATATTCTAAGTTTTTCAGAGCAACTCACTCATATACTATGTACTACACTGTGCATTTCGTGCAATGCGGGTTTTTCAGTAAATTCTTAGTTTTTCAGTGCAACTCACTCATATACTATGTACTACACTGTGCGTTTCTTAAATTCTAAGTTTTTCAGTGCAACTCACTCATATACTATGTACTACACTGTGCGTTTCTTATATTCTAAGTTTTTCAGTGCAACTCACTCATATACTATGTACTACACTGTGCGTTTCTTATATTCTAAGTTTTTCAGTGCAACTCACTCATATACTATGTACTACACTGTGCGTTTCTTATTTTCTAAGTTTTTCAGTGCAACTCACTCATATCCAATGTACTACACTGTGCATTTCGTCTAATGCGGGTTTTTCAGTAAATTCTAAGTTTTTCAGTGCAACTGACTCATATACAATGTACTACACTGTGCATTTCGTCTAATGCGGGTTTTTCAGTAAATTCTAAGTTTTTCAGTGCAACTCACTCATATACAATGTACTACACTGTGCATTTCGTCTAATGCGGGTTTTTCAGTAAATTCTAAGTTTTTCAGTGCAACTCACTCATATACAATGTACTACACTGTGCATTTCGTCTAATGCGGGTTTTTCAGTAAATTCTAAGTTTTTCAGTGCAACTCACTCATATACAATGTACTACACTATGCATTTCGTCTAATGCGGGTTTTTCAGTAAATTCTAAGTTTTTCAGTGCAACTCACTCATATACAATGTACTACACTGCGCATTTCGTCTAATGCGGGTTTTTCAGTAAATTCTAAGTTTTTCAGTGCAACTCACTCATATACAATGTACTACACTATGCATTTCGTCTAATGCGGGTTTTTCAGTAAATTCTAAGTTTTTCAGTGCAACTCACTCATATCCAATGTACTACACTGTGCATTTCGTCTAATGCGGGTTTTTCAGTAAATTCTAAGTTTTTCAGTGCAACTCACTCATATACTATGTACTACACTGTGCATTTCGTCTAATGCGGGTTTTTCAGTAAATTCTAAGTTTTTCAATGCAACTCACTCATATACTATGTACTACACTGTGCGTTTCTTATATTCTAAGTTTTTCAGTGCAACTCACTCATATACTATGTACTACACTGTGCGTTTCTTATATTCTAAGTTTTTCAGTGCAACTCACTCATATACTATGTACTACACTGTGCGTTTCTTATATTCTAAGTTTTTGAGTGCAACTCACTCATATAGTATGTACTACACTGTGCGTTTCTTATATTCTAAGTTTTTCAGTGCAACTCACTCATATACTATGTACTACACTGTGCATTTCTTATATTCTAAGTTTTTCAGTGCAACTCACTCATATACTATGTACTACACTGTGCGTTTCTTATATTCTAAGTTTTTCAGTGCAACTCACTCATATAATATGTACTACACTGTGCGTTTCTTATATTCTAAGTTTTTCAGTGCAACTCACTCAAATACTATGTACTACACTGTGCATTTCGTGTAATGCGGGTATTTCAGTAAATTCTAAGTTTTTCAGTGAAACTCACTCATATACTTTGTACTACACTGTGCGTTTCTTATATTCTAAGTTTTTCAGTGCAACTCACTCATATACTATGTACTACACTGTGCGTTTCTTATATTCTAAGTTTTTCAGTGCAACTCACTCATATACTATGTACTACACTGTGCGTTTCTTATTTCTAAGTTTTTCAGTGCAACTCACTCATATACTATGTACTACACTGTGCGTTTCTTTATTCTAAGTTTATCAGTGCAACTCACTCATATATGATGTACTACACTGTGCGTTTCTTATTTTCTAAGTTATTCAGTGCAACTCACTCATATACTATGTCCTACACTGTGCGTTTCTTATATTCTAAGTTTTTCAGTGCAACTCACTCATATACTATGTACTACACTGTGCGTTTCTTATATTCTAAGTTTTTCAGTGCAACTCACTCATATACTATGTACTACACTGTGCATTTCGTGTAATGCGGGTTTTTCAGTAAATTCTAAGTTTTTCAGTGCAACTCACTCATATACTATGTACTACACTGTGCGTTTCTTATATTCTAAGTTTTTCAGTGCAACTCACTCATATACTATGTACTACACTGTGCGTTTCTTACATTCTAAGTTTTTCAGTGCAACTCACTCATATACTATGTACTACACTGTGCGTTTCTTATATTCTAAGTTTTTCAGTGCAACTCACTCATATAATATGTACTACACTGTGCGTTTCTTATATTCTAAGTTTTTCAGTGCAACTCACTCAAATACTATGTACTACACTGTGCATTTCGTGTAATGCGGGTTTTTCAGTAAATTCTAAGTTTTTCAGTGCAACTCACTCATATCCAATGTACTACACTGTGCATTTCGTCTAATGCGGGTTTTTCAGTAAATTCTAAGTTTTTCAGTGCAACTCACTCATATACAATGTACTACACTGTGCATTTCGTCTAATGCGGGTTTTTCAGTAAATTCTAAGTTTTTCAATGCAACTCACTCATATACAATGTACTACACTGTGCGTTTCTTATATTCTAAGTTTTTCAGTGCAACTCACTCATATACTATGTACTACACTGTGCGTTTCTTATATTCTAAGTTTTTCAGTGCAACTCACTCATATACTATGTACTACACTGTGCGTTTCTTATATTCTAAGTTTTTTGAGTGCAACTCACTCATATAGTATGTACTACACTGTGCGTTTCTTATATTCTAAGTTTTTCAGTGCAACTCACTCATATACTATGTACTACACTGTGCATTTCTTATATTCTAAGTTTTTCAGTGCAACTCACTCATATACTATGTACTACACTGTGCGTTTCTTATATTCTAAGTTTTTCAGTGCAACTCACTCATATAATATGTACTACACTGTGCGTTTCTTATATTCTAAGTTTTTCAGTGCAACTCACTCAAATACTATGTACTACACTGTGCATTTCGTGTAATGCGGGTATTTCAGTAAATTCTAAGTTTTTCAGTGCAACTCACTCATATACTATGTACTACACTGTGCGTTTCTTATATTCTAAGTTTTTCAGTGCAACTCACTCATATACTATGTACTACACTGTGCGTTTCTTATATTCTAAGTTTTTCAGTGCCACTCACTCATATACTATGTACTACACTGTGCGTTTCTTATTTTCTAAGTTTTTCAGTGCAACTCACTCATATACTATGTACTACACTGTGCGTTTCTTATATTCTAAGTTTTTCAGTGCAACTCACTCATATATGATGTACTACATTGTGTGTTTCTTATTTTCTAAGTTTTTCAGTGCAACTCACTCATATACTATGTACTACACTGTGCGTTTCTTATATTCTAAGTTTTTCAGTGCAACTCACTCATATACTATGTACTACACTGTGCGTTTCTTATATTCCAAGTTTTACAGTGCAACTCACTCATACACTATGTACTACACTGTGCATTTCGTGTAATGCAGGTTTTTCAGTAAATTCTAAGTTTTTCAGTGCAACTCACTCATATACTATGTACTACACTGTGCGTTTCTTATATTCTATGTTTTTCAGTGCAACTCACTCATATACTATGTACTACCCTGTGCGTTTCTTATATTCTAAGTTTTTCAGTGCAACTCACTCATATCCAATGTACTACACTGTGCATTTCGTCTAATGCGGGTTTTTCAGTAAATTCTAAGTTTTTCAGTGCAACTCACTCATATACAATGTACTACACTGTGCATTTCGTCTAATGCGGGTTTTTCAGTAAATTCTAAGTTTTTCAATGCAACTCACTCATATACTATGTACTACACTGTGCGTTTCTTATATTCTAAGTTTTTCAGTGCAACTCACTCATATACTATATACTACACTGTGCGTTTCTTATATTCTAAGTTTTTCAGTGCAACTCACTCATATACTATGTACTACACTGTGCGTTTCTTATATTCTAAGTTTTTTGAGTGCAACTCACTCATATAGTATGTACTACACTGTGCGTTTCTTATATTCTAAGTTTTTCAGTGCAACTCACTCATATACTATGTACTACACTGTGCATTTCTTATATTCTAAGTTTTTCAGTGCAACTCACTCATATACTATGTACTACACTGTGCGTTTCTTATATTCTAAGTTTTTCAGTGCAACTCACTCATATAATATGTACTACACTGTGCGTTTCTTATATTCTAAGTTTTTCAGTGCAACTCACTCAAATACTATGTACTACACTGTGCATTTCGTGTAATGCGGGTATTTCAGTAAATTCTAAGTTTTTCAGTGCAACTCACTCATATACTATGTACTACACTGTGCGTTTCTTATATTCTAAGTTTTTCAGTGCAACTCACTCATATACTATGTACTACACTGTGCGTTTATTATATTCTAAGTTTTTCAGTGCAACTCACTCATATACTATGTACTACACTGTGCGTTTCTTATTTTCTAAGTTTTTCAGTGCAACTCACTCATATACTATGTACTACACTGTGCGTTTCTTATATTCTAAGTTTTTCAGTGCAACTCACTCATATATGATGTACTACATTGTGTGTTTCTTATTTTCTAAGTTTTTCAGTGCAACTCACTCATATACTATGTACTACACTGTGCGTTTCTTATATTCTAAGTTTTTCAGTGCAACTCACTCATATACTATGTACTACACTGTGCGTTTCTTATATTCTAAGTTTTACAGTGCAACTCACTCATATACTATGTACTACACTGTGCATTTCGTGTAATGCAGGTTTTTCAGTAAATTCTAAGTTTTTCAGTGCAACTCACTCATATACTATGTACTACACTGTGCGTTTCTTATATTCTATGTTTTTCAGTGCAACTCACTCATATACTATGTACTACCCTGTGCGTTTCTTATATTCTAAGTTTTTCAGTGCAACTCACTCATATACTATGTACTACACTGTGCGTTTCTTACATTCTAAGTTTTTCAGTGCAACTCACTCATATACTATGTACTACACTGTGCGTTTCTTATATTCTAATTTTTTCAATGCAACTCACTCATATACCATGTACTACACTGTGCGTTTCTTATATTCTAAGTTTTTCAGTGCAACTCACTCATATACTATGTACTACACAGTGCGTTTCTTATATTCTAAGTTTTTCAGTGCAACTCATTCATATACTATGTACTAAACTGTGCATTTCGTGTAATGCGGGTTTTTCAGTAAATTCTAAGTTTTTCAGTGCAACTCACTCATATACTTTGTACTACACTGTGCGTTTCTTATATTCTAATATTTTCAGTGCAACTCACTCATATACTATGTACTACACTGTTCGTTTCTTATATTCTAAGTTTTTCAGTGCAACTCACTCATATACTATGTACTACACTGTGCGTTTCTTATATTCTAAGTTTTTCTGTGCAACTCACTCATATACTATGTACTACACTGTGCATTTCGTGTAATGCGGGTTATTCAGTAAATTCTAAGTTTTTCAGTGAAGCTCACTCATATACTATGTACTACACTGTGCGTTTCTTATATTCTAAGTTTTTCAGTGCAACTCACTCATATACTATGTACTACATTTTGCGTTTCTTATATTCTAAGTTTTTTAGTGCAATCACTCATATACTATGTACTACACTGTAGTTTCTTATATTCTAAGTTTTTCAGTGCAACTCACTCATATACTATGTACTACACTGTGCATTTCATGTAATGCGGGTTTTTCAGTAAATTCTAAGTTTTTCAGTGCAACTCACTCATATACTATGTACTACACTGTGCATTTCGTGCAATGCGGGTTTTTCAGTAAATTCTTAGTTTTTCAGTGCAACTCACTCATATACTATGTACTACACTGTGCGTTTCTTATATTCTAAGTTTTTCAGTGCAACTCACTCATATACTATGTACTACACTGTGCGTTTCTTATATTCTAAGTTTTCAGTGCAACTCACTCATATACTATGTACTACACTGTGCATTTCATGTAATGCGGGTTTTTCAGTGAATTCTAAGTTTTTCAGTGCAACTCACTCATATACTATGTACTACACTGTGCGTTTCTTATATTCTAAGTTTTTCAGAGCAACTCACTCATATACTATGTACTACACTGTGCATTTCGTGCAATGCGGGTTTTTCAGTAAATTCTTAGTTTTTCAGTGCAACTCACTCATATACTATGTACTACACTGTGCGTTTCTTAAATTCTAAGTTTTTCAGTGCAACTCACTCATATACTATGTACTACACTGTGCGTTTCTTATATTCTAAGTTTTTCAGTGCAACTCACTCATATACTATGTACTACACTGTGCGTTTCTTATATTCTAAGTTTTTCAGTGCAACTCACTCATATACTATGTACTACACTGTGCGTTTCTTATTTTCTAAGTTTTTCAGTGCAACTCACTCATATACTATGTACTACACTGTGGGTTTCTTATTTTCTAAGTTTTTCAGTGCAACTCACTCATATACTATGTACTATACTGTGCGTTTCTTATATTCTAAGTTTTTCAGTGCAACTCACTCATATCCAATGTACTACACTGTGCATTTCGTCTAATGCGGGTTTTTCAGTAAATTCTAAGTTTTTCAGTGCAACTCACTCATATACAATGTACTACACTGTGCATTTCGTCTAATGCGGGTTTTTCAGTAAATTCTAAGTTTTTCAGTGCAACTGACTCATATACAATGTACTACACTGTGCATTTCGTCTAATGCGGGTTTTTCAGTAAATTCTAAGTTTTTCAGTGCAACTCACTCATATACAATGTACTACACTGTGCATTTCGTCTAATGCGGGTTTTTCAGTAAATTCTAAGTTTTTCAGTGCAACTCACTCATATACAATGTACTACACTGTGCATTTCGTCTAATGCGGGTTTTTCAGTAAATTCTAAGTTTTTCAGTGCAACTCACTCATATACAATGTACTACACTATGCATTTCGTCTAATGCGGGTTTTTCAGTAAATTCTAAGTTTTTCAGTGCAACTCACTCATATACAATGTACTACACTGTGCATTTCGTCTAATGCGGGTTTTTCAGTAAATTCTAAGTTTTTCAGTGCAACTCACTCATATACAATGTACTACACTATGCATTTCGTCTAATGCGGGTTTTTCAGTAAATTCTAAGTTTTTCAGTGCAACTCACTCATATCCAATGTACTACACTGTGCATTTCGTCTAATGCGGGTTTTTCAGTAAATTCTAAGTTTTTCAGTGCAACTCACTCATATACTATGTACTACACTGTGCATTTCGTCTAATGCGGGTTTTTCAGTATATTCTAAGTTTTTCAATGCAACTCACTCATATACTATGTACTACACTGTGCGTTTCTTATATTCTAAGTTTTTCAGTGCAACTCACTCATATACTATGTACTACACTGTGCGTTTCTTATATTCTAAGTTTTTCAGTGCAACTCACTCATATACTATGTACTACACTGTGCGTTTCTTATATTCTAAGTTTTTTAGTGCAACTCACTCATATAGTATGTACTACACTGTGCGTTTCTTATATTCTAAGTTTTTCAGTGCAACTCACTCATATACTATGTACTACACTGTGCATTTCTTATATTCTAAGTTTTTCAGTGCAACTCACTCATATACTATGTACTACACTGTGCGTTTCTTATATTCTAAGTTTTTCAGTGCAACTCACTCATATAATATGTACTACACTGTGCGTTTCTTATATTCTAAGTTTTTCAGTGCAACTCACTCAAATACTATGTACTACACTGTGCATTTCGTGTAATGCGGGTATTTCAGTAAATTCTAAGTTTTTCAGTGAAACTCACTCATATACTATGTACTACACTGTGCGTTTCTTATATTCTAAGTTTTTCAGTGCAACTCACTCATATACTATGTACTACACTGTGCGTTTCTTATATTCTAATTTTTTCAGTGCAACTCACTCATATACTATGTACTACACTGTGCGTTTCTTATTTCTAAGTTTTTCAGTGCAACTCACTCATATACTATGTACTACACTGTGCGTTTCTTTATTCTAAGTTTATCAGTGCAACTCACTCATATATGATGTACTACACTGTGCGTTTCTTATTTTCTAAGTTATTCAGTGCAACTCACTCATATACTATGTCCTACACTGTGCGTTTCTTATATTCTAAGTTTTTCAGTGCAACTCACTCATATACTATGTACTACACTGTGCGTTTCTTATATTCTAAGTTTTTCAGTGCAACTCACTCATATACTATGTACTACACTGTGCATTTCGTGTAATGCGGGTTTTTCAGTAAATTCTAAGTTTTTCAGTGCAACTCACTCATATACTATGTACTACACTGTGCGTTTCTTATATTCTAAGTTTTTCAGTGCAACTCACTCATATACTATGTACTACACTGTGCGTTTCTTACATTCTAAGTTTTTCAGTGCAACTCACTCATATACTATGTACTACACTGTGCGTTTCTTATATTCTAAGTTTTTCAGTGCAACTCACTCATATACCATGTACTACACTGTGCGTTTCTTATATTCTAAGTTTTTCAGTGCAACTCACTCATATACTATGTACTACACTGTGCGTTTCTTATATTCTAAGTTTTTCAGTGCAACTCACTCATATACTATGTACTACACTGTGCATTTCGTGTAATGCGGGTTTTTCAGTAAATTCTAAGTTTTTCAGTGCAACTCACTCATATACTTTGTACTACACTGTGCGTTTCTTATATTCTAATATTTTCAGTGCAACTCACTCATATACTATGTACTACACTGTTCGTTTCTTATATTCTAAGTTTTTCAGTGCAACTCACTCATATACTATGTACTACACTGTGCGTTTCTTATATTCTAAGTTTTTCTGTGCAACTCACTCATATACTATGTTCTACACTGTGCATTTCGTGTAATGCGGGTTATTCAGTAAATTCTAAGTTTTTCAGTGAAACTCACTCATATACTATGTACTACACTGTGCGTTTCTTATATTCTAAGTTTTTCAGTGCAACTCACTCATATACTATGTACTACATTTTGCGTTTCTTATATTCTAAGTTTTTCAGTGCAATCACTCATATACTATGTACTACACTGTGCGTTTCTTATATTCTAAGTTTTTCAGTGCAACTCACTCATATACTATGTACTACACTGTGCATTTCATGTAATGCGGGTTTTTCAGTAAATTCTAAGTTTTTCAGTGCAACTCACTCATATACTATGTACTACACTGTGCGTTTCTTATATTCTAAGTTTTTCAGTGCAACTCACTCATATACTATGTACTACACTGTGCATTTCGTGCAATGCGGGTTTTTCAGTAAATTCTTAGTTTTTCAGTGCAACTCACTCATATACTATGTACTACACTGTGCGTTTCTTATATTCTAAGTTTTTCAGTGCAACTCACTCATATACTATGTACTACACTGTGCGTTTCTTATATTCTAAGTTTTCAGTGCAACTCACTCATATACTATGTACTACACTGTGCGTTTCTTATATTCTAAGTTTTTCAGTGCAACTCACTCATATACTATGTACTACACTGTGCGTTTCTTATTTTCTAAGTTTTTCAGTGCAACTCACTCATATATTATGTAATACACTGTGCGTTTCTTATATTCTAAGTTTTTCAGTGCAACTCACTCATATACTATGTACTACACTGTGCGTTTCTTATTTTCTAAGTTTTTCAGTGCAACTCACTCATATACTATGTACTACACTGTGCGTTTCTTATATTCTAAGTTTTTCAGTGCAACTCACTCATATACTATGTACTACACTGTGCGTTTCTTATATTCTAAGTTTTTCAGTGCAACTCACTCATATACTATGTACTACACTGTGCGTTTCTTATATTCTAAGTTTTTCAGTGCAACTCACTCATATACTATGTACTACACTGTGCATTTCGTGTAATGCGGGTTTTTCAGTAAATTCTAAGTTTTTCAGTGCAACTCACTCATATACTTTGTACTACACTGTTCGTTTCTTATATTCTAATATTTTCAGTGCACCTCACTCATATACTATGTACTACACTGTTCGTTTCTTATATTCTAAGTTTTTCAGTGCAACTCACTCATATACTATGTACTACACTGTGCGTTTCTTATATTCTAAGTTTTTCTGTGCAACTCAATCATATATTATGTACTACACTGTGCATTTCGTGTAATGCGGGTTATTCAGTAAATTCTAAGTTTTTCAGTGAAACTCACTCATATACTATGTACTACACTGTGCGTTTCTTATATTCTAAGTTTCTCAGTGCAACTCACTCATATACTATGTACTACACTTTGCGTTTCTTATATTCTAAGTTTTTCAGTGCAATCACTCATATACTATGTACTACACTGTGCGTTTCTTATATTCTAAGTTTTTCAGTGCAACTCACTCATATACTATGTACTACACTGTGCATTTCATGTAATGCGGGTTTTTCAGTAAATTCTAAGTTTTTCAGTGCAACTCACTCATATACTATGTACTACACTGTGCGTTTCTTATATTCTAAGTTTTTCAGTGCAACTCACTCATATACTATGTACTACACTGTGCGTATCTTATATTCTAAGTTTTTCAGTGCAACTCACTCATATACTATGTACTACACTGTGCATTTCGTGTAATGCGGTTTTTTCAATAAATTCTAAGTTTTTCAGTGCAACTCACTCATATGCTATGTACTACACTGTGCGTTTCTTATATTCTAAGTTTTTCAGTGCAACTCACTCATATACTATGTACTACACTGTGCGTTTCTTATATTCTAAGTTTTTCAGTGCAACTCACTCATATACTATGTACTACACTGTGCGTTTATTATTTTCTAAGTTTTTCAGTGCAGCTCACTCATATACTATGTACTACACTGTGCGTTTCTTATATTCTAAGTTTTTCAGTGCAACTCACTCATATACAATGTACTACACTGTACATTTCGTCTAATGCGGGTTTTTCAGTAAATTCTAAGTTTTTCAGTGCAACTCACTCATATACAATGTACTACACTGTGCATTTCGTGTAATGCGGGTTTTTCAGTAAATTCTAAGTTTTTCAGTGCAACTCACTCATATATTATGTACTACACTGTGCGTTTCTTATATTCTAAGTTTTTCAGTGCAACTCACTCATATACAATGTACTACACTGTGCATTTCGTCTAATGCGGGTTTTTCAGTTAATTCTAAGTTTTTCAGTGCAACTCACTCATATACTATGTACTACACTGTGCATTTCGTCTAATGAGGGTTTTTCAGGAAATTCTAAGTTTTTCAGTGTAACTCACTCATATACTATGTACTACACTGTGCATTTCGTGTAATGCGGTTTTTTCAATAAATTCTAAGTTTTTCAGTGCAACTCACTCATATGCTATGTACTACACTGTGCGTTTCTTATATTCTAAGTTTTTCAGTGCAACTCACTCATATACTATGTACTACACTGTGCGTTTCTTATATTCTAAGTTTTTCAGTGCAACTCACTCATATACTATGTACTACACTGTACGTTTCTTATATTCTAAGTTTTTCAGTGCAACTCACTCATATACTATGTACTACACTGTGCGTTTCTTATATTCTAAGTTTTTCAGTGCAACTCACTCATATACTATGTACTACACTGTGCGTTTCTTATATTCTGTTTTTCAGTGCAACTCACTCATATACTATGTACTACACTGTGCGTTTCTTATTTTCTAAGTTTTTCAGTGCAGCTCACTCATATACTATGTACTACACTGTGCGTTTCTCATATTCTAAGTTTTTCAGTGCAACTCACTCATATACAATGTACTACACTGTACATTTCGTCTAATGCGGGTTTTTCAGTAAATTCTAAGTTTTTCAGTGCAACTCACTCATATACAATGTACTACACTGTGCATTTCGTGTAATGCGGGTTTTTCAGTAAATTCTAAGTTTTTCAGTGCAACTCACTCATATACTATGTACTACACTGTGCGTTTCTTATATTCTAAGTTTTTCAGTGCAACTCACTCATATACTATGTACTACACTGTGCATTTCGTGTAATGCGGGTTTTTCAGTAAATTCTTAGTTGTTCAGTGCAACTCACTCATATACTATGTACTACACTGTGCGTTTCTTATATTCTAAGTTTTTCAGTGCAACTCACTCATATAGTATGTACTACACTGTGCGTTTCTTATATTCTAAGTTTTTCAGTGCAACTCACTCATATACTATGTACTACACTGGGCGTTTCTTATATTCTAAGTTTTTCAGTGCAACTCACTCATATACTATGTACTACACTGTGCGTTTCTTATATTCTAAATTTTTCAGTTCAACTCACTCATATACTATGTACTACACTGTGCGTTTCTTATATTCTAATTTTTTCAGTGCAACTCACTCATATACTATGTACTACACTGTGCATTTCGTGTAATGCGGGTATTTCAGTAAATTCTAAATTTTTCAGTGCAACTCACTCATATACTATGTACTACACTGTGCGTTTCTTATATTCTAAGTTTTTCAGTGCAACTCACTCATATACTATGTACTACACTGTGCGTTTCTTATATTCTAAGTTTTTCAGTGCAACTCACTCATATACTATGTACTACACTGTGCGTTTCGTATATTCTAAGTTTTTCAGTGCAACTCACTCATATACTATGTACTACACTGTGCGTTTCTTATATTCTAAGTTTTTCAGTGCAACTTACTCATATACTATGTACTACACTGTGCGTTTCTTAAATTCTAAGTTTTTCAGTGCAACTCACTCATATACTATGTACTACACTGTGCGTTTCTTATATTCTAAGTTTTTCAGTGCAACTCACTCATATACTATGTACTACACTGTGCGTTTCTTATATTCTAAGTTTTTCAGAGCAACTCACTCATATACTATGTACTACACTGTGCGTTTCTTATATTCTAAGTTTTTCAGTGCAACTCACTCATATACTATGTACTACACTGTGCATTTCTTAAATTCTAAGTTTTTCAGTGCAACTCACTCATATACTATGTACTACACTGTGCGTTTCTTATATTCTAAGTTTTTCAGTGCAACTCACTCATATACTATGTACTACACTGTGCGTTTCTTATATTCTAAGTTTTTCAGTGCAACTCACTCATATAATATGTACTACACTGTGCGTTTCTTATATTCTAAGTTTTTCTGTGCAACTCACTCATATACTATGTACTACACAGTGCGTTTCTTATATTCTAAGTTTTTCAGTGCAACTCACTCATATACTATGTACTACACTGTGCGTTTCTTATATTCTAATTTTTTCAGTGCAACTCACTCATATACTATGTACTACACTGTGCATTTCGTGTAATGCGGGTTTTTCAGTAAATTCTAAGTTTTTCAGTGCAACTCACTCATATACTATGTACTACACTGTGCGTTTCTTATATTCTAAAGTTTTCAGTGCAACTCACTCATATACTATGTACTACACTGTTTGTTTCTTATATTCTAAGTTTTTCAGTGCAACTCACTCATATACTATGTACTACACTGTGCGTTTCTTATATTCTAAGTTTTTCAGTGCAACTCAGTCATATACTATGGACTACACTGTGCGTTTCTTATATTCTAAGTTTTTCAGTGCAACTCACTCATATACTATGTACTACACTGTGCGTTTCTTATATTCTAAGTTTTTCAGTGCAACTCACTCATATACTATGTACTACACTGTGCGTTTCTTATATTCTAAGTTTTTCAGTGCAACTCACTCATATACTATGTACTACACTGTGCGTTTCTTATATTCTAAGTTTTTCAGTGCAACTCACTCATATACTATGTACTACACTGTGCGTTTCTTATATTCTAAGTTTTTCAGTGCAACTCACTCATATACTATGTACTACACTGTGCGTTTCTTATATTCTAAGTTTTTCAGTGCAACTCACTCATATACTATGTACTACACTGTGCGTTTCTTATATTCTAAGTTTTTCAGTGCAACTCACTCATATACTATGTACTACACTGTGCGTTTCTTATATTCTAAGTTTTTCAGTGCAACTCACTCATATACTATGTACTACACAGTGCGTTTCTTATATTCTAAGTTTTTCAGTGCAACTCACTCATATACTATGTACTACACTGTGCGTTTCTTATATTCTAAGTTTTTCAGTGCAACTCACTCATATACTATGTACTACACTGTGCATTTCGTGTAATGCGGGTTTTTCAGTAAATTCTAAGTTTTTCAGTGCAACTCACTCATATACTATGTACTACACTGTGCGTTTCTTATATTCTAAGTTTTTCAGTGCAACTCACTCATATACTATGTACTACACTGTGCGTTTCTTATATTCTAAGTTTTTCAGTGCAACTCACTCATATACTATGTACTACACTGTGCGTTTCTTATATTCTAAGTTTTTCAGTGCAACTCACTCATATACTATGTACTACACTGTGCGTTTCTTAAATTCTAAGTTTTTCAGTGCAACTCACTCATATACTATGTACTACACTGTGCGTTTCTTATATTCTAAGTTTTTCAGTGCAACTCACTCATATACTATGTACTACACTGTGCGTTTCTTATATTCTAAGTTTTTCAGTGCAACTCACTCATATACTATGTACTACACTGTGCGTTTCTTATATTCTAAGTTTTTCAGTGCAACTCACTCATATACTATGTACTACACTGTGCGTTTCTTATATTCTAAGTTTTTCAGTGCAACTCACTCATATACTATGTACTACACTGTGCGTTTCTTATATTCTAAGTTTTTCAGTGCAACTCACTCATATACTATGTACTACACTGTGCGTTTCTTATATTCTAAGTTTTTCAGTGCAACTCACTCATATACTATGTACTACACTGTGCGTTTCTTATATTCTAAGTTTTTCAGTGCAACTCACTCATATACTATGTACTACACTGTGCGTTTCTTATATTCTAAGTTTTTCAGTGCAACTCACTCATATACTATGTACTACACAGTGCGTTTCTTATATTCTAAGTTTTTCAGTGCAACTCACTCATATACTATGTACTACACTGTGCGTTTCTTATATTCTAAGTTTTTCAGTGCAACTCACTCATATACTATGTACTACACTGTGCATTTCGTGTAATGCGGGTTTTTCAGTAAATTCTAAGTTTTTCAGTGCAACTCACTAATATACTATGTACTACAAAGTGCGTTTCTTATATTCTAAGTTTTTCAGTGCAACTCACTCATATACTATGTACTACACTGTGCGTTTCTTATATTCTAAGTTTTTAAGTGCAACTCACTCATATACTATGTACTACACTGTGCGTTTCTTATATTCTAAGTTTTTCAGTGCAACTCACTCATATACTATGTACTACACTGTGCGTTTCTTAAATTCTAAGTTTTTCAGTGCAACTCACTCATATACTATGTACTACACTGTGCGTTTCTTATATTCTAAGTTTTTCAGTGCAACTCACTCATATACTATGTACTACACAGTGCGTTTCTTATATTCTAAGTTTTTCAGTGCAACTCACTCATATACTATGTACTACACTGTGCGTTTCTTATATTCTAAGTTTTTCAGTGCAACTCACTCATATACTATGTACTACACTGTGCGTTTCTTATATTCTAAGTTTTTCAGTGCAACTCACTCATATACTATGTACTACACAGTGCGTTTCTTATATTCTAAGTTTTTCAGTGCAACTCACTCATATACTATGTACTACACTGTGCGTTTCTTATATTCTAAGTTTTTCAGTGCAACTCACTCATATACTATGTACTACACTGTGCATTTCGTGTAATGCGGGTTTTTCAGTAAATTCTAAGTTTTTCAGTGCAACTCACTCATATACTATGTACTACACTGTGCGTTTCTTATATTCTAAGTTTTTCAGTGCAACTCACTCATATACTATGTACTACACTGTGCGTTTCTTATATTCTAAGTTTTTCAGTGCAACTCACTCATATACTATGTACTACACTGTGCGTTTCTTATATTCTAAGTTTTTCAGTGCAACTCACTCATATACTATGTACTACACTGTGCGTTTCTTAAATTCTAAGTTTTTCAGTGCAACTCACTCATATACTATGTACTACACTGTGCGTTTCTTATATTTTAAGTTTTTCAGTGCAACTCACTCATATACTATGTACTACACAGTGCGTTTCTTATATTCTAAGTTTTTCAGTGCAACTCACTCATATACTATGTACTACACTGTGCGTTTCTTATATTCTAAGTTTTTCAGTGCAACTCACTCATATACTATGTACTACACTGTGCATTTCGTGTAATGCGGGTTTTTCAGTAAATTTAAGTTTTTCAGTGCAACTCACTCATATAGTATGTACTACACTGTGCGTTTCTTATATTCTAAGTTTTTCAGTGCAACTCACTCATATACTATGTACTACACTGTGCGTTTCTTATATTCTAAGTTTTTCAGTGCAACTCACTCATATACTATGTACTACACTGTGCGTTTCTTAAATTCTAAGTTTTTCAGTGCAACTCACTCATATACTATGTACTACACTGTGCGATTCTTATATTCTAAGTTTTTCAGTGCAACTCACTCATATACTATGTACTACACTGTGCATTTCGTGTAATGCGGGTTTTTCAGTAAATTCT
Organism: Mus caroli; assembly: GCF_978045245.1. Taxonomy (NCBI): domain Eukaryota; kingdom Metazoa; phylum Chordata; class Mammalia; order Rodentia; family Muridae; genus Mus; species Mus caroli. Next base: position 435,460 of record NW_028227329.1, on the reverse strand, counting down.
AAGCTTTTCAGTGCAACTCACTCATATACTATGTACTACACTGTGTGTTTCTTATATTCTAAGTTTTTCAGTGCAACTCACTCATATACTATGTACTACACTGTGCGTTTCTTAAATTCTAAGTTTTTCAGTGCAACTCACTCATATACTATGTACTACACTGTGCGTTTCTTATATTCTAAGTTTTTCAGTGCAACTCACTCATATACTATGTACTACACTGTGCATTTCGTGTAATGCGGGTTTTTCAGTAAATTCTAAGTTTTTCAGTGCAACTCACTCATATACTATGTACTACACTGTGTGTTTCTTATATTCTAAAGTTTTCAGTGCAACTCACTCATATACTATGTACTACACTGTGTGTTTCTTATATTCTAAGTTTTTCAGTGCAACTCACTCATATACTATGTACTACACTGTGCGTTTCTTATATTCTAAGTTTTTCAGTGCAACTCACTCATATACTATGTACTACACTGTGCGTTTCTTATATTCTAAATTTTTCAGTGCAACTCACTCATATACTATGTACTACACTGTGCGTTTCTTAAATTCTAAGTTTTTCAGTGCAACTCACTCATATACTATGTACTACACTGTGCGATTCTTATATTCTAAGTTTTTCAGTGCAACTCACTCATATACTATGTACTACACTGTGCATTTCGTGTAATGCGGGTTTTTCAGTAAATTCTAAGCTTTTCAGTGAAACTCACTCATATACTATGTACTACACTGTGTGTTTCTTATATTCTAAGTTTTTCAGTGCAACTCACTCATATACTATGTACTACACTGTGCGTTTCTTAAATTCTAAGTTTTTCAGTGCAACTCACTCATATACTATGTACTACACTGTGCGTTTCTTATATTCTAAGTTTTTCAGTGCAACTCACTCATATACTATGTACTACACTGTGCATTTCGTGTAATGCGGGTTTTTCAGTAAATTCTAAGTTTTTCAGTGCAACTCACTCATATACTATGTACTACACTGTGTGTTTCTTATATTCTAAAGTTTTCAGTGCAACTCACTCATATACTATGTACTACACTGTGTGTTTCTTATATTCTAAGTTTTTCAGTGCAACTCACTCATATACTATGTACTACACTGGGCGTTTCTTATATTCTAAGTTTTTCAGTGCAACTCACTCATATACTATGTACTACACTGTGCTTTTCTTATATTCTAAGTTTTTCAGTGCAACTCACTCATATACTATGTACTACACTGTGCGTTTCTTAAATTCTAAGTTTTTCAGTGCTACTCACTCATATACTATGTACTACACTGTGCGTTTCATATATTCTAAGTTTTTCAGTGCAACTCACTCATATACTATGTACTACACTGTGCATTTCGTGTAATGCGGGTTTTTCAGTAAATTCTAAGTTTTTCAGTGCAACTCACTCATATACTATGTACTACACTGTGCGTTTCTTATATTCTAAGTTTTTCAGTGCAACTCACTCATATACTATGTACTACACTGTGCGTTTCTTATATTCTAAGTTTTTCAGTGCAACTCACTCATATACTATGCACTACACTGTGCGTTTCTTAAATTCTAAGTTTTTCAGTGCAACTCACTCATATACTATGTACTACACTGTGCGTTTCTTATATTCTAAGTTTTTCAGTGCAACTCACTCATATACTATGTACTACACAGTGCGTTTCTTATATTCTAAGTTTTTCAGTGCAACTCACTCATATACTATGTACTACACTGTGCGTTTCTTATATTCTAAGTTTTTCAGTGCAACTCACTCATATACTATGTACTACACTGTGCATTTCGTGTAATGCGGGTTTTTCAGTAAATTCTAAGTTTTTCAGTGCAACTCACTCATATACTATGTACTACACTGTGCGTTTCTTATATTCTAAGTTTTTCAGTGCAACTCACTCATATACTATGTACTACACTGTGCGTTTCTTATATTCTAAGTTTTTCAGTGCAACTCACTCATATACTATGTACTACACTGTGCGTTTCTTAAATTCTAAGTTTTTCAGTGCAACTCACTCATATACTATGTACTACACTGTGCGTTTCTTATATTCTAAGTTTTTCAGGTCAACTCACTCATATACTATGTACTACACTGTGCATTTCGTGTAATGCGGGTTTTTCAGTAAATTCTAAGTTTTTCAGTGCAACTCACTCATATACTATGTACTACACTGTGTGTTTCTTATATTCTAAGTTTTTCAGTGCAACTCACTCATATACTATGTACTACACTGTGCGTTTCTTATATTCTAAGTTTTTCAGTGCAACTCACTCATATACTATGTACTACACTGTGCGTTTCTTATATTCTAAGTTTTTCAGTGCAACTCACTCATATACTATGTACTACACTGTGCGTTTCTTAAATTCTAAGTTTTTCAGTGCAACTCACTCATATACTATGTACTACACTGTGCGTTTCTTATATTCTAAGTTTTTCAGTGCAACTCACTCATATACTATGTACTACACTGTGCATTTCGTGTAATGCGGGTTTTTCAGTAAATTCTAAGTTTTTCAGTGCAACTCACTCATATACTATGTACTACACTGTGCGTTTCTTATATTCTAAAGTTTTCAGTGCAACTCACTCATATACTATGTACTACACTGTGTGTTTCTTATATTCTAAGTTTTTCAGTGCAACTCACTCATATACTATGTACTACACTGTGCGTTTCTTATATTCTAAGTTTTTCAGTGCAACTCACTCATATACTATGTACTACACTGTGCGTTTCTTATATTCTAAGTTTTTCAGTGCAACTCACTCATATACTATGTACTACACTGTGCGTTTCTTAAATTCTAAGTTTTTCAAGGCTACTCACTCATATACTATGTACTACACTGTGCGTTTCTTATATTCTAAGTTTTTCAGTGCAACTCACTCATATACTATGTACTACACTGTGCATTTCGTGTAATGCGGGTTTTTCAGTAAATTCTAAGTTTTTCAGTGCAACTCACTCATATACTATGTACTACACTGTGCGTTTCTTATATTCTAAGTTTTTCAGTGCAACTCACTCATATACTATGTACTACACTGTGCGTTTCTTAAATTCTAAGTTTTTCAGTGCAACTCACTCATATACTATGTACTACACTGTGCGTTTCTTATATTCTAAGTTTTTCAGTGCAACTCACTCATATACTATGTACTACACAGTGCGTTTCTTATATTCTAAGTTTTTCAGTCCAACTCACTCATATACTATGTACTACACTGTGCGTTTCTTATATTCTAAGTTTTTCAGTGCAACTCACTCATATACTATGTACTACACTGTGCGTTTCTTATATTCTAAGTTTTTCAGTGCAACTCACTCATATACTATGTACTACACTGTGCGTTTCTTAAATTCTAAGTTTTTCAGTGCTACTCACTCATATACTATGTACTACACTGTGCGTTTCTTATATTCTAAGTTTTTCAGTGCAACTCACTCATATACTATGTACTACACTGTGCGTTTCTTAAATTCTAAGATTTTCAGTGCTACTCACTCATATACTATGTACTACACTGTGCGTTTCATATATTCTAAGTTTTTCAGTGCAACTCACTCATATACTATGTACTACACTGTGCATTTCGTGTAATGCGGGTTTTTCAGTAAATTCTAAGTTTTTCAGTACAACTCACTCATATACTATGTACTACACTGTGCGTTTCTTATATTCTAAGTTTTTCAGTGCAACTCACTCATATACTATGTACTACACTGTGCGTTTCTTATATTCTAAGTTTTTCAGTGCAACTCACTCATATACTATGTACTACACTGTGCGTTTCTTAAATTCTAAGTTTTTCAGTGCAACTCACTCATATACTATGTACTACACTGTGCGTTTCTTATATTCTAAGTTTTTCAGTGCAACTCACTCATATACTATGTACTACACTGTGCGTTTCTTATATTCTAAGTTTTTCAGTGCAACTCACTCATATACTATGTACTACACTGTGCGTTTCTTATATTCTAAGTTTTTCAGTGCAACTCACTCATATACTATGTACTACACTGTGCATTTCGTGTAATGCGGGTTTTTCAGTAAATTCTAAGTTTTTCAGTGCAACTCACTCTTATACTATGTACTACACTGTGCGTTTCTTATATTCTAAGTTTTTCAGTGCAACTCACTCATATACTATGTACTACACTGTGCGTTTCTTATATTCTAAGTTTTTCAGTGCAACTCAGTCATATACTATGGACTACACTGTGCGTTTCTTATATTCTAAGTTTTTCAGTGCAACTCACTCATATACTATGTACTACACTGTGCGTTTCTTATATTCTAAGTTTTTCAGTGCAACTCACTCATATACTATGTACTACACTGTGCGTTTCTTATATTCTAAGTTTTTCAGTGCAACTCACTCATATACTATGTACTACACTGTGCGTTTCTTATATTCTAAGTTTTTCAGTGCAACTCACTCATATACTATGTACTACACTGTGCGTTTCTTATATTCTAAGTTTTTCAGTGCAACTCACTCATATACTATGTACTACACTGTGCGTTTCTTATATTCTAAGTTTTTCAGTGCAACTCACTCATATACTATGTACTACACTGTGCGTTTCTTATATTCTAAGTTTTTCAGTGCAACTCACTCATATACTATGTACTACACTGTGCGTTTCTTATATTCTAAGTTTTTCAATGCAACTCACTCATATACTATGTACTACACAGTGCGTTTCTTATATTCTAAGTTTTTCAGTGCAACTCACTCATATACTATGTACTACACTGTGCGTTTCTTATATTCTAAGTTTTTCAGTGCAACTCACTCATATACTATGTACTACACTGTGCATTTCGTGTAATGCGGGTTTTTCAGTAAATTCTAAGTTTTTCAGTGCAACTCACTCATATACTATGTACTACACTGTGCGTTTCTTATATTCTAAGTTTTTCAGTGCAACTCACTCATATACTATGTACTACACTGTGCGTTTCTTATATTCTAAGTTTTTCAGTGCAACTCACTCATATACTATGTACTACACTGTGCGTTTCTTATATTCTAAGTTTTTCAGTGCAACTCACTCATATACTATGTACTACACTGTGCGTTTCTTAAATTCTAAGTTTTTCAGTGCAACTCACTCATATACTATGTACTACACTGTGCGTTTCTTATATTCTAAGTTTTTCAGTGCAACTCACTCATATACTATGTACTACACTGTGCGTTTCTTATATTCTAAGTTTTTCAGTGCAACTCACTCATATACTATGTACTACACTGTGCGTTTCTTATATTCTAAGTTTTTCAGTGCAACTCACTCATATACTATGTACTACACTGTGCGTTTCTTATATTCTAAGTTTTTCAGTGCAACTCACTCATATACTATGTACTACACTGTGCGTTTCTTATATTCTAAGTTTTTCAGTGCAACTCACTCATATACTATGTACTACACTGTGCGTTTCTTATATTCTAAGTTTTTCAGTGCAACTCACTCATATACTATGTACTACACTGTGCGTTTCTTATATTCTAAGTTTTTCAGTGCAACTCACTCATATACTATGTACTACACTGTGCGTTTCTTATATTCTAAGTTTTTCAGTGCAACTCACTCATATACTATGTACTACACAGTGCGTTTCTTATATTCTAAGTTTTTCAGTGCAACTCACTCATATACTATGTACTACACTGTGCGTTTCTTATATTCTAAGTTTTTCAGTGCAACTCACTCATATACTATGTACTACACTGTGCATTTCGTGTAATGCGGGTTTTTCAGTAAATTCTAAGTTTTTCAGTGCAACTCACTAATATACTATGTACTACAAAGTGCGTTTCTTATATTCTAAGTTTTTCAGTGCAACTCACTCATATACTATGTACTACACTGTGCGTTTCTTATATTCTAAGTTTTTCAGTGCAACTCACTCATATACTATGTACTACACTGTGCGTTTCTTATATTCTAAGTTTTTCAGTGCAACTCACTCATATACTATGTACTACACTGTGCGTTTCTTAAATTCTAAGTTTTTCAGTGCAACTCACTCATATACTATGTACTACACTGTGCGTTTCTTATATTCTAAGTTTTTCAGTGCAACTCACTCATATACTATGTACTACACAGTGCGTTTCTTATATTCTAAGTTTTTCAGTGCAACTCACTCATATACTATGTACTACACTGTGCGTTTCTTATATTCTAAGTTTTTCAGTGCAACTCACTCATATACTATGTACTACACTGTGCGTTTCTTATATTCTAAGTTTTTCAGTGCAACTCACTCATATACTATGTACTACACAGTGCGTTTCTTATATTCTAAGTTTTTCAGTGCAACTCACTCATATACTATGTACTACACTGTGCGTTTCTTATATTCTAAGTTTTTCAGTGCAACTCACTCATATACTATGTACTACACTGTGCATTTCGTGTAATGCGGGTTTTTCAGTAAATTCTAAGTTTTTCAGTGCAACTCACTCATATACTATGTACTACACTGTGCGTTTCTTATATTCTAAGTTTTTCAGTGCAACTCACTCATATACTATGTACTACACTGTGCGTTTCTTATATTCTAAGTTTTTCAGTGCAACTCACTCATATACTATGTACTACACTGTGCGTTTCTTATATTCTAAGTTTTTCAGTGCAACTCACTCATATACTATGTACTACACTGTGCGTTTCTTAAATTCTAAGTTTTTCAGTGCAACTCACTCATATACTATGTACTACACTGTGCGTTTCTTATATTTTAAGTTTTTCAGTGCAACTCACTCATATACTATGTACTACACAGTGCGTTTCTTATATTCTAAGTTTTTCAGTGCAACTCACTCATATACTATGTACTACACTGTGCGTTTCTTATATTCTAAGTTTTTCAGTGCAACTCACTCATATACTATGTACTACACTGTGCATTTCGTGTAATGCGGGTTTTTCAGTAAATTTAAGTTTTTCAGTGCAACTCACTCATATAGTATGTACTACACTGTGCGTTTCTTATATTCTAAGTTTTTCAGTGCAACTCACTCATATACTATGTACTACACTGTGCGTTTCTTATATTCTAAGTTTTTCAGTGAAACTCACTCATATACTATGTACTACACTGTGCGTTTCTTAAATTCTAAGTTTTTCAGTGCAACTCACTCATATACTATGTACTACACTGTGCGATTCTTATATTCTAAGTTTTTCAGTGCAACTCACTCATATACTATGTACTACACTGTGCATTTCGTGTAATGCGGGTTTTTCAGTAAATTCTAAGCTTTTCAGTGCAACTCACTCATATACTATGTACTACACTGTGTGTTTCTTATATTCTAAGTTTTTCAGTGCAACTCACTCATATACTATGTACTACACTGTGCGTTTCTTAAATTCTAAGTTTTTCAGTGCAACTCACTCATATACTATGTACTACACTGTGCGTTTCTTATATTCTAAGTTTTTCAGTGCAACTCACTCATATACTATGTACTACACTGTGCATTTCGTGTAATGCGGGTTTTTCAGTAAATTCTAAGTTTTTCAGTGCAACTCACTCATATACTATGTACTACACTGTGTGTTTCTTATATTCTAAAGTTTTCAGTGCAACTCACTCATATACTATGTACTACACTGTGTGTTTCTTATATTCTAAGTTTTTCAGTGCAACTCACTCATATACTATGTACTACACTGTGCGTTTCTTATATTCTAAGTTTTTCAGTGCAACTCACTCATATACTATGTACTACACTGTGCGTTTCTTATATTCTAAATTTTTCAGTGCAACTCACTCATATACTATGTACTACACTGTGCGTTTCTTAAATTCTAAGTTTTTCAGTGCAACTCACTCATATACTATGTACTACACTGTGCGATTCTTATATTCTAAGTTTTTCAGTGCAACTCACTCATATAATATGTACTACACTGTGCATTTCGTGTAATGCGGGTTTTTCAGTAAATTCTAAGCTTTTCAGTGAAACTCACTCATATACTATGTACTACACTGTGTGTTTCTTATATTCTAAGTTTTTCAGTGCAACTCACTCATATACTATGTACTACACTGTGCGTTTCTTAAATTCTAAGTTTTTCAGTGCAACTCACTCATATACTATGTACTACACTGTGCGTTTCTTATATTCTAAGTTTTTCAGTGCAACTCACTCATATACTATGTACTACACTGTGCATTTCGTGTAATGCGGGTTTTTCAGTAAATTCTAAGTTTTTCAGTGCAACTCACTCATATACTATGTACTACACTGTGTGTTTCTTATATTCTAAAGTTTTCAGTGCAACTCACTCATATACTATGTACTACACTGTGTGTTTCTTATATTCTAAGTTTTTCAGTGCAACTCACTCATATACTATGTACTACACTGGGCGTTTCTTATATTCTAAGTTTTTCAGTGCAACTCACTCATATACTATGTACTACACTGTGCTTTTCTTATATTCTAAGTTTTTCAGTGCAACTCACTCATATACTATGTACTACACTGTGCGTTTCTTAAATTCTAAGTTTTTCAGTGCTACTCACTCATATACTATGTACTACACTGTGCGTTTCATATATTCTAAGTTTTTCAGTGCAACTCACTCATATACTATGTACTACACTGTGCATTTCGTGTAATGCGGGTTTTTCAGTAAATTCTAAGTTTTTCAGTACAACTCACTCATATACTATGTACTACACTGTGCGTTTCTTATATTCTAAGTTTTTCAGTGCAACTCACTCATATACTATGTACTACACTGTGCGTTTCTTATATTCTAAGTTTTTCAGTGCAACTCACTCATATACTATGTACTACACTGTGCGTTTCTTATATTCTAAGTTTTTCAGTGCAACTCACTCATATACTATGTACTACACTGTGCGTTTCTTATATTCTAAGTTTTTCAGTGCAACTCACTCATATACTATGTACTACACTGTGCGTTTCTTATATTCTAAGTTTTTCAGTGCAACTCACTCATATACTATGTACTACACAGTGCGTTTCTTATATTCTAAGTTTTTCAGTGCAACTCACTCATATACTATGTACTACACTGTGCGTTTCTTATATTCTAAGTTTTTCAGTGCAACTCACTCATATACTATGTACTACACTGTGCATTTCGTGTAATGCGGGTTTTTCAGTAAATTCTAAGTTTTTCAGTGCAACTCACTCATATACTATGTACTACACTGTGCGTTTCTTATATTCTAAGTTTTTCAGTGCAACTCACTCATATACTATGTACTACACTGTGCGTTTCTTATATTCTAAGTTTTTCAGTGCAACTCACTCATATACTATGTACTACACTGTGCGTTTCTTATATTCTAAGTTTTTCAGTGCAACTCACTCATATACTATGTACTACACTGTGCGTTTCTTAAATTCTAAGTTTTTCAGTGCAACTCACTCATATACTATGTACTACACTGTGCGTTTCTTATATTCTAAGTTTTTCAGTGCAACTCACTCATATACTATGTACTACACTGGGCGTTTCTTATATTCTAAGTTTTTCAGTGCAACTCACTCATATAATATGTACTACACTGTGCATTTCGTGTAATGCGGGTTTTTCAGTAAATTCTAAGCTTTTCAGTGAAACTCACTCATATACTATGTACTACACTGTGTGTTTCTTATATTCTAAGTTTTTCAGTGCAACTCACTCATATACTATGTACTACACTGTGCGTTTCTTAAATTCTAAGTTTTTCAGTGCAACTCACTCATATACTATGTACTACACTGTGCGTTTCTTATATTCTAAGTTTTTCAGTGCAACTCACTCATATACTATGTACTACACTGTGCATTTCGTGTAATGCGGGTTTTTCAGTAAATTCTAAGTTTTTCAGTGCAACTCACTCATATACTATGTACTACACTGTGTGTTTCTTATATTCTAAAGTTTTCAGTGCAACTCACTCATATACTATGTACTACACTGTGTGTTTCTTATATTCTAAGTTTTTCAGTGCAACTCACTCATATACTATGTACTACACTGGGCGTTTCTTATATTCTAAGTTTTTCAGTGCAACTCACTCATATACTATGTACTACACTGTGCTTTTCTTATATTCTAAGTTTTTCAGTGCAACTCACTCATATACTATGTACTACACTGTGCGTTTCTTAAATTCTAAGTTTTTCAGTGCTACTCACTCATATACTATGTACTACACTGTGCGTTTCTTATATTCTAAGTTTTTCAGTGCAACTCACTCATATACTATGTACTACACTGTGCGTTTCTTAAATTCTAAGATTTTCAGTGCTACTCACTCATATACTATGTACTACACTGTGCGTTTCATATATTCTAAGTTTTTCAGTGCAACTCACTCATATACTATGTACTACACTGTGCATTTCGTGTAATGCGGGTTTTTCAGTAAATTCTAAGTTTTTCAGTACAACTCACTCATATACTATGTACTACACTGTGCGTTTCTTATATTCTAAGTTTTTCAGTGCAACTCACTCATATACTATGTACTACACTGTGCGTTTCTTATATTCTAAGTTTTTCAGTGCAACTCACTCATATACTATGTACTACACTGTGCGTTTCTTAAATTCTAAGTTTTTCAGTGCAACTCACTCATATACTATGTACTACACTGTGCGTTTCTTATATTCTAAGTTTTTCAGTGCAACTCACTCATATACTATGTACTACACTGTGCGTTTCTTATATTCTAAGTTTTTCAGTGCAACTCACTCATATACTATGTACTACACTGTGCGTTTCTTATATTCTAAGTTTTTCAGTGCAACTCACTCATATACTATGTACTACACTGTGCATTTCGTGTAATGCGGGTTTTTCAGTAAATTCTAAGTTTTTCAGTGCAACTCACTCTTATACTATGTACTACACTGTGCGTTTCTTATATTCTAAGTTTTTCAGTGCAACTCACTCATATACTATGTACTACACTGTGCGTTTCTTATATTCTAAGTTTTTCAGTGCAACTCAGTCATATACTATGGACTACACTGTGCGTTTCTTATATTCTAAGTTTTTCAGTGCAACTCACTCATATACTATGTACTACACTGTGCGTTTCTTATATTCTAAGTTTTTCAGTGCAACTCACTCATATACTATGTACTACACTGTGCGTTTCTTATATTCTAAGTTTTTCAGTGCAACTCACTCATATACTATGTACTACACTGTGCGTTTCTTATATTCTAAGTTTTTCAGTGCAACTCACTCATATACTATGTACTACACTGTGCGTTTCTTATATTCTAAGTTTTTCAGTGCAACTCACTCATATACTATGTACTACACTGTGCGTTTCTTATATTCTAAGTTTTTCAGTGCAACTCACTCATATACTATGTACTACACTGTGCGTTTCTTATATTCTAAGTTTTTCAGTGCAACTCACTCATATACTATGTACTACACTGTGCGTTTCTTATATTCTAAGTTTTTCAGTGCAACTCACTCATATACTATGTACTACACAGTGCGTTTCTTATATTCTAAGTTTTTCAGTGCAACTCACTCATATACTATGTACTACACTGTGCGTTTCTTATATTCTAAGTTTTTCAGTGCAACTCACTCATATACTATGTACTACACTGTGCATTTCGTGTAATGCGGGTTTTTCAGTAAATTCTAAGTTTTTCAGTGCAACTCACTCATATACTATGTACTACACTGTGCGTTTCTTATATTCTAAGTTTTTCAGTGCAACTCACTCATATACTATGTACTACACTGTGCGTTTCTTATATTCTAAGTTTTTCAGTGCAACTCACTCATATACTATGTACTACACTGTGCGTTTCTTATATTCTAAGTTTTTCAGTGCAACTCACTCATATACTATGTACTACACTGTGCGTTTCTTAAATTCTAAGTTTTTCAGTGCAACTCACTCATATACTATGTACTACACTGTGCGTTTCTTATATTCTAAGTTTTTCAGTGCAACTCACTCATATACTATGTACTACACTGTGCGTTTCTTATATTCTAAGTTTTTCAGTGCAACTCACTCATATACTATGTACTACACTGTGCGTTTCTTATATTCTAAGTTTTTCAGTGCAACTCACTCATATACTATGTACTACACTGTGCGTTTCTTATATTCTAAGTTTTTCAGTGCAACTCACTCATATACTATGTACTACACTGTGCGTTTCTTATATTCTAAGTTTTTCAGTGCAACTCACTCATATACTATGTACTACACTGTGCGTTTCTTATATTCTAAGTTTTTCAGTGCAACTCACTCATATACTATGTACTACACTGTGCGTTTCTTATATTCTAAGTTTTTCAGTGCAACTCACTCATATACTATGTACTACACTGTGCGTTTCTTATATTCTAAGTTTTTCAGTGCAACTCACTCATATACTATGTACTACACAGTGCGTTTCTTATATTCTAAGTTTTTCAGTGCAACTCACTCATATACTATGTACTACACTGTGCGTTTCTTATATTCTAAGTTTTTCAGTGCAACTCACTCATATACTATGTACTACACTGTGCATTTCGTGTAATGCGGGTTTTTCAGTAAATTCTAAGTTTTTCAGTGCAACTCACTAATATACTATGTACTACAAAGTGCGTTTCTTATATTCTAAGTTTTTCAGTGCAACTCACTCATATACTATGTACTACACTGTGCGTTTCTTATATTCTAAGTTTTTCAGTGCAACTCACTCATATACTATGTACTACACTGTGCGTTTCTTATATTCTAAGTTTTTCAGTGCAACTCACTCATATACTATGTACTACACTGTGCGTTTCTTAAATTCTAAGTTTTTCAGTGCAACTCACTCATATACTATGTACTACACTGTGCGTTTCTTATATTCTAAGTTTTTCAGTGCAACTCACTCATATACTATGTACTACACAGTGCGTTTCTTATATTCTAAGTTTTTCAGTGCAACTCACTCATATACTATGTACTACACTGTGCGTTTCTTATATTCTAAGTTTTTCAGTGCAACTCACTCATATACTATGTACTACACTGTGCGTTTCTTATATTCTAAGTTTTTCAGTGCAACTCACTCATATACTATGTACTACACAGTGCGTTTCTTATATTCTAAGTTTTTCAGTGCAACTCACTCATATACTATGTACTACACTGTGCGTTTCTTATATTCTAAGTTTTTCAGTGCAACTCACTCATATACTATGTACTACACTGTGCATTTCGTGTAATGCGGGTTTTTCAGTAAATTCTAAGTTTTTCAGTGCAACTCACTCATATACTATGTACTACACTGTGCGTTTCTTATATTCTAAGTTTTTCAGTGCAACTCACTCATATACTATGTACTACACTGTGCGTTTCTTATATTCTAAGTTTTTCAGTGCAACTCACTCATATACTATGTACTACACTGTGCGTTTCTTATATTCTAAGTTTTTCAGTGCAACTCACTCATATACTATGTACTACACTGTGCGTTTCTTAAATTCTAAGTTTTTCAGTGCAACTCACTCATATACTATGTACTACACTGTGCGTTTCTTATATTTTAAGTTTTTCAGTGCAACTCACTCATATACTATGTACTACACAGTGCGTTTCTTATATTCTAAGTTTTTCAGTGCAACTCACTCATATACTATGTACTACACTGTGCGTTTCTTATATTCTAAGTTTTTCAGTGCAACTCACTCATATACTATGTACTACACTGTGCATTTCGTGTAATGCGGGTTTTTCAGTAAATTTAAGTTTTTCAGTGCAACTCACTCATATAGTATGTACTACACTGTGCGTTTCTTATATTCTAAGTTTTTCAGTGCAACTCACTCATATACTATGTACTACACTGTGCGTTTCTTATATTCTAAGTTTTTCAGTGAAACTCACTCATATACTATGTACTACACTGTGCGTTTCTTAAATTCTAAGTTTTTCAGTGCAACTCACTCATATACTATGTACTACACTGTGCGATTCTTATATTCTAAGTTTTTCAGTGCAACTCACTCATATACTATGTACTACACTGTGCATTTCGTGTAATGCGGGTTTTTCAGTAAATTCTAAGCTTTTCAGTGCAACTCACTCATATACTATGTACTACACTGTGTGTTTCTTATATTCTAAGTTTTTCAGTGCAACTCACTCATATACTATGTACTACACTGTGCGTTTCTTAAATTCTAAGTTTTTCAGTGCAACTCACTCATATACTATGTACTACACTGTGCGTTTCTTATATTCTAAGTTTTTCAGTGCAACTCACTCATATACTATGTACTACACTGTGCATTTCGTGTAATGCGGGTTTTTCAGTAAATTCTAAGTTTTTCAGTGCAACTCACTCATATACTATGTACTACACTGTGTGTTTCTTATATTCTAAAGTTTTCAGTGCAACTCACTCATATACTATGTACTACACTGTGTGTTTCTTATATTCTAAGTTTTTCAGTGCAACTCACTCATATACTATGTACTACACTGTGCGTTTCTTATATTCTAAGTTTTTCAGTGCAACTCACTCATATACTATGTACTACACTGTGCGTTTCTTATATTCTAAATTTTTCAGTGCAACTCACTCATATACTATGTACTACACTGTGCGTTTCTTAAATTCTAAGTTTTTCAGTGCAACTCACTCATATACTATGTACTACACTGTGCGATTCTTATATTCTAAGTTTTTCAGTGCAACTCACTCATATAATATGTACTACACTGTGCATTTCGTGTAATGCGGGTTTTTCAGTAAATTCTAAGCTTTTCAGTGAAACTCACTCATATACTATGTACTACACTGTGTGTTTCTTATATTCTAAGTTTTTCAGTGCAACTCACTCATATACTATGTACTACACTGTGCGTTTCTTAAATTCTAAGTTTTTCAGTGCAACTCACTCATATACTATGTACTACACTGTGCGTTTCTTATATTCTAAGTTTTTCAGTGCAACTCACTCATATACTATGTACTACACTGTGCATTTCGTGTAATGCGGGTTTTTCAGTAAATTCTAAGTTTTTCAGTGCAACTCACTCATATACTATGTACTACACTGTGTGTTTCTTATATTCTAAAGTTTTCAGTGCAACTCACTCATATACTATGTACTACACTGTGTGTTTCTTATATTCTAAGTTTTTCAGTGCAACTCACTCATATACTATGTACTACACTGGGCGTTTCTTATATTCTAAGTTTTTCAGTGCAACTCACTCATATACTATGTACTACACTGTGCTTTTCTTATATTCTAAGTTTTTCAGTGCAACTCACTCATATACTATGTACTACACTGTGCGTTTCTTAAATTCTAAGTTTTTCAGTGCTACTCACTCATATACTATGTACTACACTGTGCGTTTCATATATTCTAAGTTTTTCAGTGCAACTCACTCATATACTATGTACTACACTGTGCATTTCGTGTAATGCGGGTTTTTCAGTAAATTCTAAGTTTTTCAGTACAACTCACTCATATACTATGTACTACACTGTGCGTTTCTTATATTCTAAGTTTTTCAGTGCAACTCACTCATATACTATGTACTACACTGTGCGTTTCTTATATTCTAAGTTTTTCAGTGCAACTCACTCATATACTATGTACTACACTGTGCGTTTCTTATATTCTAAGTTTTTCAGTGCAACTCACTCATATACTATGTACTACACTGTGCGTTTCTTATATTCTAAGTTTTTCAGTGCAACTCACTCATATACTATGTACTACACTGTGCGTTTCTTATATTCTAAGTTTTTCAGTGCAACTCACTCATATACTATGTACTACACAGTGCGTTTCTTATATTCTAAGTTTTTCAGTGCAACTCACTCATATACTATGTACTACACTGTGCGTTTCTTATATTCTAAGTTTTTCAGTGCAACTCACTCATATACTATGTACTACACTGTGCATTTCGTGTAAT
Organism: Mus caroli; assembly: GCF_978045245.1. Lineage (NCBI taxonomy): Eukaryota > Metazoa > Chordata > Mammalia > Rodentia > Muridae > Mus > Mus caroli. The sequence continues at coordinate 419,477 of NW_028227329.1, read as the reverse complement.
GCGGGTTTTTCAGTAAATTCTAAGTTTTTCAGTGCAACTCACTCATATACTATGTACTACACTGTGCGTTTCTTATATTCTAAGTTTTTCAGTGCAACTCACTCATATACTATGTACTACACTGTGCGTTTCTTATATTCTAAGTTTTTCAGTGCAACTCACTCATATACTATGTACTACACTGTGCGTTTCTTATATTCTAAGTTTTTCAGTGCAACTCACTCATATACTATGTACTACACTGTGCGTTTCTTAAATTCTAAGTTTTTCAGTGCAACTCACTCATATACTATGTACTACACTGTGCGTTTCTTATATTCTAAGTTTTTCAGTGCAACTCACTCATATACTATGTACTACACTGTGCGTTTCTTATATTCTAAGTTTTTCAGTGCAACTCACTCATATACTATGTACTACACTGTGCGTTTCTTATATTCTAAGTTTTTCAGTGCAACTCACTCATATACTATGTACTACACTGTGCGTTTCTTATATTCTAAGTTTTTCAGTGCAACTCACTCATATACTATGTACTACACTGTGCGTTTCTTATATTCTAAGTTTTTCAGTGCAACTCACTCATATACTATGTACTACACTGTGCGTTTCTTATATTCTAAGTTTTTCAGTGCAACTCACTCATATACTATGTACTACACTGTGCGTTTCTTATATTCTAAGTTTTTCAGTGCAACTCACTCATATACTATGTACTACACTGTGCGTTTCTTATATTCTAAGTTTTTCAGTGCAACTCACTCATATACTATGTACTACACAGTGCGTTTCTTATATTCTAAGTTTTTCAGTGCAACTCACTCATATACTATGTACTACACTGTGCGTTTCTTATATTCTAAGTTTTTCAGTGCAACTCACTCATATACTATGTACTACACTGTGCATTTCGTGTAATGCGGGTTTTTCAGTAAATTCTAAGTTTTTCAGTGCAACTCACTAATATACTATGTACTACAAAGTGCGTTTCTTATATTCTAAGTTTTTCAGTGCAACTCACTCATATACTATGTACTACACTGTGCGTTTCTTATATTCTAAGTTTTTCAGTGCAACTCACTCATATACTATGTACTACACTGTGCGTTTCTTATATTCTAAGTTTTTCAGTGCAACTCACTCATATACTATGTACTACACTGTGCGTTTCTTAAATTCTAAGTTTTTCAGTGCAACTCACTCATATACTATGTACTACACTGTGCGTTTCTTATATTCTAAGTTTTTCAGTGCAACTCACTCATATACTATGTACTACACAGTGCGTTTCTTATATTCTAAGTTTTTCAGTGCAACTCACTCATATACTATGTACTACACTGTGCGTTTCTTATATTCTAAGTTTTTCAGTGCAACTCACTCATATACTATGTACTACACTGTGCGTTTCTTATATTCTAAGTTTTTCAGTGCAACTCACTCATATACTATGTACTACACAGTGCGTTTCTTATATTCTAAGTTTTTCAGTGCAACTCACTCATATACTATGTACTACACTGTGCGTTTCTTATATTCTAAGTTTTTCAGTGCAACTCACTCATATACTATGTACTACACTGTGCATTTCGTGTAATGCGGGTTTTTCAGTAAATTCTAAGTTTTTCAGTGCAACTCACTCATATACTATGTACTACACTGTGCGTTTCTTATATTCTAAGTTTTTCAGTGCAACTCACTCATATACTATGTACTACACTGTGCGTTTCTTATATTCTAAGTTTTTCAGTGCAACTCACTCATATACTATGTACTACACTGTGCGTTTCTTATATTCTAAGTTTTTCAGTGCAACTCACTCATATACTATGTACTACACTGTGCGTTTCTTAAATTCTAAGTTTTTCAGTGCAACTCACTCATATACTATGTACTACACTGTGCGTTTCTTATATTTTAAGTTTTTCAGTGCAACTCACTCATATACTATGTACTACACAGTGCGTTTCTTATATTCTAAGTTTTTCAGTGCAACTCACTCATATACTATGTACTACACTGTGCGTTTCTTATATTCTAAGTTTTTCAGTGCAACTCACTCATATACTATGTACTACACTGTGCATTTCGTGTAATGCGGGTTTTTCAGTAAATTTAAGTTTTTCAGTGCAACTCACTCATATAGTATGTACTACACTGTGCGTTTCTTATATTCTAAGTTTTTCAGTGCAACTCACTCATATACTATGTACTACACTGTGCGTTTCTTATATTCTAAGTTTTTCAGTGCAACTCACTCATATACTATGTACTACACTGTGCGTTTCTTAAATTCTAAGTTTTTCAGTGCAACTCACTCATATACTATGTACTACACTGTGCGATTCTTATATTCTAAGTTTTTCAGTGCAACTCACTCATATACTATGTACTACACTGTGCATTTCGTGTAATGCGGGTTTTTCAGTAAATTCTAAGCTTTTCAGTGCAACTCACTCATATACTATGTACTACACTGTGTGTTTCTTATATTCTAAGTTTTTCAGTGCAACTCACTCATATACTATGTACTACACTGTGCGTTTCTTAAATTCTAAGTTTTTCAGTGCAACTCACTCATATACTATGTACTACACTGTGCGTTTCTTATATTCTAAGTTTTTCAGTGCAACTCACTCATATACTATGTACTACACTGTGCATTTCGTGTAATGCGGGTTTTTCAGTAAATTCTAAGTTTTTCAGTGCAACTCACTCATATACTATGTACTACACTGTGTGTTTCTTATATTCTAAAGTTTTCAGTGCAACTCACTCATATACTATGTACTACACTGTGTGTTTCTTATATTCTAAGTTTTTCAGTGCAACTCACTCATATACTATGTACTACACTGTGCGTTTCTTATATTCTAAGTTTTTCAGTGCAACTCACTCATATACTATGTACTACACTGTGCGTTTCTTATATTCTAAATTTTTCAGTGCAACTCACTCATATACTATGTACTACACTGTGCGTTTCTTAAATTCTAAGTTTTTCAGTGCAACTCACTCATATACTATGTACTACACTGTGCGATTCTTATATTCTAAGTTTTTCAGTGCAACTCACTCATATACTATGTACTACACTGTGCATTTCGTGTAATGCGGGTTTTTCAGTAAATTCTAAGCTTTTCAGTGAAACTCACTCATATACTATGTACTACACTGTGTGTTTCTTATATTCTAAGTTTTTCAGTGCAACTCACTCATATACTATGTACTACACTGTGCGTTTCTTAAATTCTAAGTTTTTCAGTGCAACTCACTCATATACTATGTACTACACTGTGCGTTTCTTATATTCTAAGTTTTTCAGTGCAACTCACTCATATACTATGTACTACACTGTGCATTTCGTGTAATGCGGGTTTTTCAGTAAATTCTAAGTTTTTCAGTGCAACTCACTCATATACTATGTACTACACTGTGTGTTTCTTATATTCTAAAGTTTTCAGTGCAACTCACTCATATACTATGTACTACACTGTGTGTTTCTTATATTCTAAGTTTTTCAGTGCAACTCACTCATATACTATGTACTACACTGTGCGTTTCTTATATTCTAAGTTTTTCAGTGCAACTCACTCATATACTATGTACTACACTGTGCGTTTCTTATATTCTAAATTTTTCAGTGCAACTCACTCATATACTATGTACTACACTGTGCGTTTCTTAAATTCTAAGTTTTTCAGTGCAACTCACTCATATACTATGTACTACACTGTGCGATTCTTATATTCTAAGTTTTTCAGTGCAACTCACTCATATACTATGTACTACACTGTGCATTTCGTGTAATGCGGGTTTTTCAGTAAATTCTAAGCTTTTCAGTGAAACTCACTCATATACTATGTACTACACTGTGTGTTTCTTATATTCTAAGTTTTTCAGTGCAACTCACTCATATACTATGTACTACACTGTGCGTTTCTTAAATTCTAAGTTTTTCAGTGCAACTCACTCATATACTATGTACTACACTGTGCGTTTCTTATATTCTAAGTTTTTCAGTGCAACTCACTCATATACTATGTACTACACTGTGCATTTCGTGTAATGCGGGTTTTTCAGTAAATTCTAAGTTTTTCAGTGCAACTCACTCATATACTATGTACTACACTGTGTGTTTCTTATATTCTAAAGTTTTCAGTGCAACTCACTCATATACTATGTACTACACTGTGTGTTTCTTATATTCTAAGTTTTTCAGTGCAACTCACTCATATACTATGTACTACACTGGGCGTTTCTTATATTCTAAGTTTTTCAGTGCAACTCACTCATATACTATGTACTACACTGTGCTTTTCTTATATTCTAAGTTTTTCAGTGCAACTCACTCATATACTATGTACTACACTGTGCGTTTCTTAAATTCTAAGTTTTTCAGTGCTACTCACTCATATACTATGTACTACACTGTGCGTTTCATATATTCTAAGTTTTTCAGTGCAACTCACTCATATACTATGTACTACACTGTGCATTTCGTGTAATGCGGGTTTTTCAGTAAATTCTAAGTTTTTCAGTACAACTCACTCATATACTATGTACTACACTGTGCGTTTCTTATATTCTAAGTTTTTCAGTGCAACTCACTCATATACTATGTACTACACTGTGCGTTTCTTATATTCTAAGTTTTTCAGTGCAACTCACTCATATACTATGTACTACACTGTGCGTTTCTTATATTCTAAGTTTTTCAGTGCAACTCACTCATATACTATGTACTACACTGTGCGTTTCTTATATTCTAAGTTTTTCAGTGCAACTCACTCATATACTATGTACTACACTGTGCGTTTCTTATATTCTAAGTTTTTCAGTGCAACTCACTCATATACTATGTACTACACAGTGCGTTTCTTATATTCTAAGTTTTTCAGTGCAACTCACTCATATACTATGTACTACACTGTGCGTTTCTTATATTCTAAGTTTTTCAGTGCAACTCACTCATATACTATGTACTACACTGTGCATTTCGTGTAATGCGGGTTTTTCAGTAAATTCTAAGTTTTTCAGTGCAACTCACTCATATACTATGTACTACACTGTGCGTTTCTTATATTCTAAGTTTTTCAGTGCAACTCACTCATATACTATGTACTACACTGTGCGTTTCTTATATTCTAAGTTTTTCAGTGCAACTCACTCATATACTATGTACTACACTGTGCGTTTCTTATATTCTAAGTTTTTCAGTGCAACTCACTCATATACTATGTACTACACTGTGCGTTTCTTAAATTCTAAGTTTTTCAGTGCAACTCACTCATATACTATGTACTACACTGTGCGTTTCTTATATTCTAAGTTTTTCAGTGCAACTCACTCATATACTATGTACTACACTGTGCGTTTCTTATATTCTAAGTTTTTCAGTGCAACTCACTCATATACTATGTACTACACTGTGCGTTTCTTATATTCTAAGTTTTTCAGTGCAACTCACTCATATACTATGTACTACACTGTGCGTTTCTTATATTCTAAGTTTTTCAGTGCAACTCACTCATATACTATGTACTACACTGTGCGTTTCTTATATTCTAAGTTTTTCAGTGCAACTCACTCATATACTATGTACTACACTGTGCGTTTCTTATATTCTAAGTTTTTCAGTGCAACTCACTCATATACTATGTACTACACTGTGCGTTTCTTATATTCTAAGTTTTTCAGTGCAACTCACTCATATACTATGTACTACACTGTGCGTTTCTTATATTCTAAGTTTTTCAGTGCAACTCACTCATATACTATGTACTACACAGTGCGTTTCTTATATTCTAAGTTTTTCAGTGCAACTCACTCATATACTATGTACTACACTGTGCGTTTCTTATATTCTAAGTTTTTCAGTGCAACTCACTCATATACTATGTACTACACTGTGCATTTCGTGTAATGCGGGTTTTTCAGTAAATTCTAAGTTTTTCAGTGCAACTCACTAATATACTATGTACTACAAAGTGCGTTTCTTATATTCTAAGTTTTTCAGTGCAACTCACTCATATACTATGTACTACACTGTGCGTTTCTTATATTCTAAGTTTTTCAGTGCAACTCACTCATATACTATGTACTACACTGTGCGTTTCTTATATTCTAAGTTTTTCAGTGCAACTCACTCATATACTATGTACTACACTGTGCGTTTCTTAAATTCTAAGTTTTTCAGTGCAACTCACTCATATACTATGTACTACACTGTGCGTTTCTTATATTCTAAGTTTTTCAGTGCAACTCACTCATATACTATGTACTACACAGTGCGTTTCTTATATTCTAAGTTTTTCAGTGCAACTCACTCATATACTATGTACTACACTGTGCGTTTCTTATATTCTAAGTTTTTCAGTGCAACTCACTCATATACTATGTACTACACTGTGCGTTTCTTATATTCTAAGTTTTTCAGTGCAACTCACTCATATACTATGTACTACACAGTGCGTTTCTTATATTCTAAGTTTTTCAGTGCAACTCACTCATATACTATGTACTACACTGTGCGTTTCTTATATTCTAAGTTTTTCAGTGCAACTCACTCATATACTATGTACTACACTGTGCATTTCGTGTAATGCGGGTTTTTCAGTAAATTCTAAGTTTTTCAGTGCAACTCACTCATATACTATGTACTACACTGTGCGTTTCTTATATTCTAAGTTTTTCAGTGCAACTCACTCATATACTATGTACTACACTGTGCGTTTCTTATATTCTAAGTTTTTCAGTGCAACTCACTCATATACTATGTACTACACTGTGCGTTTCTTATATTCTAAGTTTTTCAGTGCAACTCACTCATATACTATGTACTACACTGTGCGTTTCTTAAATTCTAAGTTTTTCAGTGCAACTCACTCATATACTATGTACTACACTGTGCGTTTCTTATATTTTAAGTTTTTCAGTGCAACTCACTCATATACTATGTACTACACAGTGCGTTTCTTATATTCTAAGTTTTTCAGTGCAACTCACTCATATACTATGTACTACACTGTGCGTTTCTTATATTCTAAGTTTTTCAGTGCAACTCACTCATATACTATGTACTACACTGTGCATTTCGTGTAATGCGGGTTTTTCAGTAAATTTAAGTTTTTCAGTGCAACTCACTCATATAGTATGTACTACACTGTGCGTTTCTTATATTCTAAGTTTTTCAGTGCAACTCACTCATATACTATGTACTACACTGTGCGTTTCTTATATTCTAAGTTTTTCAGTGCAACTCACTCATATACTATGTACTACACTGTGCGTTTCTTAAATTCTAAGTTTTTCAGTGCAACTCACTCATATACTATGTACTACACTGTGCGATTCTTATATTCTAAGTTTTTCAGTGCAACTCACTCATATACTATGTACTACACTGTGCATTTCGTGTAATGCGGGTTTTTCAGTAAATTCTAAGCTTTTCAGTGCAACTCACTCATATACTATGTACTACACTGTGTGTTTCTTATATTCTAAGTTTTTCAGTGCAACTCACTCATATACTATGTACTACACTGTGCGTTTCTTAAATTCTAAGTTTTTCAGTGCAACTCACTCATATACTATGTACTACACTGTGCGTTTCTTATATTCTAAGTTTTTCAGTGCAACTCACTCATATACTATGTACTACACTGTGCATTTCGTGTAATGCGGGTTTTTCAGTAAATTCTAAGTTTTTCAGTGCAACTCACTCATATACTATGTACTACACTGTGTGTTTCTTATATTCTAAAGTTTTCAGTGCAACTCACTCATATACTATGTACTACACTGTGTGTTTCTTATATTCTAAGTTTTTCAGTGCAACTCACTCATATACTATGTACTACACTGTGCGTTTCTTATATTCTAAGTTTTTCAGTGCAACTCACTCATATACTATGTACTACACTGTGCGTTTCTTATATTCTAAATTTTTCAGTGCAACTCACTCATATACTATGTACTACACTGTGCGTTTCTTAAATTCTAAGTTTTTCAGTGCAACTCACTCATATACTATGTACTACACTGTGCGATTCTTATATTCTAAGTTTTTCAGTGCAACTCACTCATATACTATGTACTACACTGTGCATTTCGTGTAATGCGGGTTTTTCAGTAAATTCTAAGCTTTTCAGTGAAACTCACTCATATACTATGTACTACACTGTGTGTTTCTTATATTCTAAGTTTTTCAGTGCAACTCACTCATATACTATGTACTACACTGTGCGTTTCTTAAATTCTAAGTTTTTCAGTGCAACTCACTCATATACTATGTACTACACTGTGCGTTTCTTATATTCTAAGTTTTTCAGTGCAACTCACTCATATACTATGTACTACACTGTGCATTTCGTGTAATGCGGGTTTTTCAGTAAATTCTAAGTTTTTCAGTGCAACTCACTCATATACTATGTACTACACTGTGTGTTTCTTATATTCTAAAGTTTTCAGTGCAACTCACTCATATACTATGTACTACACTGTGTGTTTCTTATATTCTAAGTTTTTCAGTGCAACTCACTCATATACTATGTACTACACTGGGCGTTTCTTATATTCTAAGTTTTTCAGTGCAACTCACTCATATACTATGTACTACACTGTGCTTTTCTTATATTCTAAGTTTTTCAGTGCAACTCACTCATATACTATGTACTACACTGTCCGTTTCTTAAATTCTAAGTTTTTCAGTGCTACTCACTCATATACTATGTACTACACTGTGCGTTTCATATATTCTAAGTTTTTCAGTGCAACTCACTCATATACTATGTACTACACTGTGCATTTCGTGTAATGCGGGTTTTTCAGTAAATTCTAAGTTTTTCAGTACAACTCACTCATATACTATGTACTACACTGTGCGTTTCTTATATTCTAAGTTTTTCAGTGCAACTCACTCATATACTATGTACTACACTGTGCGTTTCTTATATTCTAAGTTTTTCAGTGCAACTCACTCATATACTATGCACTACACTGTGCGTTTCTTAAATTCTAAGTTTTTCAGTGCAACTCACTCATATACTATGTACTACACAGTGCGTTTCTTATATTCTAAGTTTTTCAGTGCAACTCACTCATATACTATGTACTACACTGTGCGTTTCTTATATTCTAAGTTTTTCAGTGCAACTCACTCATATACTATGTACTACACTGTGCATTTCGTGTAATGCGGGTTTTTCAGTAAATTCTAAGTTTTTCAGTGCAACTCACTCATATACTATGTACTACACTGTGCGTTTCTTATATTCTAAGTTTTTCAGTGCAACTCACTCATATACTATGTACTACACTGTGCGTTTCTTATATTCTAAGTTTTTCAGTGCAACTCACTCATATACTATGTACTACACTGTGCGTTTCTTAAATTCTAAGTTTTTCAGTGCAACTCACTCATATACTATGTACTACACTGTGCGTTTCTTATATTCTAAGTTTTTCAGGTCAACTCACTCATATACTATGTACTACACTGTGCATTTCGTGTAATGCGGGTTTTTCAGTAAATTCTAAGTTTTTCAGTGCAACTCACTCATATACTATGTACTACACTGTGTGTTTCTTATATTCTAAGTTTTTCAGTGCAACTCACTCATATACTATGTACTACACTGTGCGTTTCTTATATTCTAAGTTTTTCAGTGCAACTCACTCATATACTGTGTACTACACTGTGCGTTTCTTATATTCTAAGTTTTTCAGTGCAACTCACTCATATACTATGTACTACACTGTGCGTTTCTTAAATTCTAAGTTTTTCAGTGCAACTCACTCATATACTATGTACTACACTGTGCGTTTCTTATATTCTAAGTTTTTCAGTGCAACTCACTCATATACTATGTACTACACTGTGCATTTCGTGTAATGCGGGTTTTTCAGTAAATTCTAAGTTTTTCAGTGCAACTCACTCATATACTATGTACTACACTGTGCGTTTCTTATATTCTAAAGTTTTCAGTGCAACTCACTCATATACTATGTACTACACTGTGTGTTTCTTATATTCTAAGTTTTTCAGTGCAACTCACTCATATACTATGTACTACACTGTGCGTTTCTTATATTCTAAGTTTTTCAGTGCAACTCACTCATATACTATGTACTACACTGTGCGTTTCTTATATTCTAAGTTTTTCAGTGCAACTCACTCATATACTATGTACTACACTGTGCGTTTCTTAAATTCTAAGTTTTTCAAGGCTACTCACTCATATACTATGTACTACACTGTGCGTTTCTTATATTCTAAGTTTTTCAGTGCAACTCACTCATATACTATGTACTACACTGTGCATTTCGTGTAATGCGGGTTTTTCAGTAAATTCTAAGTTTTTCAGTGCAACTCACTCATATACTATGTACTACACTGTGCGTTTCTTATATTCTAAGTTTTTCAGTGCAACTCACTCATATACTATGTACTACACTGTGCGTTTCTTAAATTCTAAGTTTTTCAGTGCAACTCACTCATATACTATGTACTACACTGTGCGTTTCTTATATTCTAAGTTTTTCAGTGCAACTCACTCATATACTATGTACTACACAGTGCGTTTCTTATATTCTAAGTTTTTCAGTGCAACTCACTCATATACTATGTACTACACTGTGCGTTTCTTATATTCTAAGTTTTTCAGTGCAACTCACTCATATACTATGTACTACACTGTGCGTTTCTTATATTCTAAGTTTTTCAGTGCAACTCACTCATATACTATGTACTACACTGTGCGTTTCTTAAATTCTAAGTTTTTCAGTGCTACTCACTCATATACTATGTACTACACTGTGCGTTTCTTATATTCTAAGTTTTTCAGTGCAACTCACTCATATACTATGTACTACACTGTGCGTTTCTTAAATTCTAAGATTTTCAGTGCTACTCACTCATATACTATGTACTACACTGTGCGTTTCATATATTCTAAGTTTTTCAGTGCAACTCACTCATATACTATGTACTACACTGTGCATTTCGTGTAATGCGGGTTTTTCAGTAAATTCTAAGTTTTTCAGTACAACTCACTCATATACTATGTACTACACTGTGCGTTTCTTATATTCTAAGTTTTTCAGTGCAACTCACTCATATACTATGTACTACACTGTGCGTTTCTTATATTCTAAGTTTTTCAGTGCAACTCACTCATATACTATGTACTACACTGTGCGTTTCTTAAATTCTAAGTTTTTCAGTGCAACTCACTCATATACTATGTACTACACTGTGCGTTTCTTATATTCTAAGTTTTTCAGTGCAACTCACTCATATACTATGTACTACACTGTGCGTTTCTTATATTCTAAGTTTTTCAGTGCAACTCACTCATATACTATGTACTACACTGTGCGTTTCTTATATTCTAAGTTTTTCAGTGCAACTCACTCATATACTATGTACTACACTGTGCATTTCGTGTAATGCGGGTTTTTCAGTAAATTCTAAGTTTTTCAGTGCAACTCACTCTTATACTATGTACTACACTGTGCGTTTCTTATATTCTAAGTTTTTCAGTGCAACTCACTCATATACTATGTACTACACTGTGCGTTTCTTATATTCTAAGTTTTTCAGTGCAACTCACTCATATACTATGTACTACACTGTGCGTTTCTTATATTCTAAGTTTTTCAGTGCAACTCACTCATATACTATGTACTACACTGTGCGTTTCTTATATTCTAAGTTTTTCAGTGCAACTCACTCATATACTATGTACTACACTGTGCGTTTCTTATATTCTAAGTTTTTCAGTGCAACTCACTCATATACTATGTACTACACTGTGCGTTTCTTATATTCTAAGTTTTTCAGTGCAACTCACTCATATACTATGTACTACACTGTGCGTTTCTTATATTCTAAGTTTTTCAGTGCAACTCACTCATATACTATGTACTACACTGTGCGTATCTTATATTCTAAGTTTTTCAGTGCAACTCACTCATATACTATGTACTACACTGTGCATTTCGTGTAATGCGGTTTTTTCAATAAATTCTAAGTTTTTCAGTGCAACTCACTCATATGCTATGTACTACACTGTGCGTTTCTTATATTCTAAGTTTTTCAGTGCAACTCACTCATATACTATGTACTACACTGTGCGTTTCTTATATTCTAAGTTTTTCAGTGCAACTCACTCATATACTATGTACTACACTGTGCGTTTCTTATATTCTAAGTTTTTCAGTGCAACTCACTCATATACTATGTACTACACTGTGCGTTTCTTATTTTCTAAGTTTTTCAGTGCAGCTCACTCATATACTATGTACTACACTGTGCGTTTCTTATATTCTAAGTTTTTCAGTGCAACTCACTCATATACAATGTACTACACTGTACATTTCGTCTAATGCGGGTTTTTCAGTAAATTCTAAGTTTTTCAGTGCAACTCACTCATATACAATGTACTACACTGTGCATTTCGTGTAATGCGGGTTTTTCAGTAAATTCTAAGTTTTTCAGTGCAACTCACTCATATACTATGTACTACACTGTGCGTTTCTTATATTCTAAGTTTTTCAGTGCAACTCACTCATATACTATGTACTACACTGTGCATTTCGTGTAATGCGGGTTTTTCAGTAAATTCTTAGTTTTTCAGTGCAACTCACTCATATACTATGTACTACACTGTGCGTTTCTTATATTCTAAGTTTTTCAGTGCAACTCACTCATATAGTATGTACTACACTGTGCGTTTCTTATATTCTAAGTTTTTCAGTGCAACTCACTCATATAATATGTACTACACTGGGCGTTTCTTATATTCTAAGTTTTTCAGTGCAACTCACTCATATACTATGTACTACACTGTGCGTTTCTTATATTCTAAGTTTTTCAGTGCAAATCACTCATATACTATGTACTACACTGTGCGTTTCTTATATTCTAAATTTTTCAGTGCAACTCACTCATATACTATGTACTACACTGTGCGTTTCTTATATTCTAATTTTTTCAGTGCAACTCACTCATATACTATGTACTACACTGTGCATTTCGTGTAATGCGGGTATTTCAGTAAATTCTAAATTTTTCAGTGCAACTCACTCATATACTATGTACTACACTGTGCGTTTCTTATATTCTAAGTTTTTCAGTGCAACTCACTCATATACTATGTACTACACTGTGCGTTTCTTATATTCTAAGTTTTTCAGTGCAACTCACTCATATACTATGTACTACACTGTGCGTTTCGTATATTCTAAGTTTTTCAGTGCAACTCACTCATATACTATGTACTACACTGTGCGTTTCTTATATTCTAAGTTTTTCAGTGCAACTTACTCATATACTATGTACTACACTGTGCGTTTCTTAAATTCTAAGTTTTTCAGTGCAACTCACTCATATACTATGTACTACACTGTGCGTTTCTTATATTCTAAGTTTTTCAGTGCAACTCACTCATATACTATGTACTACACTGTGCGTTTCTTATATTCTAAGTTTTTCAGTGCAACTCACTCATATACTATGTACTACACTGTGCGTTTCTTATATTCTAAGTTTTTCAGTGCAACTCACTCATATACTATGTACTACACTGTGCGTTTCTTAAATTCTAAGTTTTTCAGTGCAACTCACTCATATACTATGTACTACACTGTGCGTTTCTTATATTCTAAGTTTTTCAGTGCAACTCACTCATATACTATGTACTACACTGTGCGTTTCTTATATTCTAAGTTTTTCAGTGCAACTCACTCATATAATATGTACTACACTGTGCGTTTCTTATATTCTAAGTTTTTCTGTGCAACTCACTCATATACTATGTACTACACAGTTCGTTTCTTATATTCTAAGTTTTTCAGTGCAACTCACTCATATACTATGTACTACACTGTGCGTTTCTTAAATTCTAATTTTGTCAGTGCAACTCACTCATATACTATGTACTACACTGTGCATTTCGTGTAATGCGGGTTTTTCAGTAAATTCTAAGTTTTTCAGTGCAACTCACTCATATACTATGTACTACACTGTGCGTTTCTTATATTCTAAAGTTTTCAGTGCAACTCACTCATATACTATGTACTACACTGTGTGTTTCTTATATTCTAAGTTTTTCAGTGCAACTCACTCATATACTATGTACTACACTGTGCGTTTCTTATATTCTAAGTTTTTCAGTGCAACTCAGTCATATACTATGTACTACACTGTGCGTTTCTTATATTCTAAGTTTTTCAGTGCAACTCACTCATATACTATGTACTACACTGTGCGTTTCTTATATTCTAAGTTTTTCAGTGCAACTCACTCATATACTATGTACTACACTGTGCGTTTCTTATATTCTAAGTTTTTCAGTGCAACTCACTCATATACTATGTACTACACTGTGCGTTTCTTATATTCTAAGTTTTTCAGTGCAACTCACTCATATACTATGTACTACACTGTGCGTTTCTTATATTCTAAGTTTTTCAGTGCAACTCACTCATATACTATGTACTACACTGTGCGTTTCTTATATTCTAAGTTTTTCAGTGCAACTCACTCATATACTATGTACTACACTGTGCTTTTCTTATATTCTAAGTTTTTCAGTGCAACTCACTCATATACTATGTACTACACTGTGCGTTTCTTATATTCTAAGTTTTTCAGTGCAACTCACTCATATACTATGTACTACACTGTGCGTTTCTTATATTCTAAGTTTTTCAGTGCAACTCACTCATATACTATGTACTACACAGTGCGTTTCTTATATTCTAAGTTTTTCAGTGCAACTCACTCATATACTATGTACTACACTGTGCGTTTCTTATATTCTAAGTTTTTCAGTGCAACTCACTCATATACTATGTACTACACTGTGCATTTCGTGTAATGCGGGTTTTTCAGTAAATTCTAAGTTTTTCAGTGCAACTCACTCATATACTATGTACTACACTGTGCGTTTCTTATTTTCTAAGTTTTTCAGTGCAACTCACTCATATACTATGTACTACACTGTGCGTTTCTTATATTCTAAGTTTTTCAGTGCAACTCACTCATATACTATGTACTACACAGTGCGTTTCTTATATTCTAAGTTTTTCAGTGCAACTCACTCATATACTATGTACTACACTGTGCGTTTCTTATATTCTAAGTTTTTCAGTGCAACTCACTCATATACTATGTACTACACTGTGCATTTCGTGTAATGCGGGTTTTTCAGTAAATTCTAAGTTTTTCAGTGCAACTCACTCATATAGTATGTACTACACTGTGCGTTTCTTATATTCTAAGTTTTTCAGTGCAACTCACTCATATACTATGTACTACACTGTGCGTTTCTTATATTCTAAGTTTTTCAGTGCAACTCACTCATATACTATGTACTACACTGTGCGTTTCTTAAATTCTAAGTTTTTCAGTGCAACTCACTCATATACTATGTCCTACACTGTGCGATTCTTATATTCTAAGTTTTTCAGTGCAACTCACTCATATACTATATACTACACTGTGCATTTCGTGTAATGCGGGTTTTTCAGTAAATTCTAAGCTTTTCAGTGCAACTCACTCATATACTATGTACTACACTGTGTGTTTCTTATATTCTAAGTTTTTCAGTGCAACTCACTCATATACTATGTACTACACTGTGCGTTTCTTAAATTCTAAGTTTTTCAGTGCAACTCACTCATATACTATGTACTACACTGTGCGTTTCTTATATTCTAAGTTTTTCAGTGCAACTCACTCATATACTATGTACTACACTGTGCATTTCGTGTAATGCGGGTTTTTCAGTAAATTCTAAGTTTTTCAGTGCAACTCACTCATATACTATGTACTACACTGTGTGTTTCTTATATTCTAAAGTTTTCAGTGCAACTCACTCATATACTATGTACTACACTGTGTGTTTCTTATATTCTAAGTTTTTCAGTGCAACTCACTCATATACTATGTACTACACTGTGCGTTTCTTATATTCTAAGTTTTTCAGTGCAACTCACTCATATACTATGTACTACACTGTGCGTTTCTTATATTCTAAGTTTTTCAGTGCAACTCACTCATATACTATGTACTACACTGTGCGTTTCTTAAATTCTAAGTTTTTCAGTGCTACTCACTCATATACTATGTACTACACTGTGCGTTTCATATATTCTAAGTTTTTCAGTGCAACTCACTCATATACTATGTACTACACTGTGCATTTCGTGTAATGCGGGTTTTTCAGTAAATTCTAAGTTTTTCAGTGCAACTCACTCATATACTATGTACTACACTGTGCGTTTCTTATATTCTAAGTTTTTCAGTGCAACTCACTCATATACTATGTACTACACTGTGCGTTTCTTATATTCTAAGTTTTTCAGTGCAACTCACTCATATACTATGTACTACACTGTGCGTTTCTTAAATTCTAAGTTTTTCAGTGCAACTCACTCATATACTATGTACTACACTGTGCGTTTCTTATATTCTAAGTTTTTCAGTGCAACTCACTCATATACTATGTACTACACAGTGCGTTTCTTATATTCTAAGTTTTTCAGTGCAACTCACTCATATACTATGTACTACACTGTGCGTTTCTTATATTCTAAGTTTTTCAGTGCAACTCACTCATATACTATGTACTACACTGTGCATTTCGTGTAATGCGGGTTTTTCAGTAAATTCTAAGTTTTTCAGTGCAACTCACTCATATACTATGTACTACACTGTGCGTTTCTTATATTCTAAGTTTTTCAGTGCAACTCACTCATATACTATGTACTACACTGTGCGTTTCTTATATTCTAAGTTTTTCAGTGCAACTCACTCATATACTATGTACTACACTGTGCGTTTCTTAAATTCTAAGTTTTTCAGTGCAACTCACTCATATACTATGTACTACACTGTGCGTTTCTTATATTCTAAGTTTTTCAGTGCAACTCACTCATATACTATGTACTACACTGTGCATTTCGTGTAATGCGGGTTTTTCAGTATATTCTAAGTTTTTCAGTGCAACTCACTCATATACTATGTACTACACTGTGCATTTCTTATATTCTAAAGTTTTCAGTGCAACTCACTCATATACTATGTACTACACTGTGTGTTTCTTATATTCTAAGTTTTTCAGTGCAACTCACTCATATACTATGTACTACACTGTGCGTTTCTTATATTCTAAGTTTTTCAGTGCAACTCAGTCATATACTATGTACTACACTGTGCGTTTCTTATATTCTAAGTTTTTCAGTGCAACTCACTCATATACTATGTACTACACTGTGCGTTTCTTATATTCTAAGTTTTTCAGTGCAACTCACTCATATACTATGTACTACACTGTGCATTTCGTGTAATGCGGGTTTTTCAGTAAATTCTTAGTTTTTCAGTGCAACTCACTCATATACTATGTACTACACTGTGCGTTTCTTATATTCTATGTTTTTCAGTGCAACTCACTCATATACTATGTACTACACTGTGCGTTTCTTATATTCTAAGTTTTTCAGTGCAACTCACTCGTATACTATGTACTACACTGGGCGTTTCTTATATTCTAAGTTTTTCAGTGCAACTCACTCATATACTATGTACTACACTGTGCGTTTCTTATATCTAAGTTTTTCAGTGCAACTCACTCATATACTATGTACTACACTGTGCGTTTCTTATATTCTAAGTTTTTCAGTGCAACTCACTCATATACTATGTACTACACTGTGCGTTGCTTATATTCTAAGTTTTTCAGTGCAACTCACTCATATACTATGTACTACACTGTGCGTTTCTTATATTCTAAGTTTTTCAGTGCAACTCACTCATATACTATGTACTACACTGTGCGTTTCTTATATTCTAAGTTTTTCAGTGCAACTCACTCATATACTATGTACTACACTGTGCGTTTCTTATATTCTAAGTTTTTCAGTGCAACTCAGTCATATACTATGTAATACCTTGTGCGTTTCTTATATTCTAAGTTTTTCAGTGCAACTCACTCATATACTATGTACTACACTGTGCGTTTCTTATATTCTAAGTTTTTCAGTGCAACTCACTCATATACTATGTACTACACTGTGCGTTTCTTATATTCTAAGTTTTTCAGTGCAACTCACTCATATACTATGTACTACACTGTGCGTTTCTTATTTTCTAAGTTTTTCAGTGCAACTCACTCATATACTATGTACTACACTGTGCGTTTCTTATATTCTAAGTTTTTCAGTGCAACTCACTCATATACTATGTACTACACTGTGCGTTTCTTATTTTCTATGTTTTTCAGTGCAACTCACTCATATACTATGTACTACACTGTGCGTATCTTATATTCTAAGTTTTTCAGTGCAACTCACTCATATACTATGTACTACACTGTGCATTTCGTGTAATGCGGTTTTTTCAGTAAATTCTAAGTTTTTCAGTGCAACTCACTCATATGCTATGTACTACACTGTGCGTTTCTTATATTCTAAGTTTTTCAGTGCAACTCACTCATATACTATGTACTACACTGTGCGTTTCTTATATTCTAAGTTTTTCAGTGCAACTCACTCATATACTATGTACTACACTGTGCGTTTCTTATATTCTAAGTTTTTCAGTGCAACTCACTCATATACTATGTACTACACTGTGCGTTTCTTATATTCTAAGTTTTTCAGTGCAACTCACTCATATACTATGTACTACACTGTGCGTTTCTTATATTCTAAGTTTTTCAGTGCATCTCACTCATATACTATGTCCTACACTGTGCGTTTCTTATTTTCTAAGTTTTTCAGTGCAGCTCACTCATATACTATGTACTACACTGTACATTTCGTCTAATGCGGGTTTTTCAGTAAATTCTAAGTTTTTCAGTGCAACTCACTCATATACAATGTACTACACTGTGCATTTCGTGTAATGCGGGTTTTTCAGTAAATTCTAAGTTTTTCAGTGCAACTCACTCATATACTATGTACTACACTGTGCGTTTCTTATATTCTAAGTTTTTCAGTGCAACTCACTCATATACTATGTACTACACTGTGCATTTCGTGTAATGCGGGTTTTTCAGTAAATTCTTAGTTTTTCAGTGCAACTCACTCATATACTATGTACTACACTGTGCGTTTCTTATATTCTAAGTTTTTCAGTGCAACTCACTCATATACTATGTACTACACTGGGCGTTTCTTATATTCTAAGTTTTTCAGTGCAACTCACTCATATACTATGTACTACACTGTGCGTTTCTTATATTCTAAGTTTTTCAGTGCAACTCACTCATATACTATGTACTACACTGTGCGTTTCTTATATTCTAAGTTTTTCAGTGCAACTCACTCATATACTATGTACTACACTGTGCGTTTCTTATATTCTAAGTTTTTCAGTGCAACTCACTCATATACTATGTACTACACTGAGCGTTTCTTATATTCTAAGTTTTTCAGTGCAACTCACTCATATACTATGTACTACACTGTGAGTTTCTTATATTCTAAGTTTTTCAGTGCAACTCACTCATATACTATGTACTACACTGTGCGTTTCGTATATTCTAAGTTTTTCAGTGCAACTCACTCATATACTATGTACTACACTGTGCGTTTCTTATATTCTAAGTTTTTCAGTGCAACTCACTCATATACTATGTACTACACTGTGCGTTTCTTAAATTCTAAGTTTTTCAGTGCAACTCACTCATATACTATGTACTACACTGTGCGTTTCTTATATTCTAAGTTTTTCAGTGCAACTCACTCATATACTATGTACTACCCT
This sequence comes from Mus caroli, assembly GCF_978045245.1. Classification (NCBI taxonomy): domain Eukaryota; kingdom Metazoa; phylum Chordata; class Mammalia; order Rodentia; family Muridae; genus Mus; species Mus caroli. The sequence continues at coordinate 399,700 of NW_028227329.1, read as the reverse complement.
GTGCGTTTCTTATATTCTAAGTTTTTCAGTGCAACTCACTCATATACTATGTACTACACTGTGCGTTTCTTATATTCTAAGTTTTTCAGTGCAACTCACTCATATACTATGTACTACACTGTGCGTTTCTTAAATTCTAAGTTTTTCAGTGCAACTCACTCATATACTATGTACTACACTGTGCGTTTCTTATATTCTAAGTTTTTCAGTGCAACTCACTCATATACTATGTACTACACAGTGCGTTTCTTATATTCTAAGTTTTTCAGTGCAACTCACTCATATACTATGTACTACACTGTGCGTTTCTTATATTCTAAGTTTTTCAGTGCAACTCACTCATATACTATGTACTACACTGTGCATTTCGTGTAATGCGGGTTTTTCAGTAAATTCTAAGTTTTTCAGTGCAACTCACTCATATACTATGTACTACACTGTGCGTTTCTTATATTCTAAGTTTTTCAGTGCAACTCACTCATATACTATGTACTACACTGTGCGTTTCTTATATTCTAAGTTTTTCAGTGCAACTCACTCATATACTATGTACTACACTGTGCGTTTCTTAAATTCTAAGTTTTTCAGTGCAACTCACTCATATACTATGTACTACACTGTGCGTTTCTTATATTCTAAGTTTTTCAGTGCAACTCACTCATATACTATGTACTACACTGTGCATTTCGTGTAATGCGGGTTTTTCAGTATATTCTAAGTTTTTCAGTGCAACTCACTCATATACTATGTACTACACTGTGCATTTCTTATATTCTAAAGTTTTCAGTGCAACTCACTCATATACTATGTACTACACTGTGTGTTTCTTATATTCTAAGTTTTTCAGTGCAACTCACTCATATACTATGTACTACACTGTGCGTTTCTTATATTCTAAGTTTTTCAGTGCAACTCAGTCATATACTATGTACTACACTGTGCGTTTCTTATATTCTAAGTTTTTCAGTGCAACTCACTCATATACTATGTACTACACTGTGCGTTTCTTATATTCTAAGTTTTTCAGTGCAACTCACTCATATACTATGTACTACACTGTGCATTTCGTGTTATGCGGGTTTTTCAGTAAATTCTTAGTTTTTAAGTGCAACTCACTCATATACTATGTACTACACTGTGCGTTTCTTTATTCTAAGTTTTTCAGTGCAACTCACTCGTATACTATGTACTACACTGTGCGTTTCTTATATTCTAAGTTTTTCAGTGCAACTCACTCGTATACTATGTACTACACTGGGCGTTTCTTATATTCTAAGTTTTTCAGTGCAACTCACTCATATACTATGTACTACACTGTGCGTTTCTTATATTCTAAGTTTTTCAGTGCAACTCACTCATATACTATGTACTACACTGTGCGTTTCTTATATTCTAAGTTTTTCAGTGCAACTCACTCATATACTATATACTACACTGTGCATTTCGTGTAATGCGGGTTTTTCAGTAAATTCTAAGCTTTTCAGTGCAACTCACTCATATACTATGTACTACACTGTGTGTTTCTTATATTCTAAGTTTTTCAGTGCAACTCACTCATATACTATGTACTACACTGTGCGTTTCTTAAATTCTAAGTTTTTCAGTGCAACTCACTCATATACTATGTACTACACTGTGCGTTTCTTATATTCTAAGTTTTTCAGTGCAACTCACTCATATACTATGTACTACACTGTGCATTTCGTGTAATGCGGGTTTTTCAGTAAATTCTAAGTTTTTCAGTGCAACTCACTCATATACTATGTACTACACTGTGTGTTTCTTATATTCTAAAGTTTTCAGTGCAACTCACTCATATACTATGTACTACACTGTGTGTTTCTTATATTCTAAGTTTTTCAGTGCAACTCACTCATATACTATGTACTACACTGTGCGTTTCTTATATTCTAAGTTTTTCAGTGCAACTCACTCATATACTATGTACTACACTGTGCGTTTCTTATATTCTAAGTTTTTCAGTGCAACTCACTCATATACTATGTACTACACTGTGCGTTTCTTAAATTCTAAGTTTTTCAGTGCTACTCACTCATATACTATGTACTACACTGTGCGTTTCATATATTCTAAGTTTTTCAGTGCAACTCACTCATATACTATGTACTACACTGTGCATTTCGTGTAATGCGGGTTTTTCAGTAAATTCTAAGTTTTTCAGTGCAACTCACTCATATACTATGTACTACACTGTGCGTTTCTTATATTCTAAGTTTTTCAGTGCAACTCACTCATATACTATGTACTACACTGTGCGTTTCTTATATTCTAAGTTTTTCAGTGCAACTCACTCATATACTATGTACTACACTGTGCGTTTCTTAAATTCTAAGTTTTTCAGTGCAACTCACTCATATACTATGTACTACACTGTGCGTTTCTTATATTCTAAGTTTTTCAGTGCAACTCACTCATATACTATGTACTACACAGTGCGTTTCTTATATTCTAAGTTTTTCAGTGCAACTCACTCATATACTATGTACTACACTGTGCGTTTCTTATATTCTAAGTTTTTCAGTGCAACTCACTCATATACTATGTACTACACTGTGCATTTCGTGTAATGCGGGTTTTTCAGTAAATTCTAAGTTTTTCAGTGCAACTCACTCATATACTATGTACTACACTGTGCGTTTCTTATATTCTAAGTTTTTCAGTGCAACTCACTCATATACTATGTACTACACTGTGCGTTTCTTATATTCTAAGTTTTTCAGTGCAACTCACTCATATACTATGTACTACACTGTGCGTTTCTTAAATTCTAAGTTTTTCAGTGCAACTCACTCATATACTATGTACTACACTGTGCGTTTCTTATATTCTAAGTTTTTCAGTGCAACTCACTCATATACTATGTACTACACTGTGCATTTCGTGTAATGCGGGTTTTTCAGTATATTCTAAGTTTTTCAGTGCAACTCACTCATATACTATGTACTACACTGTGCATTTCTTATATTCTAAAGTTTTCAGTGCAACTCACTCATATACTATGTACTACACTGTGTGTTTCTTATATTCTAAGTTTTTCAGTGCAACTCACTCATATACTATGTACTACACTGTGCGTTTCTTATATTCTAAGTTTTTCAGTGCAACTCAGTCATATACTATGTACTACACTGTGCGTTTCTTATATTCTAAGTTTTTCAGTGCAACTCACTCATATACTATGTACTACACTGTGCGTTTCTTATATTCTAAGTTTTTCAGTGCAACTCACTCATATACTATGTACTACACTGTGCATTTCGTGTAATGCGGGTTTTTCAGTAAATTCTTAGTTTTTCAGTGCAACTCACTCATATACTATGTACTACACTGTGCGTTTCTTATATTCTATGTTTTTCAGTGCAACTCACTCATATACTATGTACTACACTGTGCGTTTCTTATATTCTAAGTTTTTCAGTGCAACTCACTCGTATACTATGTACTACACTGGGCGTTTCTTATATTCTAAGTTTTTCAGTGCAACTCACTCATATACTATGTACTACACTGTGCGTTTCTTATATCTAAGTTTTTCAGTGCAACTCACTCATATACTATGTACTACACTGTGCGTTTCTTATATTCTAAGTTTTTCAGTGCAACTCACTCATATACTATGTACTACACTGTGCGTTGCTTATATTCTAAGTTTTTCAGTGCAACTCACTCATATACTATGTACTACACTGTGCGTTTCTTATATTCTAAGTTTTTCAGTGCAACTCACTCATATACTATGTACTACACTGTGCGTTTCTTATATTCTAAGTTTTTCAGTGCAACTCACTCATATACTATGTACTACACTGTGCGTTTCTTATATTCTAAGTTTTTCAGTGCAACTCAGTCATATACTATGTAATACCTTGTGCGTTTCTTATATTCTAAGTTTTTCAGTGCAACTCACTCATATACTATGTACTACACTGTGCGTTTCTTATATTCTAAGTTTTTCAGTGCAACTCACTCATATACTATGTACTACACTGTGCGTTTCTTATATTCTAAGTTTTTCAGTGCAACTCACTCATATACTATGTACTACACTGTGCGTTTCTTATTTTCTAAGTTTTTCAGTGCAACTCACTCATATACTATGTACTACACTGTGCGTTTCTTATATTCTAAGTTTTTCAGTGCAACTCACTCATATACTATGTACTACACTGTGCGTTTCTTATTTTCTATGTTTTTCAGTGCAACTCACTCATATACTATGTACTACACTGTGCGTATCTTATATTCTAAGTTTTTCAGTGCAACTCACTCATATACTATGTACTACACTGTGCATTTCGTGTAATGCGGTTTTTTCAGTAAATTCTAAGTTTTTCAGTGCAACTCACTCATATGCTATGTACTACACTGTGCGTTTCTTATATTCTAAGTTTTTCAGTGCAACTCACTCATATACTATGTACTACACTGTGCGTTTCTTATATTCTAAGTTTTTCAGTGCAACTCACTCATATACTATGTACTACACTGTGCGTTTCTTATATTCTAAGTTTTTCAGTGCAACTCACTCATATACTATGTACTACACTGTGCGTTTCTTATATTCTAAGTTTTTCAGTGCAACTCACTCATATACTATGTACTACACTGTGCGTTTCTTATATTCTAAGTTTTTCAGTGCATCTCACTCATATACTATGTCCTACACTGTGCGTTTCTTATTTTCTAAGTTTTTCAGTGCAGCTCACTCATATACTATGTACTACACTGTACATTTCGTCTAATGCGGGTTTTTCAGTAAATTCTAAGTTTTTCAGTGCAACTCACTCATATACAATGTACTACACTGTGCATTTCGTGTAATGCGGGTTTTTCAGTAAATTCTAAGTTTTTCAGTGCAACTCACTCATATACTATGTACTACACTGTGCGTTTCTTATATTCTAAGTTTTTCAGTGCAACTCACTCATATACTATGTACTACACTGTGCATTTCGTGTAATGCGGGTTTTTCAGTAAATTCTTAGTTTTTCAGTGCAACTCACTCATATACTATGTACTACACTGTGCGTTTCTTATATTCTAAGTTTTTCAGTGCAACTCACTCATATACTATGTACTACACTGGGCGTTTCTTATATTCTAAGTTTTTCAGTGCAACTCACTCATATACTATGTACTACACTGTGCGTTTCTTATATTCTAAGTTTTTCAGTGCAACTCACTCATATACTATGTACTACACTGTGCGTTTCTTATATTCTAAGTTTTTCAGTGCAACTCACTCATATACTATGTACTACACTGTGCGTTTCTTATATTCTAAGTTTTTCAGTGCAACTCACTCATATACTATGTACTACACTGAGCGTTTCTTATATTCTAAGTTTTTCAGTGCAACTCACTCATATACTATGTACTACACTGTGAGTTTCTTATATTCTAAGTTTTTCAGTGCAACTCACTCATATACTATGTACTACACTGTGCGTTTCGTATATTCTAAGTTTTTCAGTGCAACTCACTCATATACTATGTACTACACTGTGCGTTTCTTATATTCTAAGTTTTTCAGTGCAACTCACTCATATACTATGTACTACACTGTGCGTTTCTTAAATTCTAAGTTTTTCAGTGCAACTCACTCATATACTATGTACTACACTGTGCGTTTCTTATATTCTAAGTTTTTCAGTGCAACTCACTCATATACTATGTACTACCCTGTGCGTTTCTTATATTCTAAGTTTTTCAGTGCAACTCACTCATATACTATGTACTACACTGTGCGTTTCTTATATTCTAAGTTTTTCAGTGCAACTCACTCATATACTATGTACTACACTGTGCGTTTCTTAAATTCTAAGTTTTTCAGTGCAACTCACTCATATACTATGTACTACACTGTGCGTTTCTTATATTCTAAGTTTTTCAGTGCAACTCACTCATATACTATGTACTACACAGTGCGTTTCTTATATTCTAAGTTTTTCAGTGCAACTCACTCATATACTATGTACTACACTGTGCGTTTCTTATATTCTAAGTTTTTCAGTGCAACTCACTCATATACTATGTACTACACTGTGCATTTCGTGTAATGCGGGTTTTTCAGTAAATTCTAAGTTTTTCAGTGCAACTCACTCATATACTATGTACTACACTGTGCGTTTCTTATATTCTAAGTTTTTCAGTGCAACTCACTCATATACTATGTACTACACTGTGCGTTTCTTATATTCTAAGTTTTTCAGTGCAACTCACTCATATACTATGTACTACACTGTGCGTTTCTTAAATTCTAAGTTTTTCAGTGCAACTCACTCATATACTATGTACTACACTGTGCGTTTCTTATATTCTAAGTTTTTCAGTGCAACTCACTCATATACTATGTACTACACTGTGCATTTCGTGTAATGCGGGTTTTTCAGTATATTCTAAGTTTTTCAGTGCAACTCACTCATATACTATGTACTACACTGTGCATTTCTTATATTCTAAAGTTTTCAGTGCAACTCACTCATATACTATGTACTACACTGTGTGTTTCTTATATTCTAAGTTTTTCAGTGCAACTCACTCATATACTATGTACTACACTGTGCGTTTCTTATATTCTAAGTTTTTCAGTGCAACTCAGTCATATACTATGTACTACACTGTGCGTTTCTTATATTCTAAGTTTTTCAGTGCAACTCACTCATATACTATGTACTACACTGTGCGTTTCTTATATTCTAAGTTTTTCAGTGCAACTCACTCATATACTATGTACTACACTGTGCATTTCGTGTTATGCGGGTTTTTCAGTAAATTCTTAGTTTTTAAGTGCAACTCACTCATATACTATGTACTACACTGTGCGTTTCTTTATTCTAAGTTTTTCAGTGCAACTCACTCGTATACTATGTACTACACTGTGCGTTTCTTATATTCTAAGTTTTTCAGTGCAACTCACTCGTATACTATGTACTACACTGGGCGTTTCTTATATTCTAAGTTTTTCAGTGCAACTCACTCATATACTATGTACTACACTGTGCGTTTCTTATATTCTAAGTTTTTCAGTGCAACTCACTCATATACTATGTACTACACTGTGCGTTTCTTATATTCTAAGTTTTTCAGTGCAACTCACTCATATACTATGTACTACACTGTGCGTTGCTTATATTCTAAGTTTTTCAGTGCAACTCACTCATATACTATGTACTACACTGTGCGTTTCTTATATTCTAAGTTTTTCAGTGCAACTCACTCATATACTATGTACTACACTGTGCGTTTCTTATATTCTAAGTTTTTCAGTGCAACTCACTCATATACTATGTACTACACTGTGCGTTTCTTATATTCTAAGTTTTTCAGTGCAACTCACTCATATACTATGTACTACACTGTGCGTTTCTTATATTCTAATTTTTTCAGTGCAACTCACTCATATACTATGTACTACACTGTGCATTTCGTGTAATGCGGGTTTTTCAGTAAATTCTAAGTTTTTCAGTGCAACTCACTCATATACTATGTACTACACTGTGCGTTTCTTATATTCTAAAGTTTTCAGTGCAACTCACTCATATACTATGTACTACACTGTGTGTTTCTTATATTCTAAGTTTTTCAGTGCAACTCACTCATATACTATGTACTACACTGTGCGTTTCTTATATTCTAAGTTTTTCAGTGCAACTCAGTCATATACTATGTACTACACTGTGCGTTTCTTTATTCTAAGTTTTTCAGTGCAACTCACTCATATACTATGTACTACACTGTGCGTTTCTTATATTCTAAGTTTTTCAGTGCAACTCACTCATATACTATGTACTACACTGTGCGTTTCTTATATTCTAAGTTTTTCAGTGCAACTCACTCATATACTATGTACTACACTGTGCGTTTCTTATATTCTAAGTTTTTCAGTGCAACTCACTCATATACTATGTACTACACTGTGCGTTTCTTATATTCTAAGTTTTTCAGTGCAACTCACTCATATACTATGTACTACACTGTGCGTTTCTTATATTCTAAGTTTTTCAGTGCAACTCACTCATATACTATGTACTACACAGTGCGTTTCTTATATTCTAAGTTTTTCAGTGCAACTCACTCATATACTATGTACTACACTGTGCGTTTCTTATATTCTAAGTTTTTCAGTGCAACTCACTCATATACTATGTACTACACTGTGCATTTCGTGTAATGCGGGTTTTTCAGTAAATTCTAAGTTTTTCAGTGCAACTCACTCATATACTATGTACTACACTGTGCGTTTCTTATATTCTAAGTTTTTCAGTGCAACTCACTCATATACTATGTACTACACTGTGCGTTTCTTATATTCTAAGTTTTTCAGTGCAACTCACTCATATACTATGTACTACACTGTGCGTTTCTTAAATTCTAAGTTTTTCAGTGCAACTCACTGATATACTATGTACTACACTGTGCGTTTCTTATATTCTAAGTTTTTTAGTGCAACTCACTCATATACTATGTACTACACTGTGCATTTCGTGTAATGCGGGTTTTTCAGTAAATTCTAAGTTTTTCAGTGCAACTCACTCATATACTATGTACTACACTGTGCTTTTCTTATATTCTAAAGTTTTCAGTGCAACTCACTCATATACTATGTACTACACTGTGTGTTTCTTATATTCTAAGTTTTTCAGTGCAACTCACTCATATACTATGTACTACACTGTGCGTTTCTTATATTCTAAGTTTTTCAGTGCAACTCAGTCATATACTATGTACTACACTGTGCGTTTCTTATATTCTAAGTTTTTCAGTGCAACTCACTCATATACTATGTACTACACTGTGCGTTTCTTATATTCTAAGTTTTTCAGTGCAACTCACTCATATACTATGTACTACACTGTGCGTTTCTTATATTCTAAGTTTTTCAGTGCAACTCACTCATATACTATGTACTACACTGTGCGTTTCTTATATTCTAAGTTTTTCAGTGCAACTCACTCATATACTATGTACTACACTGTGCGTTTCTTATATTCTAAGTTTTTCAGTGCAACTCACTCATATACTATGTACTACACTGTGCGTTTCTTATATTCTAAGTTTTTCAGTGCAACTCACTCATATACTATGTACTACACTGTGCATTTCTTATATTCTAAGTTTTTCAGTGCAACTCACTCATATACTATGTACTACACAGTGCGTTTCTTATATTCTAAATTTTTCAGTGCAACTCACTCATATACTATGTACTACACTGTGCGTTTCTTATATTCTAAGTTTTTTAGTGCAACTCACTCATATACTATGTACTACACTGTGCATTTCGTGTAATGTGGGTTTTTCAGTAAATTCTAAGTTTTTCAGTGCAACTCACTCATATACTATGTACTACACTGTGCGTTTCTTATATTCTAAGTTTTTCAGTGCAACTCACTCATAGACTATGTACTACACTGTGCGTTTCTTATATTCTAAGTTTTTCAGTGCAACTCACTCATAGACTATGTACTACACTGTGCGTTTCTTATATTCTAATTTTTTCAGTGCAACTCACTCATATACTATGTACTACACTTTACGTTTCTTATATTCTAAGTTTTTCAGTGCAATCACTCATATATTATGTACTACACTGTGCGTTTCTTATATTCTAAGTTTTTCAGTGCAACTCACTCATATACTATGTACTACACTGTGCATTTCATGTAATGCGGGTTTTTCAGTAAATTCTAAGTTTTTCAGTGCAACTCACTCATATACTATGTACTACACTGTGCGTTTCTTATATTCTAAGTTTTTGAGTGCAACTCACTCATATACTATGTACTACACTGTGCATTTCGTGCAATGCGGGTTTTTCAGTAAATTCTTAGTTTTTCAGTGCAACTCACTCATATACTATGTACTACACTGTGCGTTTCTTATATTCTAAGTTTTTCAGTGCAACTCACTCATATACTATGTACTACACTGTGCGTTTCTTATATTCTAAGTTTTTCAGTGCAACTCACTCATATACTATGTACTACACTGTGTGTTTCTTATATTCTAAGTTTTTCAGTGCAACTCACTCATATACTATGTACTACACTGTGCGTTTCTTATTTTCTAAGTTTTTCAGTGCAACTCACTCATATACTATGTACTACACTGTGCGTTTCTTATATTCTAAGTTTTTCAGTGCAACTCACTCATATACTATGTACTACACTGTGCGTTTCTTATTTTCTAAGTTTTTCAGTGCAACTCACTCATATACTATGTACTACACTGTGCGTTTCTTATTTTCTAAGTTTTTCAGTGCAGCTCACTCATATACTATGTACTACACTGTGCGTTTCTTATATTCTAAGTTTTTCAGTGCAACTCACTCATATACAATGTACTACACTGTACATTTCGTCTAATGCGGGTTTTTCAGTAAATTCTAAGTTTTTCAGTGCAACTCACTCATATACAATGTACTACACTGTGCATTTCGTGTAATGCGGGTTTTTCAGTAAATTCTAAGTTTTTCAGTGCAACTCACTCATATACTATGTACTACACTGTGCATTTCGTGTAATGCGGGTTTTTCAGTAAATTCTAAATTTTTCAGTGCAACTCACTCATATACTATGTACTACACTGTGCGTTTCTTATATTCTAAGTTTTTCAGTGCAACTCACTCATATACTATGTACTACACTGTGCATTTCGTGTAATGCGGGTTTTTCAGTAAATTCTTAGTTTTTCAGTGCAACTCACTCATATACTATGTACTACAATGTGCGTTTCTTATATTCTAAGTTTTTCAGTGCAACTCACTCATATACTATGTACTACACTGGGCGTTTCTTATATTCTAAGTTTTTCAGTGCAACTCACTCATATACTATGTACTACACTGTGCGTTTCTTATATTCTAAGTTTTTCAGTGCAAATCACGCATATACTATGTACTACACTGTGCGTTTCTTATATTCTAAGTTTTTCAGTGCAACTCACTCATATACTATGTACTACACTGTGCGTTTCTTATATTCTAAGTTTTTCAGTGCAACTCACTCATATACTATGTACTACACTGTGCGTTTCTTATATTCTAAGTTTTTCAGTGCAACTCACTCATATACTATGTACTACACTGTGCGTTTCTTATATTCTAAGTTTTTCAGTGCAACTCACTCATATACTATGTACTACACTGTGCGTTTCGTATATTCTAAGTTTTTCAGTGCAACTCACTCAAATACTATGTACTACACTGTGCGTTTCTTATATTCTAAGTTTTTCAGTGCAACTTACTCATATATTATGTACTACACTGTGCGTTTCTTAAATTCTAAGTTTTTCAGTGCAACTCACTCATATACTATGTACTACACTGTGCGTTTCTTATATTCTAAGTTTTTCAGTGCAACTCACTCATATACTATGTACTACACTGTGCGTTTCTTATATTCTAAGTTTTTCAGTGCAACTCACTCATATACTATGTACTACACTGTGCGTTTCTTATATTCTAAGTTTTTCAGTGCAACTCACTCCTATACTATGTACTACACTCTGCGTTTCTTATTTTCTAAGTTTTTCAGTGCAGCTCACTCATATACTATGTACTACACTGTGCGTTTCTTATATTCTAAGTTTTTCAGTGCAACTCACTCATATACAATGTACTACACTGTACATTTCGTCTAATGCGGGTTTTTCAGTAAATTCTAAGTTTTTCAGTGCAACTCACTCATATACTATGTACTACACTGTGCATTTCGTGTAATGCGGGTTTTTCAGTAAATTCTAAAATTTTCAGTGCAACTCACTCATATACTATGTACTACACTGTGCGTTTCTTATATTCTAAGTTTTTCAGTGCAACTCACTCATATACTATGTACTACACTGTGCATTTCGTGTAATACGGGTTTTTCAGTAAATTCTTAGTTTTTCAGTGCAACTCACTCATATACTATGTACTACACTGTGCGTTTCTTATATTCTAAGTTTTTCAGTGCAACTCACTCATATACTATGTACTACACTGTGCGTTTCTTATATTCTAAGTTTTTCAGTGCAACTCACTCATATACTATGTACTACACTGGGCGTTTCTTATATTCTAAGTTTTTCAGTGCAACTCACTCATATACTATGTACTACACTGTGCGTTTCTTATATTCTAAGTTTTTCAGTGCAAATCACGCATATACTATGTACTACACTGTGCGTTTCTTATATTCTAAGTTTTTCAGTGCAACTCACTCATATACTATGTACTACACTGTGCGTTTCTTATATTCTAAGTTTTTCAGTGCAACTCACTCATATACTATGTACTACACTGTGCGTTTCTTATATTCTAAGTTTTTCAGTGCAACTCACTCATATACTATGTACTACACTGTGCGTTTCTTATATTCTAAGTTTTTCAGTGCAACTCCCTCATATACTATGTACTACACTGTGCGTTTCGTATATTCTAAGTTTTTCAGTGCAACTCACTCATATACTATGTACTACACTGTGCGTTTCTTATATTCTAAGTTTTTCAGTGCAACTCACTCATATATTATGTACTACACTGTGCGTTTCTTAAATTCTAAGTTTTTCAGTGCAACTCACTCATATACTATGTACTACACTGTGCGTTTCTTATATTCTAAGTTTTTCAGTGCAACTCACTCATATACTATGTACTACACTGTGCGTTTCTTATATTCTAAGTTTTTCAGTGCAACTCACTCATATACTATGTACTACACTGTGCGTTTCTTATATTCTAAGTTTTTCAGTGCAACTCACTCATATACTATGTACTACACAGTGCGTTTCTTATATTCTAAGTTTTTCAGTGCAACTCACTCATATACTATGTACTACACTGTGCGTTTCTTATATTCTAAGTTTTTCAGTGCAACTCACTCATATACTATGTACTACACTGTGCATTTCGTGTAATGCGGGTTTTTCAGTAAATTCTAAGTTTTTCAGTGCAACTCACTCATATACTATGTACTACACTGTGCGTTTCTTATATTCTAAAGTTTTCAGTGCAACTCACTCATATACTATGTACTACACTGTGTGTTTCTTATATTCTAAGTTTTTCAGTGCAACTCACTCATATACTATGTACTACACTGTGCGTTTCTTATATTCTAAGTTTTTCAGTGCAACTCAGTCATATACTATGTACTACACTGTGCGTTTCTTATATTCTAAGTTTTTCAGTGCAACTCACTCATATACTATGTACTACACTGTGCGTTTCTTATATTCTAAGTTTTTCAGTGCAACTCACTCTTATACTATGTACTACACTGTGCGTTTCTTATATTCTAAGTTTTTCAGTGCAACTCACTCATATACTATGTACTACACTGTGCGTTTCTTATATTCTAAGTTTTTCAGTGCAACTCACTCATATACTATGTACTACACTGTGCGTTTCTTATATTCTAAGTTTTTCAGTGCAACTCACTCATATACTATGTACTACACTGTGGGTTTCTTATATTCTAAGTTTTTCAGTGCAACTCACTCATATACTATGTACTACACTGTGCGTTTCTTATATTCTAAGTTTTTCAGTGCAACTCACTCATATACTATGTACTACACAGTGCGTTTCTTATATTCTAAGTTTTTCAGTGCAACTCACTCATATACTATGTACTACACTGTGCGTTTCTTATATTCTAAGTTTTTCAGTGCAACTCACTCATATACTATGTACTACACTGTGCGTTTCTTAAATTCTAAGTTTTTCAGTGCAACTCACTCATATACTATGTACTACACTGTGCGTTTCTTATATTCTAAGTTTTTCAGTGCAACTCACTCATATACTATGTACTACACTGTGCATTTCGTGTAATGCGGGTTTTTCAGTAAATTCTAAGTTTTTCAGTGCAACTCACTCATATACTATGTACTACACTGTGCGTTTCTTATATTCTAAAGTTTTCAGTGCAACTCACTCATATACTATGTACTACACTGTGTGTTTCTTATATTCTAAGTTTTTCAGTGCAACTCACTCATATACTATGTACTACACTGTGCGTTTCTTATATTCTAAGTTTTTCAGTGCAACTCACTCATATACTATGTACTACACTGTGCGTTTCTTATATTCTAAGTTTTTCAGTGCAACTCACTCATATACTATGTACTACACTGTGCGTTTCTTATATTCTAAGTTTTTCAGTGCAACTCACTCATATACTATGTACTACACTGTGCGTTTCTTATATTCTAAGTTTTTCAGTGCAACTCACTCATATACTATGTACTACACTGTGCGTTTCTTATATTCTAAGTTTTTCAGTGCAACTCACTCATATACTATGTACTATACTGTGCGTTTCTTATATTCTAAGTTTTTCAGTGCAACTCACTCATATACTATGTACTACACAGTGCGTTTCTTATATTCTAAGTTTTTCAGTGCAACTCACTCATATACTATGTACTACACTGTGCATTTCGTGTAATGCGGGTTTTTCAGTAAATTCTAAGTTTTTCAGTGCAACTCATTCATATACTATGTACTACACTGTGCGTTTCTTATATTCTAAGTTTTTCAGTGCAACTCACTCATATACTATGTACTACACTGTGCGTTTCTTATATTCTAAGTTTTTCAGTGCAACTCACTCATATACTATGTACTACACTGTGCGTTTCTTATATTCTAAGTTTTTCAGTGCAACTCACTCATATACTATGTACTACACTGTACATTTCGTGTAATGCGGGTTTTTCAGTAAATTCTAAGTTTTTCAGTGCAACTCACTCATATACCATGTACTACACTGTGCGTTTCTTATATTCTAAGTTTTTCAGTGCAACTCACTCATATACCATGTACTACACTGTGCGTTTCTTATATTCTAAGTTTTTCAGTGCAACTCACTCATATACTATGTACTACACTGTGCGTTTCTTATATTCTAAGTTTTTCAGTGCAACTTACTCATATACTATGTACTACACTGTGCGTTTCTTAAATTCTAAGTTTTTCAGTGCAACTCACTCATATACTATGTACTACACTGTGCGTTTCTTATATTCTAAGTTTTTCAGTGCAACTCACTCATATACTATGTACTACACTGTGCGTTTCTTAAATTCTAAGTTTTTCAGTGCAACTCACTCATATACTATGTACTACACTGTGCGTTTCTTATATTCTAAGTTTTTCAGTGCAACTCACTCATATACTATGTACTACACTGTGCGTTTCTTATATTCTAAGTTTTTCAGTGCAACTCACTCATATACTATGTACTACACTGTGCGTTTCTTATATTCTAAGTTTTTCAGTGCAACTCACTCATATACTATGTACTACACAGTGCGTTTCTTATATTCTAAGTTTTTCAGTGCAACTCACTCATATACTTGTACTACACTGTGCGTTTCTTATATTCTAATTTTTTCAGTGCAACTCACTCATATACTATGTACTACACTGTGCATTTCGTGTAATGCGGGTTTTTCAGTAAATTCTAAGTTTTTCAGTGCAACTCACTCATATACTATGTACTACACTGTGCGTTTCTTATATTCTAAAGTTTTCAGTGCAACTCACTCATATACTATGTACTACACTGTGTGTTTCTTATATTCTAAGTTTTTCAGTGCAACTCACTCATATACTATGTACTACACTGTGCGTTTCTTATATTCTAAGTTTTTCAGTGCAACTCAGTCATATACTATGTACTACACTGTGCGTTTCTTATATTCTAAGTTTTTCAGTGCAACTCACTCATATACTATGTACTACACTGTGCGTTTCTTATATTCTAAGTTTTTCAGTGCAACTCACTCATATACTATGTACTACACTGTGCGTTTCTTATATTCTAAGTTTTTCAGTGCAACTCACTCATATACTATGTACTACACTTTGCGTTTCTTATATTCTAAGTTTTTCAGTGCAACTCACTCATATACTATGTACTACACTGTGCGTTTCTTATATTCTAAGTTTTTCAGTGCAACTCACTCATATACTATGTACTACACAGTGCGTTTCTTATATTCTAAGTTTTTCAGTGCAACTCACTCATATACTATGTACTACACTGTGCGTTTCTTATATTCTAAGTTTTTCAGTGCAACTCACTCATATACTATGTACTACACTGTGCGTTTCTTAAATTCTAAGTTTTTCAGTGCAACTCACTCATATACTATGTACTACACTGTGCGTTTCTTTTATTCTAAGTTTTTCAGTGCAACTCACTCATATACTATGTACTACACTGTGCATTTCGTGTAATGCGGGTTTTTCAGTAAATTCTAAGTTTTTCAGTGCAACTCACTCATATACTATGTACTACACTGTGCGTTTCTTATATTCTAAAGTTTTCAGTGCAACTCACTCATATACTATGTACTACACTGTGTGTTTCTTATATTCTAAGTTTTTCAGTGCAACTCACTCATATACTATGTACTACACTGTGCGTTTCTTATATTCTAAGTTTTTCAGTGCAACTCACTCATATACTATGTACTACACTGTGCGTTTCTTATATTCTAAGTTTTTCAGTGCAACTCACTCATATACTATGTACTACACTGTGCGTTTCGTATATTCTAAGTTTTTCAGTGCAACTCACTCATATACTATGTACTACACTGTGCATTTCGTGTAATGCGGGTTTTTCAGTAAATTCTAAGTTTTTCAGTGCAACTCACTCATATACTATGTACTACACTGTGCGTTTCTTATATTCTAAAGTTTTCAGTGCAACTCACTCATATACTATGTACTACACTGTGTGTTTCTTATATTCTAAGTTTTTCAGTGCAACTCACTCATATACTATGTACTACACTGTGCGTTTCTTATATTCTAAGTTTTTCAGTGCAACTCAGTCATATACTATGTACTACACTGTGCGTTTCTTATATTCTAAGTTTTTCAGTGCAACTCACTCATATACTATGTACTACACTGTGCGTTTCTTATATTCTAAGTTTTTCAGTGCAACTCACTCATATACTATGTACTACACTGTGCGTTTCTTATATTCTAAGTTTTTCAGTGCAACTCACTCATATACTATGTACTACACTGTGCGTTTCTTATATTCTAAGTTTTTCAGTGCAACTCACTCATATACTATGTACTACACTGTGCGTTTCTTATATTCTAAGTTTTTCAGTGCAACTCACTCATATACTATGTTCTACACTGTGCGTTTCTTATATTCTAAGTTTTTCAGTGCAACTCACTCATATACTATGTACTACACTGTGCGTTTCTTATATTCTAAGTTTTTCAGTGCAACTCACTCATATACTATGTACTACACAGTGCGTTTCTTATATTCTAAGTTTTTCAGTGCAACTCACTCATATACTATGTACTACACTGTGCGTTTCTTATATTCTAAGTTTTTCAGTGCAACTCACTCATATACTATGTACTACACTGTGCGTTTCTTAAATTCTAAGTTTTTCAGTGCAACTCAATCATATATTATGTACTACACTGTGCGTTTCTTATATTCTAAGTTTTTCAGTGCAACTCACTCATATACTATGTACTACACTGTGCATTTCGTGTAATGCGGGTTTTTCAGTAAATTCTAAGTTTTTCAGTGCAACTCACTCATATACCATGTACTACACTGTGCGTTTCTTATATTCTAAAGTTTTCAGTGCAACTCACTCATATACTATGTACTACACTGTGTGTTTCTTATATTCTAAGTTTTTCAGTGCAACTCACTCATATACTATGTACTACACTGTGCGTTTCTTATATTCTAAGTTTTTCAGTGCAACTCACTCATATACTATGTACTACACTGTGCGTTTCTTATATTCTAAGGTTTTCAGTGCAACTCACTCATATACTATGTACTACACTGTGCGTTTCTTATATTCTAAGTTTTTCAGTGCAACTCACTCATATACTATGTACTACACTGTGCGTTTCTTATATTCTAAGTTTTTCAGTGCAACTCACTCATATACTATGTACTACACTGTGCGTTTCTTATATTCTAATTTTTTCAGTGCAACTCACTCATATACTATGTACTACACTGTGCATTTCGTGTAATGCGGGTTTTTCAGTAAATTCTAAGTTTTTCAGTGCAACTCACTCATATACTATGTACTACACTGTGCGTTTCTTATATTCTAAAGTTTTCAGTGCAACTCACTCATATACTATGTACTACACTGTGTGTTTCTTATATTCTAAGTTTTTCAGTGCAACTCACTCATATACTATGTACTACACTGTGCGTTTCTTATATTCTAAGTTTTTCAGTGCAACTCAGTCATATACTATGTACTACACTGTGCGTTTCTTATATTCTAAGTTTTTCAGTGCAACTCACTCATATACTATGTACTACACTGTGCGTTTCTTATATTCTAAGTTTTTCAGTGCAACTCACTCATATACTATGTACTACACTGTGCGTTTCTTATATTCTAAGTTTTTCAGTGCAACTCACTCATATACTATGTACTACACTGTGCGTTTCTTATATTCTAAGTTTTTCAGTGCAACTCACTCATATACTATGTACTACACTGTGCGTTTCTTATATTCTAAGTTTTTCAGTGCAACTCACTCATATACTATGTACTACACTGTGCGTTTCTTATATTCTAAGTTTTTCAGTGCAACTCACTCATATACTATGTACTACACTGTGCGTTTCTTATATTCTAAGTTTTTCAGTGCAACTCACTCATATACTATGTACTACACAGTGCGTTTCTTATATTCTAAGTTTTTCAGTGCAACTCACTCATATACTATGTACTACACTGTGCGTTTCTTATATTCTAAGTTTTTCAGTGCAACTCACTCATATACTATGTACTACACTGTGCATTTCGTGTAATGCGGGTTTTTCAGTAAATTCTAAGTTTTTCAGTGCAACTCACTCATATACTATGTACTACACTGTGCGTTTCTTATATTCTAAGTTTTTCAGTGCAACTCACTCATATACTATGTACTACACTGTGCGTTTCTTATATTCTAAGTTTTTCAGTGCAACTCACTCATATACTATGTACTACACTGTGCGTTTCTTAAATTCTAAGTTTTTCAGTGCAACTCACTCATATACTATGTACTACACTGTGCGTTTCTTATATTCTAAGTTTTTTAGTGCAACTCACTCATATACTATGTACTACACTGTGCATTTCGTGTAATGCGGGTTTTTCAGTAAATTCTAAGTTTTTCAGTGCAACTCACTCATATACTATGTACTACACTGTGCTTTTCTTATATTCTAAAGTTTTCAGTGCAACTCACTCATATACTATGTACTACACTGTGTGTTTCTTATATTCTAAGTTTTTCAGTGCAACTCACTCATATACTATGTACTACACTGTGCGTTTCTTATATTCTAAGTTTTTCAGTGCAACTCAGTCATATACTATGTACTACACTGTGCGTTTCTTATATTCTAAGTTTTTCAGTGCAACTCACTCATATACTATGTACTACACTGTGCGTTTCTTATATTCTAAGTTTTTCAGTGCAACTCACTCATATACTATGTACTACACTGTGCGTTTCTTATATTCTAAGTTTTTCAGTGCAACTCACTCATATACTATGTACTACACTGTGCGTTTCTTATATTCTAAGTTTTTCAGTGCAACTCACTCATATACTATGTACTACACTGTGCGTTTCTTATATTCTAAGTTTTTCAGTGCAACTCACTCATATACTATGTACTACACTGTGCGTTTCTTATATTCTAAGTTTTTCAGTGCAACTCACTCATATATTTTGTACTACACTGTGCATTTCTTATATTCTAAGTTTTTCAGTGCAACTCACTCATATACTATGTACTACACAGTGCGTTTCTTATATTCTAAATTTTTCAGTGCAACTCACTCATATACTATGTACTACACTGTGCGTTTCTTATATTCTAAGTTTTTCAGTGCAACTCACTCATATACTATGTACTACACTGTGCATTTCGTGTAATGTGGGTTTTTCAGTAAATTCTAAGTTTTTCAGTGCAACTCACTCATATACTATGTACTACACTGTGCGTTTCTTATATTCTAAGTTTTTCAGTGCAACTCACTCATAGACTATGTACTACACTGTGCGTTTCTTATATTCTAAGTTTTTCAGTGCAACTCACTCATAGACTATGTACTACACTGTGCGTTTCTTATATTCTAATTTTTTCAGTGCAACTCACTCATATACTATGTACTACACTTTGCGTTTCTTATATTCTAAGTTTTTCAGTGCAATCACTCATATACTATGTACTACACTGTGCGTTTCTTATATTCTAAGTTTTTCAGTGCAACTCACTCATATACTATGTACTACACTGTGCATTTCATGTAATGCGGGTTTTTCAGTAAATTCTAAGTTTTTCAGTGCAACTCACTCATATACTATGTACTACACTGTGCATTTCTTATATTCTAAGTTTTTGAGTGCAACTCACTCATATACTATGTACTACACTGTGCATTTCGTGCAATGCGGGTTTTTCAGTAAATTCTTAGTTTTTCAGTGCAACTCACTCATATACTATGTACTACACTGTGCGTTTCTTATATTCTAAGTTTTTCAGTGCAACTCACTCATATACTATGTACTACACTGTGCGTTTCTTATATTCTAAGTTTTTCAGTGCAACTCACTCATATACTATGTACTACACTGTGCGTTTCTTATATTCTAAGTTTTTCAGTGCAACTCACTCATATACTATGTACTACACTGTGCGTTTCTTATTTTCTAAGTTTTTCAGTGCAACTCACTCATAT
The DNA here is from genome assembly GCF_978045245.1 of Mus caroli. Classification (NCBI taxonomy): domain Eukaryota; kingdom Metazoa; phylum Chordata; class Mammalia; order Rodentia; family Muridae; genus Mus; species Mus caroli. The sequence continues at coordinate 378,925 of NW_028227329.1, read as the reverse complement.
ACTATGTACTACACTGTGCGTTTCTTATATTCTAAGTTTTTCAGTGCAACTCACTCATATACTATGTACTACACTGTGCGTTTCTTATTTTATAAGTTTTTCAGTGCAACTCACTCATATACTATGTACTACACTGTGCGTATCTTATATTCTAAGTTTTTCAGTGCAACTCACTCATATACTATGTACTACACTGTGCATTTCGTGTAATGCGGGTTTTTCAGTAAATTCTAAGTTTTTCAGTGCAACTCACTCATATGCTATGTACTACACTGTGCGTTTCTTATATTCTAAGTTTTTCAGTGCAACTCACTCATATACTATGTACTACACTGTGCGTTTCTTATATTCTAAGTTTTTCAGTGCAACTCACTCATATACTATGTACTACACTGTGCGTTTCTTATATTCTAAGTTTTTCAGTGCAACTCACTCATATACTATGTACTACACTGTGCGTTTCTTATATTCTAAGTTTTTCAGTGCAACTCACTCATATACTATGTACTACACTGTGCGTTTCTTATATTCTAAGTTTTTCAGTGCAACTCACTCCTATACTATGTACTACACTGTGCGTTTCTTATTTTCTAAGTTTTTCAGTGCAGCTCACTCATATACTATGTACTACACTGTGCGTTTCTTATATTCTAAGTTTTTCAGTGCAACTCACTCATATACAATGTACTACACTGTACATTTCGTCTAATGCGGGTTTTTCAGTAAATTCTAAGTTTTTCAGTGCAACTCACTCATATACAATGTACTACACTGTGCATTTCGTGTAATGCGGGTTTTTCAGTAAATTCTAAGTTTTTCAGTGCAACTCACTCATATACTATGTACTACACTGTGCATTTCGTGTAATGCGGGTTTTTCAGTAAATTCTAAATTTTTCAGTGCAACTCACTCATATACTATGTACTACACTGTGCGTTTCTTATATTCTAAGTTTTTCAGTGCAACTCACTCATATACTATGTACTACACTGTGCATTTCGTGTAATGCGGGTTTTTCAGTAAATTCTTAGTTTTTCAGTGCAACTCACTCATATACTATGTACTACACTGTGCGTTTCTTATATTCTAAGTTTTTCAGTGCAACTCACTCATATACTATGTACTACACTGTGCGTTTCTTATATTCTAAGTTTTTCAGTGCAACTCACTCATATACTATGTACTACACTGGGCGTTTCTTATATTCTAAGTTTTGCAGTGCAACTCACTCATATACTATGTACTACACTGTGCGTTTCTTATATTCTAAGTTTTTCAGTGCAAATCACGCATATACTATGTACTACACTGTGCGTTTCTTATATTCTAAGTTTTTCAGTGCAACTCACTCATATACTATGTACTACACTGTGCGTTTCTTATATTCTAAGTTTTTCAGTGCAACTCACTCATATACTATGTACTACACTGTGCGTTTCTTATATTCTAAGTTTTTCAGTGCAACTCACTCATATACTATGTACTACACTGTGCGTTTCTTATATTCTAAGTTTTTCAGTGCAACTCCCTCATATACTATGTACTACACTGTGCGTTTCGTATATTCTAAGTTTTTCAGTGCAACTCACTCATATACTATGTACTACACTGTGCGTTTCTTATATTCTAAGTTTTTCAGTGCAACTTACTCATATATTATGTACTACACTGTGCGTTTCTTAAATTCTAAGTTTTTCAGTGCAACTCACTCATATACTATGTACTACACTGTGCGTTTCTTATATTCTAAGTTTTTCAGTGCAACTCACTCATATACTATGTACTACACTGTGCGTTTCTTATATTCTAAGTTTTTCAGTGCAACTCACTCATATACTATGTACTACACTGTGCGTTTCTTATATTCTAAGTTTTTCAGTGCAACTCACTCATATACTATGTACTACACTGTGCGTTTCTTATATTCTAAGTTTTTCAGTGCAACTCACTCCTATACTATGTACTACACTGTGCGTTTCTTATTTTCTAAGTTTTTCAGTGCAGCTCACTCATATATTGTGTCCTACACTGTGCGTTTCTTATATTCTAAGTTTTTCAGTGCAACTCACTCATATACAATGTACTACACTGTACATTTCGTCTAATGCGGGTTTTTCAGTAAATTCTAAGTTTTTCAGTGCAACTCACTCATATACTATGTACTACACTGTGCATTTCGTGTAATGCGGGTTTTTCAGTAAATTCTAAAATTTTCAGTGCAACTCACTCATATACTATGTACTACACTGTGCGTTTCTTATATTCTAAGTTTTTCAGTGCAACTCACTCATATACTATGTACTACACAGTGCGTTTCTTATATTCTAAGTTTTTCAGTGCAACTCACTCATATACTTGTACTACACTGTGCGTTTCTTATATTCTAATTTTTTCAGTGCAACTCACTCATATACTATGTACTACACTGTGCATTTCGTGTAATGCGGGTTTTTCAGTAAATTCTAAGTTTTTCAGTGCAACTCACTCATATACTATGTACTACACTGTGCGTTTCTTATATTCTAAAGTTTTCAGTGCAACTCACTCATATACTATGTACTACACTGTGTGTTTCTTATATTCTAAGTTTTTCAGTGCAACTCACTCATATACTATGTACTACACTGTGCGTTTCTTATATTCTAAGTTTTTCAGTGCAACTCAGTCATATACTATGTACTACACTGTGCGTTTCTTATATTCTAAGTTTTTCAGTGCAACTCACTCATATACTATGTACTACACTGTGCGTTTCTTATATTCTAAGTTTTTCAGTGCAACTCACTCATATACTATGTACTACACTGTGCGTTTCTTATATTCTAAGTTTTTCAGTGCAACTCACTCATATACTATGTACTACACTTTGCGTTTCTTATATTCTAAGTTTTTCAGTGCAACTCACTCATATACTATGTACTACACTGTGCGTTTCTTATATTCTAAGTTTTTCAGTGCAACTCACTCATATACTATGTACTACACAGTGCGTTTCTTATATTCTAAGTTTTTCAGTGCAACTCACTCATATACTATGTACTACACTGTGCGTTTCTTATATTCTAAGTTTTTCAGTGCAACTCACTCATATACTATGTACTACACTGTGCGTTTCTTAAATTCTAAGTTTTTCAGTGCAACTCACTCATATACTATGTACTACACTGTGCGTTTCTTTTATTCTAAGTTTTTCAGTGCAACTCACTCATATACTATGTACTACACTGTGCATTTCGTGTAATGCGGGTTTTTCAGTAAATTCTAAGTTTTTCAGTGCAACTCACTCATATACTATGTACTACACTGTGCGTTTCTTATATTCTAAAGTTTTCAGTGCAACTCACTCATATACTATGTACTACACTGTGTGTTTCTTATATTCTAAGTTTTTCAGTGCAACTCACTCATATACTATGTACTACACTGTGCGTTTCTTATATTCTAAGTTTTTCAGTGCAACTCACTCATATACTATGTACTACACTGTGCGTTTCTTATATTCTAAGTTTTTCAGTGCAACTCACTCATATACTATGTACTACACTGTGCGTTTCGTATATTCTAAGTTTTTCAGTGCAACTCACTCATATACTATGTACTACACTGTGCATTTCGTGTAATGCGGGTTTTTCAGTAAATTCTAAGTTTTTCAGTGCAACTCACTCATATACTATGTACTACACTGTGCGTTTCTTATATTCTAAAGTTTTCAGTGCAACTCACTCATATACTATGTACTACACTGTGTGTTTCTTATATTCTAAGTTTTTCAGTGCAACTCACTCATATACTATGTACTACACTGTGCGTTTCTTATATTCTAAGTTTTTCAGTGCAACTCAGTCATATACTATGTACAACACTGTGCGTTTCTTATATTCTAAGTTTTTCAGTGCAACTCACTCATATACTATGTACTACACTGTGCGTTTCTTATATTCTAAGTTTTTCAGTGCAACTCACTCATATACTATGTACTACACTGTGCGTTTCTTATATTCTAAGTTTTTCAGTGCAACTCACTCATATACTATGTACTACACTGTGCGTTTCTTATATTCTAAGTTTTTCAGTGCAACTCACTCATATACTATGTACTACACTGTGCGTTTCTTATATTCTAAGTTTTTCAGTGCAACTCACTCATATACTATGTTCTACACTGTGCGTTTCTTATATTCTAAGTTTTTCAGTGCAACTCACTCATATACTATGTACTACACTGTGCGTTTCTTATATTCTAAGTTTTTCAGTGCAACTCACTCATATACTATGTACTACACAGTGCGTTTCTTATATTCTAAGTTTTTCAGTGCAACTCACTCATATACTATGTACTACACTGTGCGTTTCTTATATTCTAAGTTTTTCAGTGCAACTCACTCATATACTATGTACTACACTGTGCGTTTCTTAAATTCTAAGTTTTTCAGTGCAACTCAATCATATATTATGTACTACACTGTGCGTTTCTTATATTCTAAGTTTTTCAGTGCAACTCACTCATATACTATGTACTACACTGTGCATTTCGTGTAATGCGGGTTTTTCAGTAAATTCTAAGTTTTTCAGTGCAACTCACTCATATACCATGTACTACACTGTGCGTTTCTTATATTCTAAAGTTTTCAGTGCAACTCACTCATATACTATGTACTACACTGTGTGTTTCTTATATTCTAAGTTTTTCAGTGCAACTCACTCATATACTATGTACTACACTGTGCGTTTCTTATATTCTAAGTTTTTCAGTGCAACTCACTCATATACTATGTACTACACTGTGCGTTTCTTATATTCTAAGTTTTTCAGTGCAACTCACTCATATACTATGTACTACACTGTGCGTTTCTTATATTCTAAGTTTTTCAGTGCAACTCACTCATATACTATGTACTACACTGTGCGTTTCTTATATTCTAAGTTTTTCAGTGCAACTCACTCATATACTATGTACTACACTGTGCGTTTCTTATATTCTAATTTTTTCAGTGCAACTCACTCATATACTATGTACTACACTGTGCATTTCGTGTAATGCGGGTTTTTCAGTAAATTCTAAGTTTTTCAGTGCAACTCACTCATATACTATGTACTACACTGTGCGTTTCTTATATTCTAAAGTTTTCAGTGCAACTCACTCATATACTATGTACTACACTGTGCGTTTCTTATATTCTAAAGTTTTCAGTGCAACTCACTCATATACTATGTACTACACTGTGTGTTTCTTATATTCTAAGTTTTTCAGTGCAACTCACTCATATACTATGTACTACACTGTGCGTTTCTTATATTCTAAGTTTTTCAGTGCAACTCAGTCATATACTATGTACTACACTGTGCGTTTCTTATATTCTAAGTTTTTCAGTGCAACTCACTCATATACTATGTACTACACTGTGCGTTTCTTATATTCTAAGTTTTTCAGTGCAACTCACTCATATACTATGTACTACACTGTGCGTTTCTTATATTCTAAGTTTTTCAGTGCAACTCACTCATATACTATGTACTACACTGTGCGTTTCTTATATTCTAAGTTTTTCAGTGCAACTCACTCATATACTATGTACTACACTGTGCGTTTCTTATATTCTAAGTTTTTCAGTGCAACTCACTCATATACTATGTACTACACTGTGCGTTTCTTATATTCTAAGTTTTTCAGTGCAACTCACTCATATACTATGTACTACACTGTGCGTTTCTTATATTCTAAGTTTTTCAGTGCAACTCACTCATATACTATGTACTACACAGTGCGTTTCTTATATTCTAAGTTTTTCAGTGCAACTCACTCATATACTATGTACTACACTGTGCGTTTCTTATATTCTAAGTTTTTCAGTGCAACTCACTCATATACTATGTACTACACTGTGCATTTCGTGTAATGCGGGTTTTTCAGTAAATTCTAAGTTTTTCAGTGCAACTCACTCATATACTATGTACTACACTGTGCGTTTCTTATATTCTAAGTTTTTCAGTGCAACTCACTCATATACTATGTACTACACTGTGCGTTTCTTATATTCTAAGTTTTTCAGTGCAACTCACTCATATACTATGTACTACACTGTGCGTTTCTTAAATTCTAAGTTTTTCAGTGCAACTCACTCATATACTATGTACTACACTGTGCGTTTCTTATATTCTAAGTTTTTTAGTGCAACTCACTCATATACTATGTACTACACTGTGCATTTCGTGTAATGCGGGTTTTTCAGTAAATTCTAAGTTTTTCAGTGCAACTCACTCATATACTATGTACTACACTGTGCTTTTCTTATATTCTAAAGTTTTCAGTGCAACTCACTCATATACTATGTACTACACTGTGTGTTTCTTATATTCTAAGTTTTTCAGTGCAACTCACTCATATACTATGTACTACACTGTGCGTTTCTTATATTCTAAGTTTTTCAGTGCAACTCAGTCATATACTATGTACTACACTGTGCGTTTCTTATATTCTAAGTTTTTCAGTGCAACTCACTCATATACTATGTACTACACTGTGCGTTTCTTATATTCTAAGTTTTTCAGTGCAACTCACTCATATACTATGTACTACACTGTGCGTTTCTTATATTCTAAGTTTTTCAGTGCAACTCACTCATATACTATGTACTACACTGTGTGTTTCTTATATTCTAAGTTTTTCAGTGCAACTCACTCATATACTATGTACTACACTGTGCGTTTCTTATATTCTAAGTTTTTCAGTGCAACTCACTCATATACTATGTACTACACTGTGCGTTTCTTATATTCTAAGTTTTTCAGTGCAACTCACTCATATATTTTGTACTACACTGTGCATTTCTTATATTCTAAGTTTTTCAGTGCAACTCACTCATATACTATGTACTACACAGTGCGTTTCTTATATTCTAAATTTTTCAGTGCAACTCACTCATATACTATGTACTACACTGTGCGTTTCTTATATTCTAAGTTTTTCAGTGCAACTCACTCATATACTATGTACTACACTGTGCATTTCGTGTAATGTGGGTTTTTCAGTAAATTCTAAGTTTTTCAGTGCAACTCACTCATATACTATGTACTACACTGTGCGTTTCTTATATTCTAAGTTTTTCAGTGCAACTCACTCATAGACTATGTACTACACTGTGCGTTTCTTATATTCTAAGTTTTTCAGTGCAACTCACTCATAGACTATGTACTACACTGTGCGTTTCTTATATTCTAATTTTTTCAGTGCAACTCACTCATATACTATGTACTACACTTTGCGTTTCTTATATTCTAAGTTTTTCAGTGCAATCACTCATATACTATGTACTACACTGTGCGTTTCTTATATTCTAAGTTTTTCAGTGCAACTCACTCATATACTATGTACTACACTGTGCATTTCATGTAATGCGGGTTTTTCAGTAAATTCTAAGTTTTTCAGTGCAACTCACTCATATACTATGTACTACACTGTGCGTTTCTTATATTCTAAGTTTTTGAGTGCAACTCACTCATATACTATGTACTACACTGTGCATTTCGTGCAATGCGGGTTTTTCAGTAAATTCTTAGTTTTTCAGTGCAACTCACTCATATACTATGTACTACACTGTGCGTTTCTTATATTCTAAGTTTTTCAGTGCAACTCACTCATATACTATGTACTACACTGTGCGTTTCTTATATTCTAAGTTTTTCAGTGCAACTCACTCATATACTATGTACTACACTGTGCGTTTCTTATATTCTAAGTTTTTCAGTGCAACTCACTCATATACTATGTACTACACTGTGCGTTTCTTATTTTCTAAGTTTTTCAGTGCAACTCACTCATATACTATGTACTACACTGTGCGTTTCTTATATTCTAAGTTTTTCAGTGCAACTCACTCATATACTATGTACTACACTGTGCGTTTCTTATTTTATAAGTTTTTCAGTGCAACTCACTCATATACTATGTACTACACTGTGCGTATCTTATATTCTAAGTTTTTCAGTGCAACTCACTCATATACTATGTACTACACTGTGCATTTCGTGTAATGCGGGTTTTTCAGTAAATTCTAAGTTTTTCAGTGCAACTCACTCATATGCTATGTACTACACTGTGCGTTTCTTATATTCTAAGTTTTTCAGTGCAACTCACTCATATACTATGTACTACACTGTGCGTTTCTTATATTCTAAGTTTTTCAGTGCAACTCACTCATATACTATGTACTACACTGTGCGTTTCTTATATTCTAAGTTTTTCAGTGCAACTCACTCATATACTATGTACTACACTGTGCGTTTCTTATATTCTAAGTTTTTCAGTGCAACTCACTCATATACTATGTACTACACTGTGCGTTTCTTATATTCTAAGTTTTTCAGTGCAACTCACTCCTATACTATGTACTACACTGTGCGTTTCTTATTTTCTAAGTTTTTCAGTGCAGCTCACTCATATACTATGTACTACACTGTGCGTTTCTTATATTCTAAGTTTTTCAGTGCAACTCACTCATATACAATGTACTACACTGTACATTTCGTCTAATGCGGGTTTTTCAGTAAATTCTAAGTTTTTCAGTGCAACTCACTCATATACAATGTACTACACTGTGCATTTCGTGTAATGCGGGTTTTTCAGTAAATTCTAAGTTTTTCAGTGCAACTCACTCATATACTATGTACTACACTGTGCATTTCGTGTAATGCGGGTTTTTCAGTAAATTCTAAATTTTTCAGTGCAACTCACTCATATACTATGTACTACACTGTGCGTTTCTTATATTCTAAGTTTTTCAGTGCAACTCAGTCATATACTATGTACTACACTGTGCGTTTCTTATATTCTAAGTTTTTCAGTGCAACTCACTCATATACTATGTACTACACTGTGCGTTTCTTATATTCTAAGTTTTTCAGTGCAACTCACTCATATACTATGTACTACACTGTGCGTTTCTTATATTCTAAGTTTTTCAGTGCAACTCACTCATATACTATGTACTACACTGTGCGTTTCTTATATTCTAAGTTTTTCAGTGCAACTCACTCATATACTATGTACTACACTGTGCGTTTCTTATATTCTAAGTTTTTCAGTGCAACTCACTCATATACTATGTACTACACTGTGCGTTTCTTATATTCTAAGTTTTTCAGTGCAACTCACTCATATACTATGTACTACACTGTGCGTTTCTTATATTCTAAGTTTTTCAGTGCAACTCACTCATATACTATGTACTACACAGTGCGTTTCTTATATTCTAAGTTTTTCAGTGCAACTCACTCATATACTATGTACTACACTGTGCGTTTCTTATATTCTAAGTTTTTCAGTGCAACTCACTCATATACTATGTACTACACTGTGCATTTCGTGTAATGCGGGTTTTTCAGTAAATTCTAAGTTTTTCAGTGCAACTCACTCATATACTATGTACTACACTGTGCGTTTCTTATATTCTAAGTTTTTCAGTGCAACTCACTCATATACTATGTACTACACTGTGCGTTTCTTATATTCTAAGTTTTTCAGTGCAACTCACTCATATACTATGTACTACACTGTGCGTTTCTTAAATTCTAAGTTTTTCAGTGCAACTCACTCATATACTATGTACTACACTGTGCGTTTCTTATATTCTAAGTTTTTTAGTGCAACTCACTCATATACTATGTACTACACTGTGCATTTCGTGTAATGCGGGTTTTTCAGTAAATTCTAAGTTTTTCAGTGCAACTCACTCATATACTATGTACTACACTGTGCTTTTCTTATATTCTAAAGTTTTCAGTGCAACTCACTCATATACTATGTACTACACTGTGTGTTTCTTATATTCTAAGTTTTTCAGTGCAACTCACTCATATACTATGTACTACACTGTGCGTTTCTTATATTCTAAGTTTTTCAGTGCAACTCAGTCATATACTATGTACTACACTGTGCGTTTCTTATATTCTAAGTTTTTCAGTGCAACTCACTCATATACTATGTACTACACTGTGCGTTTCTTATATTCTAAGTTTTTCAGTGCAACTCACTCATATACTATGTACTACACTGTGCGTTTCTTATATTCTAAGTTTTTCAGTGCAACTCACTCATATACTATGTACTACACTGTGCGTTTCTTATATTCTAAGTTTTTCAGTGCAACTCACTCATATACTATGTACTACACTGTGCGTTTCTTATATTCTAAGTTTTTCAGTGCAACTCACTCATATACTATGTACTACACTGTGCGTTTCTTATATTCTAAGTTTTTCAGTGCAACTCACTCATATATTTTGTACTACACTGTGCATTTCTTATATTCTAAGTTTTTCAGTGCAACTCACTCATATACTATGTACTACACAGTGCGTTTCTTATATTCTAAATTTTTCAGTGCAACTCACTCATATACTATGTACTACACTGTGCGTTTCTTATATTCTAAGTTTTTCAGTGCAACTCACTCATATACTATGTACTACACTGTGCATTTCGTGTAATGTGGGTTTTTCAGTAAATTCTAAGTTTTTCAGTGCAACTCACTCATATACTATGTACTACACTGTGCGTTTCTTATATTCTAAGTTTTTCAGTGCAACTCACTCATAGACTATGTACTACACTGTGCGTTTCTTATATTCTAAGTTTTTCAGTGCAACTCACTCATAGACTATGTACTACACTGTGCGTTTCTTATATTCTAATTTTTTCAGTGCAACTCACTCATATACTATGTACTACACTTTGCGTTTCTTATATTCTAAGTTTTTCAGTGCAATCACTCATATACTATGTACTACACTGTGCGTTTCTTATATTCTAAGTTTTTCAGTGCAACTCACTCATATACTATGTACTACACTGTGCATTTCATGTAATGCGGGTTTTTCAGTAAATTCTAAGTTTTTCAGTGCAACTCACTCATATACTATGTACTACACTGTGCGTTTCTTATATTCTAAGTTTTTGAGTGCAACTCACTCATATACTATGTACTACACTGTGCATTTCGTGCAATGCGGGTTTTTCAGTAAATTCTTAGTTTTTCAGTGCAACTCACTCATATACTATGTACTACACTGTGCGTTTCTTATATTCTAAGTTTTTCAGTGCAACTCACTCATATACTATGTACTACACTGTGCGTTTCTTATATTCTAAGTTTTTCAGTGCAACTCACTCATATACTATGTACTACACTGTGCGTTTCTTATATTCTAAGTTTTTCAGTGCAACTCACTCATATACTATGTACTACACTGTGCGTTTCTTATTTTCTAAGTTTTTCAGTGCAACTCACTCATATACTATGTACTACACTGTGCGTTTCTTATATTCTAAGTTTTTCAGTGCAACTCACTCATATACTATGTACTACACTGTGCGTTTCTTATTTTATAAGTTTTTCAGTGCAACTCACTCATATACTATGTACTACACTGTGCGTATCTTATATTCTAAGTTTTTCAGTGCAACTCACTCATATACTATGTACTACACTGTGCATTTCGTGTAATGCGGGTTTTTCAGTAAATTCTAAGTTTTTCAGTGCAACTCACTCATATGCTATGTACTACACTGTGCGTTTCTTATATTCTAAGTTTTTCAGTGCAACTCACTCATATACTATGTACTACACTGTGCGTTTCTTATATTCTAAGTTTTTCAGTGCAACTCACTCATATACTATGTACTACACTGTGCGTTTCTTATATTCTAAGTTTTTCAGTGCAACTCACTCATATACTATGTACTACACTGTGCGTTTCTTATATTCTAAGTTTTTCAGTGCAACTCACTCATATACTATGTACTACACTGTGCGTTTCTTATATTCTAAGTTTTTCAGTGCAACTCACTCCTATACTATGTACTACACTGTGCGTTTCTTATTTTCTAAGTTTTTCAGTGCAGCTCACTCATATACTATGTACTACACTGTGCGTTTCTTATATTCTAAGTTTTTCAGTGCAACTCACTCATATACAATGTACTACACTGTACATTTCGTCTAATGCGGGTTTTTCAGTAAATTCTAAGTTTTTCAGTGCAACTCACTCATATACAATGTACTACACTGTGCATTTCGTGTAATGCGGGTTTTTCAGTAAATTCTAAGTTTTTCAGTGCAACTCACTCATATACTATGTACTACACTGTGCATTTCGTGTAATGCGGGTTTTTCAGTAAATTCTAAATTTTTCAGTGCAACTCACTCATATACTATGTACTACACTGTGCGTTTCTTATATTCTAAGTTTTTCAGTGCAACTCACTCATATACTATGTACTACACTGTGCATTTCGTGTAATGCGGGTTTTTCAGTAAATTCTTAGTTTTTCAGTGCAACTCACTCATATACTATGTACTACACTGTGCGTTTCTTATATTCTAAGTTTTTCAGTGCAACTCACTCATATACTATGTACTACACTGTGCGTTTCTTATATTCTAAGTTTTTCAGTGCAACTCACTCATATACTATGTACTACACTGGGCGTTTCTTATATTCTAAGTTTTGCAGTGCAACTCACTCATATACTATGTACTACACTGTGCGTTTCTTATATTCTAAGTTTTTCAGTGCAAATCACGCATATACTATGTACTACACTGTGCGTTTCTTATATTCTAAGTTTTTCAGTGCAACTCACTCATATACTATGTACTACACTGTGCGTTTCTTATATTCTAAGTTTTTCAGTGCAACTCACTCATATACTATGTACTACACTGTGCGTTTCTTATATTCTAAGTTTTTCAGTGCAACTCACTCATATACTATGTACTACACTGTGCGTTTCTTATATTCTAAGTTTTTCAGTGCAACTCCCTCATATACTATGTACTACACTGTGCGTTTCGTATATTCTAAGTTTTTCAGTGCAACTCACTCATATACTATGTACTACACTGTGCGTTTCTTATATTCTAAGTTTTTCAGTGCAACTTACTCATATATTATGTACTACACTGTGCGTTTCTTAAATTCTAAGTTTTTCAGTGCAACTCACTCATATACTATGTACTACACTGTGCGTTTCTTATATTCTAAGTTTTTCAGTGCAACTCACTCATATACTATGTACTACACTGTGCGTTTCTTATATTCTAAGTTTTTCAGTGCAACTCACTCATATACTATGTACTACACTGTGCGTTTCTTATATTCTAAGTTTTTCAGTGCAACTCACTCATATACTATGTACTACACTGTGCGTTTCTTATATTCTAAGTTTTTCAGTGCAACTCACTCCTATACTATGTACTACACTGTGCGTTTCTTATTTTCTAAGTTTTTCAGTGCAGCTCACTCATATATTGTGTCCTACACTGTGCGTTTCTTATATTCTAAGTTTTTCAGTGCAACTCACTCATATACAATGTACTACACTGTACATTTCGTCTAATGCGGGTTTTTCAGTAAATTCTAAGTTTTTCAGTGCAACTCACTCATATACTATGTACTACACTGTGCATTTCGTGTAATGCGGGTTTTTCAGTAAATTCTAAAATTTTCAGTGCAACTCACTCATATACTATGTACTACACTGTGCGTTTCTTATATTCTAAGTTTTTCAGTGCAACTCACTCATATACTATGTACTACACTGTGCATTTCGTGTAATGCGGGTTTTTCAGTAAATTCTTAGTTTTTCAGTGCAACTCACTCATATACTATGTACTACACTGTGCGTTTCTTATATTCTAAGTTTTTCAGTGCAACTCACTCATATACTATGTACTACACTGTGCGTTTCTTATATTCTAAGTTTTTCAGTGCAACTCACTCATATACTATGTACTACACTGGGCGTTTCTTATATTCTAAGTTTTTCAGTGCAACTCACTCATATACTATGTACTACACTGTGCGTTTCTTATATTCTAAGTTTTTCAGTGCAAATCACGCATATACTATGTACTACACTGTGCGTTTCTTATATTCTAAGTTTTTCAGTGCAACTCACTCATATACTATGTACTACACTGTGCGTTTCTTATATTCTAAGTTTTTCAGTGCAACTCACTCATATACTATGTACTACACTGTGCGTTTCTTATATTCTAAGTTTTTCAGTGCAACTCACTCATATACTATGTACTACACTGTGCGTTTCTTATATTCTAAGTTTTTCAGTGCAACTCCCTCATATACTATGTACTACACTGTGCGTTTCGTATATTCTAAGTTTTTCAGTGCAACTCACTCATATACTATGTACTACACTGTGCGTTTCTTATATTCTAAGTTTTTCAGTGCAACTCACTCATATACTATGTACTACACTGTGCGTTTCTTATATTCTAAGTTTTTCAGTGCAACTCACTCATATACTATGTACTACACTGTGCGTTTCTTATATTCTAAGTTTTTCAGTGCAACTCACTCATATACTATGTACTACACTGTGCGTTTCTTATATTCTAAGTTTTTCAGTGCAACACACTCATATACTATGTACTACACTGTGCGTTTCTTATATTCTAATTTTTTCAGTGCAACTCACTCATATACTATGTACTACACTGTGCATTTCGTGTAATGCGGGTTTTTCAGTAAATTCTAAGTTTTTCAGTGCAACTAACTCATATACTATGTACTACACTGTGCGTTTCTTATATTCTAAAGTTTTCAGTGCAACTCACTCATATACTATGTACTACACTGTGTGTTTCTTATATTCTAAGTTTTTCAGTGCAACTCACTCATATACTATGTACTACACTGTGCGTTTCTTATATTCTAAGTTTTTCAGTGCAACTCAGTCATATACTATGTACTACACTGTGCGTTTCTTATATTCTAAGTTTTTCAGTGCAACTCACTCATATACTATGTACTACACTGTGCGTTTCTTATATTCTAAGTTTTTCAGTGCAACTCACTCTTATACTATGTACTACACTGTGCGTTTCTTATATTCTAAGTTTTTCAGTGCAACTCACTCATATACTATGTACTACACTGTGCGTTTCTTATATTCTAAGTTTTTCAGTGCAACTCACTCATATACTATGTACTACACTGTGCGTTTCTTATATTCTAAGTTTTTCAGTGCAACTCACTCATATACTATGTACTACACTGTGGGTTTCTTATATTCTAAGTTTTTCAGTGCAACTCACTCATATACTATGTACTACACTGTGCGTTTCTTATATTCTAAGTTTTTCAGTGCAACTCACTCATATACTATGTACTACACAGTGCGTTTCTTATATTCTAAGTTTTTCAGTGCAACTCACTCATATACTATGTACTACACTGTGCGTTTCTTATATTCTAAGTTTTTCAGTGCAACTCACTCATATACTATGTACTACACTGTGCGTTTCTTAAATTCTAAGTTTTTCAGTGCAACTCACTCATATACTATGTACTACACTGTGCGTTTCTTATATTCTAAGTTTTTCAGTGCAACTCACTCATATACTATGTACTACACTGTGCATTTCGTGTAATGCGGGTTTTTCAGTAAATTCTAAGTTTTTCAGTGCAACTCACTCATATACTATGTACTACACTGTGCGTTTCTTATATTCTAAAGTTTTCAGTGCAACTCACTCATATACTATGTACTACACTGTGTGTTTCTTATATTCTAAGTTTTTCAGTGCAACTCACTCATATACTATGTACTACACTGTGCGTTTCTTATATTCTAAGTTTTTCAGTGCAACTCACTCATATACTATGTACTACACTGTGCGTTTCTTATATTCTAAGTTTTTCAGTGCAACTCACTCATATACTATGTACTACACTGTGCGTTTCTTATATTCTAAGTTTTTCAGTGCAACTCACTCATATACTATGTACTACACTGTGCGTTTCTTATATTCTAAGTTTTTCAGTGCAACTCACTCATATACTATGTACTACACTGTGCGTTTCTTATATTCTAAGTTTTTCAGTGCAACTCACTCATATACTATGTACTATACTGTGCGTTTCTTATATTCTAAGTTTTTCAGTGCAACTCACTCATATACTATGTACTACACAGTGCGTTTCTTATATTCTAAGTTTTTCAGTGCAACTCACTCATATACTATGTACTACACTGTGCATTTCGTGTAATGCGGGTTTTTCAGTAAATTCTAAGTTTTTCAGTGCAACTCACTCTTATACTATGTACTACACTGTGCGTTTCTTATATTCTAAGTTTTTCAGTGCAACTCACTCATATACTATGTACTACACTGTGCGTTTCTTATATTCTAAGTTTTTCAGTGCAACTCACTCATATACTATGTACTACACTGTGCGTTTCTTATATTCTAAGTTTTTCAGTGCAACTCACTCATATACTATGTACTACACTGTACATTTCGTGTAATGCGGGTTTTTCAGTAAATTCTAAGTTTTTCAGTGCAACTCACTCATATACCATGTACTACACTGTGCGTTTCTTATATTCTAAGTTTTTCAGTGCAACTCACTCATATACCATGTACTACACTGTGCGTTTCTTATATTCTAAGTTTTTCAGTGCAACTCACTCATATACTATGTACTACACTGTTCGTTTCTTATATTCTAAGTTTTTCAGTGCAACTTACTCATATACTATGTACTACACTGTGCGTTTCTTAAATTCTAAGTTTTTCAGTGCAACTCACTCATATACTATGTACTACACTGTGCGTTTCTTATATTCTAAGTTTTTCAGTGCAACTCACTCATATACTATGTACTACACTGTGCGTTTCTTAAATTCTAAGTTTTTCAGTGCAACTCACTCATATACTATGTACTACACTGTGCGTTTCTTATATTCTAAGTTTTTCAGTGCAACTCACTCATTTCTATGTACTACACTGTGCGTTTCTTATATTCTAAGTTTTTCAGTGCAACTCACTCATATACTATGTACTACACTGTGCGTTTCTTATATTCTAAGTTTTTCAGTGCAACTCACTCATATACTATGTACTACACAGTGCGTTTCTTATATTCTAAGTTTTTCAGTGCAACTCACTCATATACTATGTACTACACTGTGCGTTTCTTATATTCTAATTTTTTCAGTGCAACTCACTCATATAATTGTACTACACTGTGCATTTCGTGTAATGCGGGTTTTTCAGTAAATTCTAAGTTTTTCAGTGCAACTCACTCATATACTATGTACTACACTGTGCGTTTCTTATATTCTAAAGTTTTCAGTGCAACTCACTCATATACTATGTACTACACTGTGTGTTTCTTATATTCTAAGTTTTTCAGTGCAACTCACTCATATACTATGTACTACACTGTGCGTTTCTTATATTGTAAGTTTTTCAGTGCAACTCAGTCATATACTATGTACTACACTGTGCGTTTCTTATATTCTAAGTTTTTCAGTGCAACTCACTCATATACTATGTACTACACTGTGCGTTTCTTATATTCTAAGTTTTTCAGTGCAACTCACTCATATACTATGTACTACACTGTGCGTTTCTTATATTCTAAGTTTTTCAGTGCAACTCACTCATATACTATGTACTACACTTTGCGTTTCTTATATTCTAAGTTTTTCAGTGCAACTCACTCATATACTATGTACTACACTGTGCGTTTCTTATATTCTAAGTTTTTCAGTGCAACTCACTCATATACTATGTACTACACAGTGCGTTTCTTATATTCTAAGTTTTTCAGTGCAACTCACTCATATACTATGTACTACACTGTGCGTTTCTTATATTCTAAGTTTTTCAGTGCAACTCACTCATATACTATGTACTACACTGTGCGTTTCTTAAATTCTAAGTTTTTCAGTGCAACTCACTCATATACTATGTACTACACTGTGCGTTTCTTATATTCTAAGTTTTTCAGTGCAACTCACTCATATACTATGTACTACACTGTGCATTTCGTGTAATGCGGGTTTTTCAGTAAATTCTAAGTTTTTCAGTGCAACTCACTCATATACTATGTACTACACTGTGCGTTTCTTATATTCTAAAGTTTTCAGTGCAACTCACTCATATACTATGTACTACACTGTGTGTTTCTTATATTCTAAGTTTTTCAGTGCAACTCACTCATATACTATGTACTACACTGTGCGTTTCTTATATTCTAAGTTTTTCAGTGCAACTCACTCATATACTATGTACTACACTGTGCGTTTCTTATATTCTAAGTTTTTCAGTGCAACTCACTCATATACTATGTACTACACTGTGCGTTTCTTATATTCTAAGTTTTTCAGTGCAACTCACTCATATACTATGTACTACACTGTGCGTTTCTTATATTCTAAGTTTTTCAGTGCAACTCACTCATATACTATGTACTACACTGTGCGTTTCTTATATTCTAAGTTTTTCAGTGCAACTCACTCATATACTATGTACTATACTGTGCGTTTCTTATATTCTAAGTTTTTCAGTGCAACTCACTCATATACTATGTACTACACTGTGCGTTTCTTATATTCTAAGTTTTTCAGTGCAACTCACTCATATACTATGTACTACACTGTGCATTTCGTGTAATGCGGGTTTTTCAGTAAATTCTAAGTTTTTCAGTGCAACTCACTCATATACTATGTACTACACTGTGCGTTTCTTATATTCTAAGTTTTTCAGTGCAACTCACTCATATACTATGTACTACACTGTGCGTTTCTTATATTCTAAGTTTTTCAGTGCAACTCACTCATATACTATGTACTACACTGTGCGTTTCTTATATTCTAAGTTTTTCAGTGCAACTCACTCATATACTATGTACTACACTGTACATTTCGTGTAATGCGGGTTTTTCAGTAAATTCTAAGTTTTTCAGTGAAACTCACTCATATACCATGTACTACACTGTGCGTTTCTTATATTCTAAGTTTTTCAGTGCAACTCACTCATATACCATGTACTACACTGTGCGTTTCTTATATTCTAAGTTTTTCAGTGCAACTCACTCATATACTATGTACTACACTGTGCGTTTCTTATATTCTAAGTTTTTCAGTGCAACTCACTCATATACTATGTACTACACTGTGCGTTTCTTAAATTCTAAGTTTTTCAGTGCAACTCACTCATATACTATGTACTACACAGTGCGTTTCTTATATTCTAAGTTTTTCAGTGCAACTCACTCATATACTATGTACTACACTGTGCGTTTCTTATATTCTAAGTTTTTCAGTGCAACTCACTCATATACTATGTACTACACTGTGCATTTCGTGTAATGCGGGTTTTTCAGTAAATTCTAAGTTTTTCAGTGCAACTCACTCATATACTATGTACTACACTGTGCGTTTCTTATATTCTAAAGTTTTCAGTGCAACTCACTCATATACTATGTACTACACTGTGTGTTTCTTATATTCTAAGTTTTTCAGTGCAACTCACTCATATACTATATACTACACTGTGCGTTCTTATATTCTAAGTTTTTCAGTGCAACTCAGTCATATACTATGTACAACACTGTGCGTTTCTTATATTCTAAGTTTTTCAGTGCAACTCACTCATATACTATGTACTACACTGTGCGTTTCTTATATTCTAAGTTTTTCAGTGCAACTCACTCATATACTATGTACTACACTGTGCGTTTCTTATATTCTAAGTTTTTCAGTGCAACTCACTCATATACTATGTACTACACTGTGCGTTTCTTATATTCTAAGTTATTCAGTGCAACTCACTCATATACTATGTACTACACTGTGCGTTTCTTATATTCTAAGTTTTTCAGTGCAACTCACTCATATACTATGTTCTACACTGTGCGTTTCTTATATTCTAAGTTTTTCAGTGCAACTCACTCATATACTATGTACTACACTGTGCGTTTCTTATATTCTAAGTTTTTCAGTGCAACTCACTCATATACTATGTACTACACAGTGCGTTTCTTATATTCTAAGTTTTTCAGTGCAACTCACTCATATACTATGTACTACACTGTGCGTTTCTTATATTCTAAGTTTTTCAGTGCAACTCACTCATATACTATGTACTACACTGTGCGTTTCTTAAATTCTAAGTTTTTCAGTGCAACTCACTCATATATTATGTACTACACAGTGCGTTTCTTATATTCTAAGTTTTTCAGTGCAACTCACTCATATACTATGTACTACACTGTGCATTTCGTGTAATGCGGGTTTTTCTTAAATTCTAAGTTTTTCAGTGCAACTCACTCATATACTATGTACTACACTGTGCGTTTCTTATATTCTAAAGTTTTCAGTGCAACTCACTCATATACTATGTACTACACTGTGTGTTTCTTATATTCTAAGTTTTTCAGTGCAACTCACTCATATACTATGTACTACACTGTGCGTTTCTTATATTCTAAGTTTTTCAGTGCAACTCACTCATATACTATGTACTACACTGTGCGTTTCTTATATTCTAAGTTTTTCAGTGCAACTCACTCATATACTATGTACTACACTATGCGTTTCTTATATTCTAAGTTTTTCAGTGCAACTCACTCATATACTATGTACTACACTGTGCGTTTCTTATATTCTAAGTTTTTCAGTGCAACTCACTCATATACTATGTACTACACTGTGCGTTTCTTATATTCTAAGTTTTTCAGTGCAACTCACTCATATACTATGTACTATACTGTGCGTTTCTTATATTCTAAGTTTTTCAGTGCAACTCACTCATATACTATGTACTACACAGTGCGTTTCTTATATTCTAAGTTTTTCAGTGCAACTCACTCATATACTATGTACTACACTGTGCATTTCGTGTAATGCGGGTTTTTCAGTAAATTCTAAGTTTTTCAGTGCAACTCACTCATATACTATGTACTACACTGTGCGTTTCTTATATTCTAAGTTTTTCAGTGCAACTCACTCATATACTATGTACTACACTGTGCGTTTCTTATATTCTAAGTTTTTCAGTGCAACTCACTCATATACTATGTACTACACTGTGCGTTTCTTATATTCTAAGTTTTTCAGTGCAACTCACTCATATACTATGTACTACACTGTACATTTCGTGTAATGCGGGTTTTTCAGTAAATTCTAAGTTTTTCAGTGCAACTCACTCATATACCATGTACTACACTGTGCGTTTCTTATATTCTAAGTTTTTCAGTGCAACTCACTCATATACTATGTACTACACTGTGCGTTTCTTATATTCTAAGTTTTTCAGTGCAACTTACTCATATACTATGTACTACACTGTGCGTTTCTTAAATTCTAAGTTTTTCAGTGCAACTCACTCATATACTATGTACTACACTGTGCGTTTCTTATATTCTAAGTTTTTCAGTGCAACTTACTCATATACTATGTACTACACTGTGCGTTTCTTAAATTCTAAGTTTTTCAGTGCAACTCACTCATATACTATGTACTACACTGTGCGTTTCTTATATTCTAAGTTTTTCAGTGCAACTTACTCATATACTATGTACTACACTGTGCGTTTCTTAAATTCTAAGTTTTTCAGTGCAACTCACTCATATACTATGTACTACACTGTGCGTTTCTTATATTCTAAGTTTTTCAGTGCAACTCACTCATATACTATGTACTACACTGTGCGTTTCTTATATTCTAAGTTTTTCAGTGCAACTCACTCATATACTATGTACTACACAGTGCGTTTCTTATATTCTAATTTTTTCAGTGCAACTCACTCATATACTATGTACTACACTGTGCATTTCGTGTAATGCGGGTTTTTCAGTAAATTCTAAGTTTTTCAGTGCAACTCACTCATATACTATGTACTACACTGTGCGTTTCTTATATTCTAAAGTTTTCAGTGCAACTCACTCATATACTATGTACTACACTGTGTGTTTCTTATATTCTAAGTTTTTCAGTGCAACTCACTCATATACTATGTACTACACTGTGCGTTTCTTATATTCTAAGTTTTTCAGTGCAACTCAGTCATATACTATGTACTACACTGTGCGTTTCTTATATTCTAAGTTTTTCAGTGCAACTCAGTCATATACTATGTACTACACTGTGCGTTTCTTATATTCTAAGTTTTTCAGTGCAACTCACTCATATACTATTTACTACACTGTGCGTTTCTTATATTCTAAGTTTTTCAGTGCAACTCACTCATATACTATGTACTACACTGTGCGTTTCTTATATTCTAAGTTTTTCAGTGCAACTCACTCATATACTATGTACTACACTGTGCGTTTCTTATATTCTAAGTTTTTCAGTGCAACTCACTCATATACTATGTACTACACTGTGCGTTTCTTATATTCTAAGTTTTTCAGTGCAACTCACTCATATACTATGTACTACACTGTGCGTTTCTTATATACTAAGTTTTTCAGTGCAACTCACTCATATACTATGTACTACACTGTGCGTTTCTTATATTCTAAGTTTTTCAGTGCAACTCACTCATATACTATGTACTATACTGTGCGTTTCTTATATTCTAAGTTTTTCAGTGCAACTCACTCATATACTATGTACTACACAGTGCGTTTCTTATATTCTAAGTTTTTCAGTGCAACTCACTCATATACTATGTACTACACTGTGCATTTCGTGTAATGCGGGTTTTTCAGTAAATTCTAAGTTTTTCAGTGCAACTCACTCATATACTATGTACTACACTGTGCGTTTCTTATATTCTAAGTTTTTCAGTGCAACTCACTCATATACTATGTACTACACTGTGCGTTTCTTATATTCTAAGTTTTTCAGTGCAACTCACTCATATACTATGTACTACACTGTGCGTTTCTTATATTCTAAGTTTTTCAGTGCAACTCACTCATATACTATGTACTACACTGTACATTTCGTGTAATGCGGCTTTTTAAGTAAATTCTAAGTTTTTCAGTGCAACTCACTCATATACCATGTACTACACTGTGCGTTTCTTATATTCTAAGTTTTTCAGTGCAACTCACTCATATACTATGTACTACACTGTGCGTTTCTTATATTCTAAGTTTTTCAGTGCAACTCACTCATATACTATGTACTACACTGTGCGTTTCTTATATTCTAAGTTTTTCAGTACAACTCACTCATATACTATGTACTACACTGTGCGTTTCGTATATTCTAAGTTTTTCAGTGCAACTCACTCATATACTATGTACTACACTGTGCGTTTCTTATATTCTAAGTTTTTCAGTGCAACTCACTCATATACTATGTACTACACTGTGCGTTTCTTAAATTCTAAGTTTTTCAGTGCAACTCAATCATATACTATGTACTACACTGTGCGTTTCTTATATTCTAAGTTTTTCAGTGCAACTCACTCATATACTATGTACTACACTGTGCGTTTTTTATATTCTAAGTTTTTCAGTGCAACTCACTCATATACTATGTACTACACTGTGCGTTTCTTATATTCTAAGTTTTTCAGTGCAACTCACTTATATACTATGTACTACACTGTGCGTTTCTTATATTCTAAGTTTTTGAGTGCAACTCACTCATATACTATGTACTACACTGTGCGTTTCTTATATTCTAAGTTTTTCAGTGCAACTCACTCATATACTATGTACTACACTGTGTGTTTCTTATATTCTAAGTTTTTCAGTGCAACTCCCTCATATACTATGTACTACACTGTGCGTTTCTTATATTCTAAGTTTTTCAGTGCAACTCACTCATATACTATGTACTACACTGTGCGTTTCTTATATTCTAAGTTTTTCAGTGCAACTCACTCATATACTATGTACTACACTGTGCGTTTCTTAAATTCTAAGTTTTTCAGTGCAACTTACTCATATACTATGTACTACACTGTGCGTTTCTTATATTCTAAGTTTTTCAGTGCAACTCACTCATATACTATGTACTACACTGTGCATTTCGTGTAATGCGGGTTTTTCAGTAAATTCTAAGTTTTTCAGTGCAACTCACTCATTTCTATGTACTACACTGTGCGTTTCTTATATTCTAAGTTTTTCAGTGCAACTCACTCATATACTATGTACTACACTGTGCGTTTCTTATATTCTAAGTTTTTCAGTGCAACTCACTCATATACTATGTACTACACTGTGCGTTTCTTATATTCTAAGTTTTTCAGTGCAACTCACTCATATACTATGTACTACACTGTGCGTTTCTTATATTCTAAGTTTTTCAGTGCAACTCACTCATATACTATGTACTACACTGTGCGTTTCTTATATTCTAAGTTTTTCAGTGCAACTCACTCATATACTATGTACTACACTGTGCGTTTCTTATATTCTAAGTTTTTCAGTGCAACTCACTCATATACTATGTACTATACTGTGCGTTTCTTATATTCTAAGTTTTTCAGTGCAACTCACTCATATACTATGTACTACACAGTGCGTTTCTTATATTCTAAGTTTTTCAGTGCAACTCACTCATATACTATGTACTACACTGTGCATTTCGTGTAATGCGGGTTTTTCAGTAAATTCTAAGTTTTTCAGTGCAACTCACTCATATACTATGTACTACACTGTGCGTCTCTTATATTCTAAGTTTTTCAGTGCAACTCACTCATATACTATGTACTACACTGTGCGTTTCTTATATTCTAAGTTTTTCAGTGCAACTCACTCATATACTATGTACTACACTGTGCGTTTCTTATATTCTAAGTTTTTCAGTGCAACTCACTCATATACTATGTACTACACTGTGCGTTTCTTATATTCTAAGTTTTTCAGTGCAACTCACTCATATACTATGTACTACACTGTGCGTTTCTTATATTCTAAGTTTTTCAGTGCAACTCACTCATATACTATGTTCTACACTGTGCGTTTCTTATATTCTAAGTTTTTCAGTGCAACTCACTCATATACTATGTACTACACTGTGCGTTTCTTATATTCTAAGTTTTTCAGTGCAACTCACTCATATACTATGTACTACACAGTGCGTTTCTTATATTCTAAGTTTTTCAGTGCAACTCACTCATATACTATGTACTACACTGTGCGTTTCTTATATTCTAAGTTTTTCAGTGCAACTCACTCATATACTATGTACTACACTGTGCGTTTCTTAAATTCTAAGTTTTTCAGTGCAACTCACTCATATATTATGTACTACACTGTGCGTTTCTTATATTCTAAGTTTTTCAGTGCAACTCACTCATATACTATGTACTACACTGTGCATTTCGTGTAATGCGGGTTTTTCAGTAAATTCTAAGTTTTTCAGTGCAACTCACTCATATACTATGTACTACACTGTGCGTTTCTTATATTCTAAAGTTTTCAGTGCAACTCACTCATATACTATGTACTACACTGTGTGTTTCTTATATTCTAAGTTTTTCAGTGCAACTCACTCATATACTATGTACTACACTGTGCGTTTCTTATATTCTAAGTTTTTCAGTGCAACTCACTCATATACTATGTACTACACTGTGCGTTTCTTATATTCTAAGTTTTTCAGTGCAACTCACTCATATACTATGTACTACACTGTGCGTTTCTTATATTCTAAGTTTTTCAGTGCAACTCACTCATATACTATGTACTACACTGTGCGTTTCTTATATTCTAAGTTTTTCAGTGCAACTCACTCATATACTATGTACTACACTGTGCGTTTCTTATATTCTAAGTTTTTCAGTGCAACTCACTCATATACTATGTACTATACTGTGCGTTTCTTATATTCTAAGTTTTTCAGTGCAACTCACTCATATACTATGTACTACACAGTGCGTTTCTTATATTCTAAGTTTTTCAGTGCAACTCACTCATATACTATGTACTACACTGTGCATTTCGTGTAATGCGGGTTTTTCAGTAAATTCTAAGTTTTTCAGTGCAACTCACTCATATACTATGTACTACACTGTGCGTTTCTTATATTCTAAGTTTTTCAGTGCAACTCACTCATATACTATGTACTACACTGTGCGTTTCTTATATTCTAAGTTTTTCAGTGCAACTCACTCATATACTATGTACTACACTGTGCGTTTCTTATATTCTAAGTTTTTCAGTGCAACTCACTCATATACTATGTACTACACTGTACATTTCGTGTAATGCGGGTTTTTCAGTAAATTCTAAGTTTTTCAGTGCAACTCACTCATATACCATGTACTACACTGTGCGTTTCTTATATTCTAAGTTTTTCAGTGCAACTCACTCATATACTATGTACTACACTGTGCGTTTCTTATATTCTAAGTTTTTCAGTGCAACTTACTCATATACTATGTACTACACTGTGCGTTTCTTAAATTCTAAGTTTTTCAGTGCAACTCACTCATATACTATGTACTACACTGTGCGTTTCTTATATTCTAAGTTTTTCAGTGCAACTTACTCATATACTATGTACTACACTGTGCGTTTCTTAAATTCTAAGTTTTTCAGTGCAACTCACTCATATACTATGTACTACACTGTGCGTTTCTTATATTCTAAGTTTTTCAGTGCAACTTACTCATATACTATGTACTACACTGTGCGTTTCTTAAATTCTAAGTTTTTCAGTGCAACTCACTCATATACTATGTACTACACTGTGCGTTTCTTATATTCTAAGTTTTTCAGTGCAACTCACTCATATACTATGTACTACACTGTGCGTTTCTTATATTCTAAGTTTTTCAGTGCAACTCACTCATATACTATGTACTACACAGTGCGTTTCTTATATTCTAATTTTTTCAGTGCAACTCACTCATATACTATGTACTACACTGTGCATTTCGTGTAATGCGGGTTTTTCAGTAAATTCTAAGTTTTTCAGTGCAACTCACTCATATACTATGTACTACACTGTGCGTTTCTTATATTCTAAAGTTTTCAGTGCAACTCACTCATATACTATGTACTACACTGTGTGTTTCTTATATTCTAAGTTTTTCAGTGCAACTCACTCATATACTATGTACTACACTGTGCGTTTCTTATATTCTAAGTTTTTCAGTGCAACTCAGTCATATACTATGTACTACACTGTGCGTTTCTTATATTCTAAGTTTTTCAGTGCAACTCAGTCATATACTATGTACTACACTGTGCGTTTCTTATATTCTAAGTTTTTCAGTGCAACTCACTCATATACTATTTACTACACTGTGCGTTTCTTATATTCTAAGTTTTTCAGTGCAACTCACTCATATACTATGTACTACACTGTGCGTTTCTTATATTCTAAGTTTTTCAGTGCAACTCACTCATATACTATGTACTACACTGTGCGTTTCTTATATTCTAAGTTTTTCAGTGCAACTCACTCATATACTATGTACTACACTGTGCGTTTCTTATATTCTAAGTTTTTCAGTGCAACTCACTCATATACTATGTACTACACTGTGCGTTTCTTATATACTAAGTTTTTCAGTGCAACTCACTCATATACTATGTACTACACTGTGCGTTTCTTATATTCTAAGTTTTTCAGTGCAACTCACTCATATACTATGTACTATACTGTGCGTTTCTTATATTCTAAGTTTTTCAGTGCAACTCACTCATATACTATGTACTACACAGTGCGTTTCTTATATTCTAAGTTTTTCAGTGCAACTCACTCATATACTATGTACTACACTGTGCATTTCGTGTAATGCGGGTTTTTCAGTAAATTCTAAGTTTTTCAGTGCAACTCACTCATATACTATGTACTACACTGTGCGTTTCTTATATTCTAAGTTTTTCAGTGCAACTCACTCATATACTATGTACTACACTGTGCGTTTCTTATATTCTAAGTTTTTCAGTGCAACTCACTCATATACTATGTACTA
This sequence comes from Mus caroli, assembly GCF_978045245.1. Taxonomy (NCBI): domain Eukaryota; kingdom Metazoa; phylum Chordata; class Mammalia; order Rodentia; family Muridae; genus Mus; species Mus caroli. Next base: position 351,218 of record NW_028227329.1, on the reverse strand, counting down.
CACTGTGCGTTTCTTATATTCTAAGTTTTTCAGTGCAACTCACTCATATACTATGTACTACACTGTACATTTCGTGTAATGCGGCTTTTTAAGTAAATTCTAAGTTTTTCAGTGCAACTCACTCATATACCATGTACTACACTGTGCGTTTCTTATATTCTAAGTTTTTCAGTGCAACTCACTCATATACTATGTACTACACTGTGCGTTTCTTATATTCTAAGTTTTTCAGTGCAACTCACTCATATACTATGTACTACACTGTGCGTTTCTTATATTCTAAGTTTTTCAGTACAACTCACTCATATACTATGTACTACACTGTGCGTTTCGTATATTCTAAGTTTTTCAGTGCAACTCACTCATATACTATGTACTACACTGTGCGTTTCTTATATTCTAAGTTTTTCAGTGCAACTCACTCATATACTATGTACTACACTGTGCGTTTCTTAAATTCTAAGTTTTTCAGTGCAACTCAATCATATACTATGTACTACACTGTGCGTTTCTTATATTCTAAGTTTTTCAGTGCAACTCACTCATATACTATGTACTACACTGTGCGTTTTTTATATTCTAAGTTTTTCAGTGCAACTCACTCATATACTATGTACTACACTGTGCGTTTCTTATATTCTAAGTTTTTCAGTGCAACTCACTTATATACTATGTACTACACTGTGCGTTTCTTATATTCTAAGTTTTTGAGTGCAACTCACTCATATACTATGTACTACACTGTGCGTTTCTTATATTCTAAGTTTTTCAGTGCAACTCACTCATATACTATGTACTACACTGTGTGTTTCTTATATTCTAAGTTTTTCAGTGCAACTCCCTCATATACTATGTACTACACTGTGCGTTTCTTATATTCTAAGTTTTTCAGTGCAACTCACTCATATACTATGTACTACACTGTGCGTTTCTTATATTCTAAGTTTTTCAGTGCAACTCACTCATATACTATGTACTACACTGTGCGTTTCTTAAATTCTAAGTTTTTCAGTGCAACTTACTCATATACTATGTACTACACTGTGCGTTTCTTATATTCTAAGTTTTTCAGTGCAACTCACTCATATACTATGTACTACACTGTGCATTTCGTGTAATGCGGGTTTTTCAGTAAATTCTAAGTTTTTCAGTGCAACTCACTCATTTCTATGTACTACACTGTGCGTTTCTTATATTCTAAGTTTTTCAGTGCAACTCACTCATATACTATGTACTACACTGTGCGTTTCTTATATTCTAAGTTTTTCAGTGCAACTCACTCATATACTATGTACTACACTGTGCATTTCGTGTAATGCGGGTTTTTCAGTAAATTCTAAGTTTTTCAGTGCAACTCATTCATATACTATGTACTATACTGTGCGTTTCTTATATTCTAAGTTTTTCAGTGCAACTCACTCATATACTATGTACTACACTGTGCGTTTCTTATATTCTAAGTTTTTCAGTGCAACTCACTCATATACTATGTACTACACTGTGCGTTTCTTATATTCTAAGTTTTTCAGTGCAACTCACTCATATACTATGTACTACACTGTGCGTTTCTTATATTCTAAGTTTTTCAGTGCAACTCACTCATATACTATGTACTACACTGTGCGTTTCTTATATTCTAAGTTTTTCAGTGCAACTCACTCATATACTATGTACTACACTGTGCATTTCGTGTAATGCGGGTTTTTCAGTAAATTCTAAGTTTTTCAGTGCAACTCACTCATTTCTATGTACTACACTGTGCGTTTCTTATATTCTAAGTTTTTCAGTGCAACTCACTCATATACTATGTACTACACTGTGCGTTTCTTATATTCTAAGTTTTTCAGTGCAACTCACTCATATACTATGTACTACACTGTGCATTTCGTGTAATGCGGGTTTTTCAGTAAATTCTAAGTTTTTCAGTGCAACTCACTCATATACTATGTACTACACTGTGCGTTTCTTATATTCTAAGTTTTTCAGTGCAACTCACTCATATACTATGTACTACACTGTGCGTTTCTTATATTCTAAGTTTTTCAGTGCAACTCACTCATATACTATGTACTACACTGTGCGTTTCTTATATTCTAAGTTTTTCAGTGCAACTCACTCATATACTATGTACTACACTGTGCGTTTCTTATATTCTAAGTTTTTCAGTGCAACTCACTCATATACTATGTACTACACTGTGCGTTTCTTATATACTAAGTTTTTCAGTGCAACTCACTCATATACTATGTACTACACTGTGCGTTTCTTATATTCTAAGTTTTTCAGTGCAACTCACTCATATACTATGTACTATACTGTGCGTTTCTTATATTCTAAGTTTTTCAGTGCAACTCACTCATATACTATGTACTACACAGTGCGTTTCTTATATTCTAAGTTTTTCAGTGCAACTCACTCATATACTATGTACTACACTGTGCATTTCGTGTAATGCGGGTTTTTCAGTAAATTCTAAGTTTTTCAGTGCAACTCACTCATATACTATGTACTACACTGTGCGTTTCTTATATTCTAAGTTTTTCAGTGCAACTCACTCATATACTATGTACTACACTGTGCGTTTCTTATATTCTAAGTTTTTCAGTGCAACTCACTCATATACTATGTACTACACTGTGCGTTTCTTATATTCTAAGTTTTTCAGTGCAACTCACTCATATACTATGTACTACACTGTACATTTCGTGTAATGCGGCTTTTTAAGTAAATTCTAAGTTTTTCAGTGCAACTCACTCATATACCATGTACTACACTGTGCGTTTCTTATATTCTAAGTTTTTCAGTGCAACTCACTCATATACTATGTACTACACTGTGCGTTTCTTATATTCTAAGTTTTTCAGTGCAACTCACTCATATACTATGTACTACACTGTGCGTTTCTTATATTCTAAGTTTTTCAGTACAACTCACTCATATACTATGTACTACACTGTGCGTTTCGTATATTCTAAGTTTTTCAGTGCAACTCACTCATATACTATGTACTACACTGTGCGTTTCTTATATTCTAAGTTTTTCAGTGCAACTCACTCATATACTATGTACTACACTGTGCGTTTCTTAAATTCTAAGTTTTTCAGTGCAACTCAATCATATACTATGTACTACACTGTGCGTTTCTTATATTCTAAGTTTTTCAGTGCAACTCACTCATATACTATGTACTACACTGTGCGTTTTTTATATTCTAAGTTTTTCAGTGCAACTCACTCATATACTATGTACTACACTGTGCGTTTCTTATATTCTAAGTTTTTCAGTGCAACTCACTTATATACTATGTACTACACTGTGCGTTTCTTATATTCTAAGTTTTTGAGTGCAACTCACTCATATACTATGTACTACACTGTGCGTTTCTTATATTCTAAGTTTTTCAGTGCAACTCACTCATATACTATGTACTACACTGTGTGTTTCTTATATTCTAAGTTTTTCAGTGCAACTCCCTCATATACTATGTACTACACTGTGCGTTTCTTATATTCTAAGTTTTTCAGTGCAACTCACTCATATACTATGTACTACACTGTGCGTTTCTTATATTCTAAGTTTTTCAGTGCAACTCACTCATATACTATGTACTACACTGTGCGTTTCTTAAATTCTAAGTTTTTCAGTGCAACTTACTCATATACTATGTACTACACTGTGCGTTTCTTATATTCTAAGTTTTTCAGTGCAACTCACTCATATACTATGTACTACACTGTGCATTTCGTGTAATGCGGGTTTTTCAGTAAATTCTAAGTTTTTCAGTGCAACTCACTCATTTCTATGTACTACACTGTGCGTTTCTTATATTCTAAGTTTTTCAGTGCAACTCACTCATATACTATGTACTACACTGTGCGTTTCTTATATTCTAAGTTTTTCAGTGCAACTCACTCATATACTATGTACTACACTGTGCATTTCGTGTAATGCGGGTTTTTCAGTAAATTCTAAGTTTTTCAGTGCAACTCATTCATATACTATGTACTATACTGTGCGTTTCTTATATTCTAAGTTTTTCAGTGCAACTCACTCATATACTATGTACTACACTGTGCGTTTCTTATATTCTAAGTTTTTCAGTGCAACTCACTCATATACTATGTACTACACTGTGCGTTTCTTATATTCTAAGTTTTTCAGTGCAACTCACTCATATACTATGTACTACACTGTGCGTTTCTTATATTCTAAGTTTTTCAGTGCAACTCACTCATATACTATGTACTACACTGTGCGTTTCTTATATTCTAAGTTTTTCAGTGCAACTCACTCATATACTATGTACTACACTGTGCATTTCGTGTAATGCGGGTTTTTCAGTAAATTCTAAGTTTTTCAGTGCAACTCACTCATTTCTATGTACTACACTGTGCGTTTCTTATATTCTAAGTTTTTCAGTGCAACTCACTCATATACTATGTACTACACTGTGCGTTTCTTATATTCTAAGTTTTTCAGTGCAACTCACTCATATACTATGTACTACACTGTGCATTTCGTGTAATGCGGGTTTTTCAGTAAATTCTAAGTTTTTCAGTGCAACTCATTCATATACTATGTACTATACTGTGCGTTTCTTATATTCTAAGTTTTTCAGTGCAACTCACTCATATACTATGTACTACACTGTGCGTTTCTTATATTCTAAGTTTTTCAGTGCAACTCACTCATATACTATGTACTACACTGTGCGTTTCTTATATTCTAAGTTTTTCAGTGCAACTCACTCATATACTATGTACTACACTGTGCGTTTCTTATATTCTAAGTTTTTCAGTGCAACTCACTCATATACTATGTACTACACTGTGCATTTCGTGTAATGCGGGTTTTTCAGTAAATTCTAAGTTTTTCAGTGCAACTCACTCATATACTATGTACTACACTGTACATTTCGTGTAATGCGGGTTTTTCAGTAAATTCTAAGTTTTTCAGTGCAACTCACTCATATACCATGTACTACACTGTGCGTTTCTTATATTCTAAGTTTTTCAGTGCAACTCACTCATATACTATGTACTACACTGTGCGTTTCTTATATTCTAAGTTTTTCAGTGCAACTCACTCATATACTATGTACTACACTGTGCGTTTCTTATATTCTAAGTTTTTCAGTACAACTCACTCATATACTATGTACTACACTGTGCGTTTCGTATATTCTAAGTTTTTCAGTGCAACTCACTCATATACTATGTACTACACTGTGCGTTTCTTATATTCTAAGTTTTTCAGTGCAACTCACTCATATACTATGTACTACACTGTGCGTTTCTTAAATTCTAAGTTTTTCAGTGCAACTCAATCATATACTATGTACTACACTGTGCGTTTCTTATATTCTAAGTTTTTCAGTGCAACTCACTCATATACTATGTACTACACTGTGCGTTTTTTATATTCTAAGTTTTTCAGTGCAACTCACTCATATACTATGTACTACACTGTGCGTTTCTTATATTCTAAGTTTTTCAGTGCAACTCACTTATATACTATGTACTACACTGTGCGTTTCTTATATTCTAAGTTTTTGAGTGCAACTCACTCATATACTATGTACTACACTGTGCGTTTCTTATATTCTAAGTTTTTCAGTGCAACTCACTCATATACTATGTACTACACTGTGTGTTTCTTATATTCTAAGTTTTTCAGTGCAACTCACTCATATACTATGTACTACACTGTGCGTTTCTTATATTCTAAGTTTTTCAGTGCAACTCCCTCATATACTATGTACTACACTGTGCGTTTCTTATATTCTAAGTTTTTCAGTGCAACTCACTCATATACTATGTACTACACTGTGCGTTTCTTATATTCTAAGTTTTTCAGTGCAACTCACTCATATACTATGTACTACACTGTGCGTTTCTTAAATTCTAAGTTTTGCAGTGCAACTTACTCATATACTATGTACTACACTGTGCGTTTCTTATATTCTAAGTTTTCCAGTGCAACTCACTCATATACTATGTACTACACTGTGCGTTTCTTATATTCTAAGTTTTTCAGTGCAACTCACTCATATACTATGTACTACACTGTGCGTTTCTTATATTCTAAGTTTTTCAGTGCAACTCACTCATATACTATGTACTACACTGTGCATTTCGTGTAATGCGGGTTTTTCAGTAAATTCTAAGTTTTTCAGTGCAACTCATTCATATACTATGTACTATAATGTGCGTTTCTTATATTCTAAGTTTTTCAGTGCAACTCACTCATATACTATGTACTACACTGTGCGTTTCTTATATTCTAAGTTTTTCAGTGCAACTCACTCATATACTATGTACTACACTGTGCGTTTCTTATATTCTAAGTTTTTCAGTGCAACTCACTCATATACTATGTACTACACTGTGCGTTTCTTATATTCTAAGTTTTTCAGTGCAACTCACTCATATAGTATGTACTACACTGTGCGTTTCTTATATTCTAAGTTTTTCAGTGCAACTCACTCATATACTATGTACTACACTGTGCGTTTCTTATATTCTAAGTTTTTCAGTGCAACTCACTCATATACTATGTACTACACTGTGCATTTCGTGTAATGCGGGTTTTTCAGTAAGTTCTAAGTTTTTCAGTGCAACTCACTCATATACTATTTACTACACTCTGCGTTTCTTATATTCTAAGTTTTTCAGTGCAACTCACTCATATACTATGTACTACACTGTGCCTTTCTTATATTCTAAGTTTTTCAGTGCAACTCACTCATATACTATGTACTACACTGTGCATTTCTTGTAATGCGGGTTTTTCAGTAAATTCTAAGTTTTTCAGTGCAACTCACTCATTTCTATGTACTACACTGTGCGTTTCTTATATTCTAAGTTTTTCAGTGCAACTCACTCATATACTATGTACTACACTGTGCATTTCTTATATTCTAAGTTTTTCAGTGCAACTCACTCATATACTATGTACTACACTGTGCGTTTCTTATATTCTAAGTTTTTCAGTGCAACTCACTCATATACTATGTACTACACTGTGCGTTTCTTAAATTCTAAGTTTTTCAGTGCAACTCACTCATATACTATGTACTACACTGTGCGTTTCTTATATTCTAAGTTTTTCAGTGCAACTCACTCATATACTATGTACTACACTGTGCGTTTCTTATATTCTAAGTTTTTCAGTGCAACTCACTCATATACTATGTACTACACTGTGCGTTTCTTATATTCTAAGTTTTTCAGTGCAACTCACTCATATACTATGTACTACACTGTACATTTCGTGTAATGCGGGTTTTTCAGTAAATTCTAAGTTTTTCAGTGCAACTCACTCATATACCATGTACTACACTGTGCGTTTCTTATATTCTAAGTTTTTCAGTGCAACTCACTCATATACTATGTACTACACTGTGCGTTTCTTATATTCTAAGTTTTTCAGTGCAACTCACTCATATACTATGTACTACACTGTGCGTTTCTTATATTCTAAGTTTTTCAGTACAACTCACTCATATACTATGTACTACACTGTGCGTTTCGTATATTCTAAGTTTTTCAGTGCAACTCACTCACATACTATGTACTACACTGTGCGTTTCTTATATTCTAAGTTTTTCAGTGCAACTCACTCATATACTATGTACTACACTGTGCGTTTCTTAAATTCTAAGTTTTTCAGTGCAACTCACTCATATACTATGTACTACACTGTGCGTTTCTTATATTCTAAGTTTTTCAGTGCAACACACTCATATACTATGTACTACACTGTGCGTTTTTTATATTCTAAGTTTTTCAGTGCAACTCACTCATATACTATGTACTACACTGTGCGTTTCTTATATTCTAAGTTTTTCAGTGCAACTCACTCATATACTATGTACTACACTGTGCGATTCTTATATTCTAAGTTTTTGAGTGCAACTCACTCATATACTATGTACTACACTGTGCGTTTCTTATATTCTAAGTTTTTCAGTGCAACTCACTCATATACTATGTACTACACTGTGCGTTTCTTATATTCTAAGTTTTTCAGTGCAACTCACTCATATACTATGTACTACACTGTGCGTTTCTTATATTCTAAGTTTTTCAGTGCAACTCACTCATATACTATGTACTACACTGTGCGTTTTTTATATTCTAAGTTTTTCTTGCAACTCACTCATATACTATGTACTACACTGTGCGTTTCTTATATTCTAAGTTTTTCAGTGCAACTCACTCATATACTATGTACTACACTGTGCGTTTCTTAAATTCTAAGTTTTTCAGTGCAACTTACTCATATACTATGTACTACACTGTGCGTTTCTTATATTCTAAGTTTTTCAGTGCAACTCACTCATATACTATGTACTACACTGTGCGTTTCTTATATTCTAAGTTTTTCAGTGCAACTCACTCATATACTATGTACTACACTGTGCGTTTCTTATATTCTAAGTTTTTCAGTGCAACTCACTCATATACTATGTACTACACTGTGCGTTTCTTATATTCTAAGTTTTTCAGTGCAACTCACTCATATACTATGTACTACACTGTGCATTTCGTGTAATGCGGGTTTTTCAGTAAATTCTAAGTTTTTCAGTGCAACTCATTCATATACTATGTACTATACTGTGCGTTTCTTATATTCTAAGTTTTTCAGTGCAACTCACTCATATACTATGTACTACACTGTGCGTTTCTTATATTCTAAGTTTTTCAGTGCAACTCACTCATATACTATGTACTACACTGTGCGTTTCTTATATTCTAAGTTTTTCAGTGCAACTCACTCATATACTATGTACTACACTGTGCGTTTCTTATATTCTAAGTTTTTCAGTGCAATCACTCATATAGTATGTACTACACTGTGCGTTTCTTATATTCTAAGTTTTTCAGTGCAACTCACTCATATACTATGTACTACACTGTGCATTTCGTGTAATGCGGGTTTTTCAGTAAATTCTAAGTTTTTGAGTGCAACTCACTCATATACTATTTACTACACTCTGCGTTTCTTATATTCTAAGGTTTTCAGTGCAACTCACTCATATACTATGTACTACACTGTGCCTTTCTTATATTCTAAGTTTTTCAGTGCAACTCACTCATATACTATGTACTACACTGTGCATTTCTTGTAATGCGGGTTTTTCAGTAAATTCTAAGTTTTTCAGTGCAACTCACTCATTTCTATGTACTACACTGTGCGTTTCTTATATTCTAAGTTTTTCAGTGCAACTCACTCATATACTATGTACTACACTGTGCGTTTCTTATATTCTAAGTTTTTCAGTGCAACTCACTCATATACTATGTACTACACTGTGCATTTCGTGTAATGCGGGTTTTTCAGTAAATTCTAAGTTTTTCAGTGCAACTCATTCATATACTATGTACTATACTGTGCGTTTCTTATATTCTAAGTTTTTCAGTGCAACTCACTCATATACTATGTACTACACTGTGCGTTTCTTATATTCTAAGTTTTTCAGTGCAACTCACTCATATACTATGTACTACACTGTGCGTTTCTTATATTCTAAGTTTTTCAGTGCAACTCACTCATATACTATGTACTACACTGTGCGTTTCTTATATTCTAAGTTTTTCAGTGCAACTCACTCATATAGTATGTACTACACTGTGCGTTTCTTATATTCTAAGTTTTTCAGTGCAACTCACTCATATACTATGTACTACACTGTGCATTTCGTGTAATGCGGGTTTTTCAGTAAATTCTAAGTTTTTGAGTGCAACTCACTCATATACTATTTACTACACTCTGCGTTTCTTATATTCTAAGGATTTCAGTGCAACTCACTCATATACTATGTACTACACTGTGCCTTTCTTATATTCTAAGTTTTTCAGTGCAACTCACTCATATAGTATGTACTACACTGTGCATTTCTTGTAATGCGGGTTTTTCAGTAAATTCTGAGTTTTTCAGTGCAACTCACTCATTTCTATGTACTACACTGTGCGTTTCTTATATTCTAAGTTTTTCAGTGCAACTCACTCATATACTATGTACTACACTGTGCATTTCTTATATTCTAAGTTTTTCAGTGCAACTCACTCATATACTATGTACTACACTGTGCGTTTCTTATATTTAAGTTTTTCAGTGCAACTCACTCATATACTATGTACTACACTGTGGGTTTCTTAAATTCTAAGTTTTTCAGTGCAACTCACTCATATACTATGTACTACACTGTGCGTTTCTTATATTCTAAGTTTTTCAGTGCAACTCACTCATATACTATGTACTACACTGTGCGTTTCTTATATTCTAAGTTTTTCAGTGCAACTCACTCATATACTATGTACTACACTGTGCGTTTCTTATATTCTAAGTTTTTCAGTGCAACTCACTCATATACTATGTACTACACTGTGCGTTTCTTATATTCTAAGTTTTTCAGTGCAACTCACTCATATACTATGTACTACACTGTGCGTTTCTTATATTCTAAGTTTTTCAGTGCAACTCACTCATATAGTATGTACTACACTGTGCGTTTCTTATATTCTAAGTTTTTCAGTGCAACTCACTCATATACTATGTACTACACTGTGCATTTCGTGTAATGCGGGTTTTTCAGTAAGTTCTAAGTTTTTCAGTGCAACTCACTCATATACTATTTACTACACTCTGCGTTTCTTATATTCTAAGTTTTTCAGTGCAACTCACTCATATACTATGTACTACACTGTGCCTTTCTTATATTCTAAGTTTTTCAGTGCAACTCACTCATATACTATGTACTACACTGTGCATTTCTTGTAATGCGGGTTTTTCAGTAAATTCTAAGTTTTTCAGTGCAACTCACTCATTTCTATGTACTACACTGTGCGTTTCTTATATTCTAAGTTTTTCAGTGCAACTCACTCATATACTATGTACTACACTGTGCATTTCTTATATTCTAAGTTTTTCAGTGCAACTCACTCATATACTATGTACTACACTGTGCGTTTCTTATATTCTAAGTTTTTCAGTGCAACTCACTCATATACTATGTACTACACTGTGTGTTTCTTAAATTCTAAGTTTTTCAGTGCAACTCACTCATATACTATGTACTACACTGTGCGTTTCTTATATTCTAAGTTTTTCAGTGCAACTCACTCATATACTATGTACTACACTGTGCGTTTCTTATATTCTAAGTTTTTCAGTGCAACTCACTCATATACTATGTACTACACTGTGCGTTTCTTATATTCTAAGTTTTTCAGTGCAACTCACTCATATACTATGTACTACACTGTGCGTTTCTTATATTCTAAGTTTTTCAGTGCAACTCACTCATATACTATGTACTACACTGTACATTTCGTGTAATGCGGGTTTTTCAGTAAATTCTAAGTTTTTCAGTGCAACTCACTCATATACCATGTACTACACTGTGCGTTTCTTATATTCTAAGTTTTTCAGTGCAACTCACTCATATACTATGTACTACACTGTGCGTTTCTTATATTCTAAGTTTTTCAGTGCAACTCACTCATATACTATGTACTACACTGTGCGTTTCTTATATTCTAAGTTTTTCAGTACAACTCACTCATATACTATGTACTACACTGTGCGTTTCGTATATTCTAAGTTTTTCAGTGCAACTCACTCACATACTATGTACTACACTGTGCGTTTCTTATATTCTAAGTTTTTCAGTGCAACTCACTCATATACTATGTACTACACTGTGCGTTTCTTAAATTCTAAGTTTTTCAGTGCAACTCACTCATATACTATGTACTACACTGTGCGTTTCTTATATTCTAAGTTTTTCAGTGCAACACACTCATATACTATGTACTACACTGTGCGTTTTTTATATTCTAAGTTTTTCAGTGCAACTCACTCATATACTATGTACTACACTGTGCGTTTCTTATATTCTAAGTTTTTCAGTGCAACTCACTCATATACTATGTACTACACTGTGCGTTTCTTATATTCTAAGTTTTTGAGTGCAACTCACTCATATACTATGTACTACACTGTGCGTTTCTTATATTCTAAGTTTTTCAGTGCAACTCACTCATATACTATGTACTACACTGTGCGTTTCTTATATTCTAAGTTTTTCAGTGCAACTCACTCATATACTATGTACTACACTGTGCGTTTTTTATATTCTAAGTTTTTCAGTGCAACTCACTCATATACTATGTACTACACTGTGCGTTTCTTATATTCTAAGTTTTTCAGTGCAACTCACTCATATACTATGTACTACACTGTGCGTTTCTTAAATTCTAAGTTTTTCAGTGCAACTTACTCATATACTATGTACTACACTGTGCGTTTCTTATATTCTAAGTTTTTCAGTGCAACTCACTCATATACTATGTACTACACTGTGCGTTTCTTATATTCTAAGTTTTTCAGTGCAACTCACTCATATACTATGTACTACACTGTGCGTTTCTTATATTCTAAGTTTTTCAGTGCAACTCACTCATATACTATGTACTACACTGTGCGTTTCTTATATTCTAAGTTTTTCAGTGCAACTCACTCATATACTATGTACTACACTGTGCATTTCGTGTAATGCGGGTTTTTCAGTAAATTCTAAGTTTTTCAGTGCAACTCATTCATATACTATGTACTATACTGTGCGTTTCTTATATTCTAAGTTTTTCAGTGCAACTCACTCATATACTATGTACTACACTGTGCGTTTCTTATATTCTAAGTTTTTCAGTGCAACTCACTCATATACTATGTACTACACTGTGCGTTTCTTATATTCTAAGTTTTTCAGTGCAACTCACTCATATACTATGTACTACACTGTGCGTTTCTTATATTCTAAGTTTTTCAGTGCAACTCACTCATATAGTATGTACTACACTGTGCGTTTCTTATATTCTAAGTTTTTCAGTGCAACTCACTCATATACTATGTACTACACTGTGCATTTCGTGTAATGCGGGTTTTTCAGTAAATTCTAAGTTTTTGAGTGCAACTCACTCATATACTATTTACTACACTCTGCGTTTCTTATATTCTAAGGTTTTCAGTGCAACTCACTCATATACTATGTACTACACTGTGCCTTTCTTATATTCTAAGTTTTTCAGTGCAACTCACTCATATACTATGTACTACACTGTGCATTTCTTGTAATGCGGGTTTTTCAGTAAATTCTAAGTTTTTCAGTGCAACTCACTCATTTCTATGTACTACACTGTGCGTTTCTTATATTCTAAGTTTTTCAGTGCAACTCACTCATATACTATGTACTACACTGTGCGTTTCTTATATTCTAAGTTTTTCAGTGCAACTCACTCATATACTATGTACTACACTGTGCATTTCGTGTAATGCGGGTTTTTCAGTAAATTCTAAGTTTTTCAGTGCAACTCATTCATATACTATGTACTATACTGTGCGTTTCTTATATTCTAAGTTTTTCAATGCAACTCACTCATATACTATGTACTACACTGTGCGTTTCTTATATTCTAAGTTTTTCAGTGCAACTCACTCATATACTATGTACTACACTGTGCGTTTCTTATATTCTAAGTTTTTCAGTGCAACTCACTCATATACTATGTACTACACTGTGCGTTTCTTATATTCTAAGTTTTTCAGTGCAACTCACTCATATAGTATGTACTACACTGTGCGTTTCTTATATTCTAATTTTTTCAGTGCAACTCACTCATATACTATGTACTACACTGTGCATTTCGTGTAATGCGGGTTTTTCAGTAAATTCTAAGTTTTTGAGTGCAACTCACTCATATACTATTTACTACACTCTGCGTTTCTTATATTCTAAGGTTTTCAGTGCAACTCACTCATATACTATGTACTACACTGTGCCTTTCTTATATTCTAAGTTTTTCAGTGCAACTCACTCATATAGTATGTACTACACTGTGCATTTCTTGTAATGCGGGTTTTTCAGTAAATTCTGAGTTTTTCAGTGCAACTCACTCATTTCTATGTACTACACTGTGCGTTTCTTATATTCTAAGTTTTTCAGTGCAACTCACTCATATACTATGTACTACACTGTGCATTTCTTATATTCTAAGTTTTTCAGTGCAACTCACTCATATACTATGTACTACACTGTGCGTTTCTTATATTTAAGTTTTTCAGTGCAACTCACTCATATACTATGTACTACACTGTGGGTTTCTTAAATTCTAAGTTTTTCAGTGCAACTCACTCATATACTATGTACTACACTGTGCGTTTCTTATATTCTAAGTTTTTCAGTGCAACTCACTCATATACTATGTACTACACTGTGCGTTTCTTATATTCTAAGTTTTTCAGTGCAACTCACTCATATACTATGTACTACACTGTGCGTTTCTTATATTCTAAGTTTTTCAGTGCAACTCACTCATATACTATGTACTACACTGTGCGTTTCTTATATTCTAAGTTTTTCAGTGCAACTCACTCATATGCTATGTACTACACTGTGCGTTTCGTGTAATGCGGGTTCTTCAGTAAATTCTAAGTTTTTCAGTGCAACTCATTCATATACTATGTACTATACTGTGCGTTTCTTATATTCTAAGTTTTTCAGTGCAACTCACTCATATACTATGTACTACACTGTGCGTTTTTTATATTCTAAGTTTTTCAGTGCAACTCACTCATATACTATGTACTACACTGTGCGTTTCTTATATTCTAAGTTTTTCAGTGCAACTCACTCATATACTATGTACTACACTGTGCGTTTCTTATATTCTAAGTTTTTCAGTGCAACTCACTCATATACTATGTACTACACTGTGCATTTCGTGTAATGCGGGTTTTTCAGTAAATTCTAAGTTTTTCATGGCAACTCACTCATTTCTATGTACTACACTGTGCGTTTCTTATATTCTAAGTTTTTCAGTGCAACTCACTCATATACTATGTACTACACTGTGCGTTTCTTATATTCTAAGTTTTTCAGTGCAACTCACTCATATACTATGTACTACACTGTGCGTTTCTTATATTCTAAGTTTTTCAGTGCAACTCACTCATATACTATGTACTACACTGTGCGTTTCTTATATTCTAAGTTTTTCAGTGCAACTCACTCATATACTATGTACTACACTGTGCGTTTCTTATATTCTAAGTTTTTCAGTGCAACTCACTCATATACTATGTACTACACTGTGCGTTTCTTATATTCTAAGTTTTTCAGTGCAACTCACTCATATACTATGTACTACACTGTGCGTTTCTTATATTCTAAGTTTTTCAGTGCAACTCACTCATATACTATGTACTACACTGTGCGTTTCTTATATTCTAAGTTTTTCAGTGCAACTCACTCATATACTATGTACTACACTGTGCGTTTCTTATATTCTAAGTTTTTCAGTGCAACTCACTCATATACTATGTACTACACTGTGCATTTCGTGTAATGCGGGTTTTTTCAGTAAATTCTAACTTTTTCAGTGCAACTCACTCATTTCTATGTACTACACTGTGCGTTTCTTATATTCTAAGTTTTTCAGTGCAACTCACTCATATACTATGTACTACACTGTGCATTTCTTATATTCTAAGTTTTTCAGTGCAACTCACTCATATACTATGTACTACACTGTGCGTTTCTTATATTCTGTTTTTCAGTGCAACTCACTCATATACTATGTACTACACTGTGCGTTTCTTAAATTCTAAGTTTTTCAGTGCAACTCACTCATATACTATGTACTACACTGTGCGTTTCTTATATTCTAAGTTTTTCAGTGCAACTCACTCATATACTATGTACTACACTGTGCATTTCGTGTAATGCGGGTTTTTCAGTAAATTCTAAGTTTTTGAGTGCAACTCACTCATATACTATTTACTACACTCTGCGTTTCTTATATTCTAAGGTTTTCAGTGCAACTCACTCATATACTATGTACTACACTGTGCCTTTCTTATATTCTAAGTTTTTCAGTGCAACTCACTCATATACTATGTACTACACTGTGCATTTCTTGTAATGCGGGTTTTTCAGTAAATTCTAAGTTTTTCAGTGCAACTCACTCATTTCTATGTACTACACTGTGCGTTTCTTATATTCTAAGTTTTTCAGTGCAACTCACTCATATACTATGTACTACACTGTGCGTTTCTTATATTCTAAGTTTTTCAGTGCAACTCACTCATATACTATGTACTACACTGTGCATTTCGTGTAATGCGGGTTTTTCAGTAAATTCTAAGTTTTTCAGTGCAACTCATTCATATACTATGTACTATACTGTGCGTTTCTTATATTCTAAGTTTTTCAGTGCAACTCACTCATATACTATGTACTACACTGTGCGTTTCTTATATTCTAAGTTTTTCAGTGCAACTCACTCATATACTATGTACTACACTGTGCGTTTCTTATATTCTAAGTTTTTCAGTGCAACTCACTCATATACTATGTACTACACTGTGCGTTTCTTATATTCTAAGTTTTTCAGTGCAACTCACTCATATAGTATGTACTACACTGTGCGTTTCTTATATTCTAAGTTTTTCAGTGCAACTCACTCATATACTATGTACTACACTGTGCATTTCGTGTAATGCGGGTTTTTCAGTAAATTCTAAGTTTTTGAGTGCAACTCACTCATATACTATTTACTACACTCTGCGTTTCTTATATTCTAAGGTTTTCAGTGCAACTCACTCATATACTATGTACTACACTGTGCCTTTCTTATATTCTAAGTTTTTCAGTGCAACTCACTCATATAGTATGTACTACACTGTGCATTTCTTGTAATTCGGGTTTTTCAGTAAATTCTAAGTTTTTCAGTGCAACTCACTCATTTCTATGTACTACACTGTGCGTTTCTTATATTCTAAGTTTTTCAGTGCAACTCACTCATATACTATGTACTACACTGTGCATTTCTTATATTCTAAGTTTTTCAGTGCAACTCACTCATATACTATGTACTACACTGTGCGTTTCTTATATTTAAGTTTTTCAGTGCAACTCACTCATATACTATGTACTACACTGTGGGTTTCTTAAATTCTAAGTTTTTCAGTGCAACTCACTCATATACTATGTACTACACTGTGCGTTTCTTATATTCTAAGTTTTTCAGTGCAACTCACTCATATACTATGTACTACACTGTGCGTTTCTTATATTCTAAGTTTTTCAGTGCAACTCACTCATATACTATGTACTACACTGTGCGTTTCTTATATTCTAAGTTTTTCAGTGCAACTCACTCATATACTATGTACTACACTGTGCGTTTCTTATATTCTAAGTTTTTCAGTGCAACTCACTCATATGCTATGTACTACACTGTGCGTTTCGTGTAATGCGGGTTCTTCAGTAAATTCTAAGTTTTTCAGTGCAACTCATTCATATACTATGTACTATACTGTGCGTTTCTTATATTCTAAGTTTTTCAGTGCAACTCACTCATATACTATGTACTACACTGTGCGTTTTTTATATTCTAAGTTTTCCAGTGCAACTCACTCATATACTATGTACTACACTGTGCGTTTCTTATATTCTAAGTTTTTCAGTGCAACTCACTCATATACTATGTACTACACTGTGCGTTTCTTATATTCTAAGTTTTTCAGTGCAACTCACTCATATACTATGTACTACACTGTGCATTTCGTGTAATGCGGGTTTTTCAGTAAATTCTAAGTTTTTCATGGCAACTCACTCATTTCTATGTACTACACTGTGCGTTTCTTATATTCTAAGTTTTTCAGTGCAACTCACTCATATACTATGTACTACACTGTGCGTTTCTTATATTCTAAGTTTTTCAGTGCAACTCACTCATATACTATGTACTACACTGTGCGTTTCTTATATTCTAAGTTTTTCAGTGCAACTCACTCATATACTATGTACTACACTGTGCGTTTCTTATATTCTAAGTTTTTCAGTGCAACTCACTCATATACTATGTACTACACTGTGCGTTTCTTATATTCTAAGTTTTTCAGTGCAACTCACTCATATACTATGTACTACACTGTGCGTTTCTTATATTCTAAGTTTTTCAGTGCAACTCACTCATATACTATGTACTACACTGTGCGTTTCTTATATTCTAAGTTTTTCAGTGCAACTCACTCATATACTATGTACTACACTGTGCGTTTCTTATATTCTAAGTTTTTCAGTGCAACTCACTCATATACTATGTACTACACTGTGCGTTTCTTATATTCTAAGTTTTTCAGTGCAACTCACTCATATACTATGTACTACACTGTGCATTTCGTGTAATGCGGGTTTTTTCAGTAAATTCTAACTTTTTCAGTGCAACTCACTCATTTCTATGTACTACACTGTGCGTTTCTTATATTCTAAGTTTTTCAGTGCAACTCACTCATATACTATGTACTACACTGTGCATTTCTTATATTCTAAGTTTTTCAGTGCAACTCACTCATATACTATGTACTACACTGTGCGTTTCTTATATTCTGTTTTTCAGTGCAACTCACTCATATACTATGTACTACACTGTGCGTTTCTTAAATTCTAAGTTTTTCAGTGCAACTCACTCATATACTATGTACTACACTGTGCGTTTCTTATATTCTAAGTTTTTCAGTGCAACTCACTCATATACTATGTACTACACTGTGCGTTTCCTATATTCTAAGTTTTTCAGTGCAACTCACTCATATACTATGTACTACACTGTGCGTTTCTTATATTCTAAGTTTTTCAGTGCAACTCACTCATATACTATGTACTACACTGTGCGTTTCTTATATTCTAAGTTTTTGAGTGCAACTCACTCATATACTATGTACTACACTGTGCATTTCGTGTAATGCGGGTTTTTCAGTAAATTCTAAGTTTTTGAGTGCAACTCACTCATATACTATGTACTACACTGTGCGTTTCTTATATTCTAAGTTTTTCAGTGCAACTCACTCATATACTATGTACTACACTGTGCGTTAATTAAATTCTAAGTTTTTCAGTGCAACTTACTCATATACTATGTACTACACTGTGCGTTTCTTATATTCTAAGCTTTTTCAGTGCAACTCACTCATATACTATGTACTACACTGTGCATTTCGTGTAATGCGGGTTTTTCAGTAAATTCTAAGTTTTTCAGTGCAACTCACTCATTTCTATGTACTACACTGTGCGTTTCTTATATTCTAAGTTTTTCAGTGCAACTCACTCATATACTATGTACTACACTGTGCGTTTCTTATATTCTAAGTTTTTCAGTGCAACTCACTCATATACTATGTACTACACTGTGCGTTTCTTAAATTCTAAGTTTTTCAGTGCAACTCACTCCTATACTATGTACTACACTGTGCGTTTCTTATATTCTAAGTTTTTCAATGCAACTCACTCATATACTATGTACTACACTGTGCGTTTCTTATATTCTAAGTTTTTCAGTGCAACTCACTCATATACTATGTACTACACTGTGCGTTTCTTATATTCTAAGTTTTTCAGTGCAACTCACTCATATACTATGTACTACACTGTGCGTTTCTTATATTCTAAGTTTTTCAGTGCAACTCACTCATATGCTATGTACTACACTGTGCGTTTCTTATATTCTAAGTTTTTCAGTGCAATTCACTCATATACTATGTACTACACTGTGCGTTTCTTATATTCTAAGTTTTTCAGTGCAACTCACTCATATACTATGTACTACACTGTGCATTTCGTGTAATGTGGGTTCTTCAGTAAATTCTAAGTTTTTCAGAGCAACTCATTCATATACTATGTACTATACTGTGCGTTTCTTATATTCTAAGTTTTTCAGTGCAACTCACTCATATACTATGTACTACACTGTGCGTTTTTTATATTCTATGTTTTTCAGTGCAACTCACTCATATACTATGTACTACACTGTGCGTTTCTTATATTCTAAGTTTTTCAGTGCAACTCACTCATATACTATGTACTACACTGTGCGTTTCTTATATTCTAAGTTTTTCAGTGCAACTCACTCATATACTATGTACTACACTGTGCGTTTGTTATATTCTAAGTTTTTCAGTGCAACTCACTCATATACTATGTACTACACTGTGCGTTTCTTATATTCTAAGTTTTTCAGTGCAACTCACTCATATACTATGTACTACACTGTGCGTTTCTTATATTCTAAGTTTTTCAGTGCAACTCAGTCATATACTATGTACTACACTGTGCGTTTCTTATATTCTAAGTTTTTCAGTGCAACTCACTCATATACTATGTACTACACTGTGCGTTTCTTATATTCTAAGTTTTTCAGTGCAACTCACTCATATACTATGTACTACACTGTGTGTTTCTTATATTCTAAGTTTTTCAGTGCAACTCACTCATATACTATGTACTACACTGTGCGTTTCTTATATTCTAAGTTTTTCAGTGCAACTCACTCATATACTATGTACTACACTGTGTGTTTCTTATATTCTAAGTTTTTCAGTGCAACTCACTCATATACTATGTACTACACTGTGCATTTCGTGTAATGCGGGTTTTTCAGCAAATTCTAAGTTTTTCAGTGCAACTCACTCATTTCTATGTACTACACTGTGCGTTTCTTATATTCTAAGTTTTTCAGTGCAACTCACTCATATACTATGTACTACACTGTGCATTTCTTATATTCTAAGTTTTTCAGTGAAACTCACTCATATACTATATACTACACTGTGCGTTTCTTATATTCTAAGTTTTTCAGTGCAACTCACTCATATACTATGTACTACACTGTGCGTTTCTTAAATTCTAAGTTTTTCAGTGCAACTCACTCATATACTATGTACTACACTGTGCGTTTCTTATATTCTAAGTTTTTCAGTGCAACTCACTCATATACTATGTACTACACTGTGCGTTTCTTATATTCTAAGTTTTTCAGTGCAACTCACTCATATACTATGTACTACACTGTGCATTTCTTATATTCTAAGTTTTTCAGTGCAACTCACTCATATACTATGTACTACACTGTGCGTTTCTTATATTCTAAGTTTTTCAGTGCAACTCACTCATATACTATGTACTACACTGTGCATTTCGTGTAATGCGGGTTTTTCAGTAAATTCTAAGTTTTTCAGTGCAACTCACTCATATACTATGTACTACACTGTGCCTTTCTTATATTCTAAGTTTTTCAGTGCAACTCACTCATATACTATGTACTACACTGTGCATTTCTTGTAATGCGGGTTTTTCAGTAAATTCTAAGTTTTTCAGTGCAACTCACTCATTTCTATGTACTACACTGTGCGTTTCTTATATTCTAAGTTTTTCAGTGCAACTCACTCATATACTATGTACTACACTGTGCATTTCTTATATTCTAAGTTTTTCAGTGCAACTCACTCATATACTATGTACTACACTGTGCGTTTCTTATATTCTAAGTTTTTCAGTGCAACTCACTCATATACTATGTACTACACTGTGCGTTTCTTAAATTCTAAGTTTTTCAGTGCAACTCACTCATATACTATGTACTACACTGTGCGTTTCTTATATTCTAAGTTTTTCAGTGCAACTCACTCATATACTATGTACTACACTGTGCGTTTCTTATATTCTAAGTTTTTCAGTGCAACTCACTCATATACTATGTACTACACTGTGCGTTTCTTATATTCTAAGTTTTTCAGTGCAACTCACTCATATACTATGTACTACACTGTGCGTTTCTTATATTCTAAGTTTTTCAGTGCAACTCACTCATATGCTATGTACTACACTGTGCGTTTCGTGTAATGCGGGTTCTTCAGTAAATTCTAAGTTTTTCAGTGCAACTCATTCATATACTATGTACTATACTGTGCGTTTCTTATATTCTAAGTTTTTCAGTGCAACTCACTCATATACTATGTACTACACTGTGCGTTTTTTATATTCTAAGTTTTTCAGTGCAACTCACTCATATACTATGTACTACACTGTGCGTTTCTTATATTCTAAGTTTTTCAGTGCAACTCACTCATATACTATGTACTACACTGTGCATTTCGTGTAATGCGGGTTTTTCAGTAAATTCTAAGTTTTTGAGTGCAACTCACTCATATACTATGTACTACACTGTGCGTTTCTTATATTCTAAGTTTTTCAGTGCAACTCACTCATATACTATGTACTACACTGTGCGTTAATTAAATTCTAAGTTTTTCAGTGCAACTTACTCATATACTATGTACTACACTGTGCGTTTCTTATATTCTAAGCTTTTTCAGTGCAACTCACTCATATACTATGTACTACACTGTGCATTTCGTGTAATGCGGGTTTTTCAGTAAATTCTAAGTTTTTCAGTGCAACTCACTCATTTCTATGTACTACACTGTGCGTTTCTTATATTCTAAGTTTTTCAGTGCAACTCACTCATATACTATGTACTACACTGTGCGTTTCTTATATTCTAAGTTTTTCAGTGCAACTCACTCATATACTATGTACTACACTGTGCGTTTCTTAAATTCTAAGTTTTTCAGTGCAACTCACTCCTATACTATGTACTACACTGTGCGTTTCTTATATTCTAAGTTTTTCAATGCAACTCACTCATATACTATGTACTACACTGTGCGTTTCTTATATTCTAAGTTTTTCAGTGCAACTCACTCATATACTATGTACTACACTGTGCGTTTCTTATATTCTAAGTTTTTCAGTGCAACTCACTCATATACTATGTACTACACTGTACGTTTCTTATATTCTAAGTTTTTCAGTGCAACTCACTCATATGCTATGTACTACACTGTGCGTTTCTTATATTCTAAGTTTTTCAGTGCAATTCACTCATATACTATGTACTACACTGTGCGTTTCTTATATTCTAAGTTTTTCAGTGCAACTCACTCATATACTATGTACTACACTGTGCATTTCGTGTAATGCGGGTTCTTCAGTAAATTCTAAGTTTTTCAGAGCAACTCATTCATATACTATGTACTATACTGTGCGTTTCTTATATTCTAAGTTTTTCAGTGCAACTCACTCATATACTATGTACTACACTGTGCGTTTTTTATATTCTAAGTTTTTCAGTGCAACTCACTCATATACTATGTACTACACTGTGCGTTTCTTATATTCTAAGTTTTTCAGTGCAACTCACTCATATACTATGTACTACACTGTGCGTTTCTTATATTCTAAGTTTTTCAGTGCAACTCACTCATATGCTATGTACTACACTGTGCGTTTCTTATATTCTAAGTTTTTCAGTGCAATTCACTCATATACTATGTACTACACTGTGCGTTTCTTATATTCTAAGTTTTTCAGTGCAACTCACTCATATACTATGTACTACACTGTGCATTTCGTGTAATGCGGGTTCTTCAGTAAATTCTAAGTTTTTCAGAGCAACTCATTCATATACTATGTACTATACTGTGCGTTTCTTATATTCTAAGTTTTTCAGTGCAACTCACTCATATACTATGTACTACACTGTGCGTTTTTTATATTCTAAGTTTTTCAGTGCAACTCACTCATATACTATGTACTACACTGTGCGTTTCTTATATTCTAAGTTTTTCAGTGCAACTCACTCATATACTATGTACTACACTGTGCGTTTCTTATATTCTAAGTTTTTCAGTGCAACTCACTCATATACTATGTACTACACTGTGCGTTTGTTATATTCTAAGTTTTTCAGTGCAACTCACTCATATACTATGTACTACACTGTGCGTTTCTTATATTCTAAGTTTTTCAGTGCAACTCACTCATATACTATGTACTACACTGTGCGTTTCTTATATTCTAAGTTTTTCAGTGCAACTCAGTCATATACTATGTACTACACTGTGCGTTTCTTATATTCTAAGTTTTTCAGTGCAACTCACTCATATACTATGTACTACACTGTGCGTTTCTTATATTCTAAGTTTTTCAGTGCAACTCACTCATATACTATGTACTACACTGTGTGTTTCTTATATTCTAAGTTTTTCAGTGCAACTCACTCATATACTATGTACTACACTGTGCGTTTCTTATATTCTAAGTTTTTCAGTGCAACTCACTCATATACTATGTACTACACTGTGCGTTTCTTATATTCTAAGTTTTTCAGTGCAACTCACTCATATACTATGTACTACACTGTGCATTTCGTGTAATGCGGGTTTTTCAGCAAATTCTAAGTTTTTCAGTGCAACTCACTCATTTCTATGTACTACACTGTGCGTTTCTTATATTCTAAGTTTTTCAGTGCAACTCACTCATATACTATGTACTACACTGTGCATTTCTTATATTCTAAGTTTTTCAATGCAACTCACTCATATACTATGTACTACACTGTGCGTTTCTTAAATTCTAAGTTTTTCAGTGCAACTCACTCATATACTATGTACTACACTGTGCGTTTCTTATATTCTAAGTTTTTCAGTGCAACTCACTCATATACTATGTACTACACTGTGCGTTTCTTATATTCTAAGTTTTTCAGTGCAACTCACTCATATACTATGTACTACACTGTGCATTTCTTATATTCTAAGTTTTTCAGTGCAACTCACTCATATACTATGTACTACACTGTGCGTTTCTTATATTCTAAGTTTTTCAGTGCAACTCACTCATATACTATGTACTACACTGTGCATTTCGTGTAATGCGGGTTTTTCAGTAAATTCTAAGTTTTTCAGTGCAACTCACTCATATACTATGTACTACACTGTGCCTTTCTTATATTCTAAGTTTTTCAGTGCAACTCACTCATATACTATGTACTACACTGTGCATTTCTTGTAATGCGGGTTTTTCAGTAAATTCTAAGTTTTTCAGTGCAACTCACTCATTTCTATGTACTACACTGTGCGTTTCTTATATTCTAAGTTTTTCAGTGCAACTCACTCATATACTATGTACTACACTGTGCATTTCTTATATTCTAAGTTTTTCAGTGCAACTCACTCATATACTATGTACTACACTGTGCGTTTCTTATATTCTAAGTTTTTCAGTGCAACTCACTCATATACTATGTACTAAACTGTGCGTTTCTTAAATTCTAAGTTTTTCAGTGCAACTCACTCATATACTATGTACTACACTGTGCGTTTCTTATATTCTAAGTTTTTCAGTGCAACTCACTCATATACTATGTACTACACTGTGCGTTTCTTATATTCTAAGTTTTTCAGTGCAACTCACTCATATACTATGTACTACACTGTGCGTTTCTTATATTCTAAGTTTTTCAGTGCAACTCACTCATATACTATGTACTACACTGTGCGTTTCTTATATTCTAAGTTTTTCAGTGCAACTCACTCATATGCTATGTACTACACTGTGCGTTTCGTGTAATGCGGGTTCTTCAGTAAATTCTAAGTTTTTCACTGCAACTCATTCATATACTATGTACTATACTGTGCGTTTCTTATATTCTAAGTTTTTCAGTGCAACTCACTCATATACTATGTACTACACTGTGCGTTTTTTATATTCTAAGTTTTTCAGTGCAACTCACTCATATACTATGTACTACACTGTGCGTTTCTTATATTCTAAGTTTTTCAGTGCAACTCACTCATATACTATGTACTACACTGTGCATTTCGTGTAATGCGGGTTTTTCAGTAAATTCTAAGTTTTTGAGTGCAACTCACTCATATACTATGTACTACACTGTGCGTTTCTTATATTCTAAGTTTTTCAGTGCAACTCACTCATATACTATGTACTACACTGTGCGTTAATTAAATTCTAAGTTTTTCAGTGCAACTTACTCATATACTATGTACTACACTGTGCGTTTCTTATATTCTAAGCTTTTTCAGTGCAACTCACTCATATACTATGTACTACACTGTGCATTTCGTGTAATGCGGGTTTTTCAGTAAATTCTAAGTTTTTCAGTGCAACTCACTCATTTCTATGTACTACACTGTGCGTTTCTTATATTCTAAGTTTTTCAGTGCAACTCACTCATATACTATGTACTACACTGTGCGTTTCTTATATTCTAAGTTTTTCAGTGCAACTCACTCATATACTATGTACTACACTGTGCGTTTCTTAAATTCTAAGTTTTTCA
Source organism: Mus caroli (assembly GCF_978045245.1). NCBI lineage: Eukaryota > Metazoa > Chordata > Mammalia > Rodentia > Muridae > Mus > Mus caroli. Next base: position 325,173 of record NW_028227329.1, on the reverse strand, counting down.
GTGCAACTCACTCCTATACTATGTACTACACTGTGCGTTTCTTATATTCTAAGTTTTTCAATGCAACTCACTCATATACTATGTACTACACTGTGCGTTTCTTATATTCTAAGTTTTTCAGTGCAACTCACTCATATACTATGTACTACACTGTGCGTTTCTTATATTCTAAGTTTTTCAGTGCAACTCACTCATATACTATGTACTACACTGTACGTTTCTTATATTCTAAGTTTTTCAGTGCAACTCACTCATATGCTATGTACTACACTGTGCGTTTCTTATATTCTAAGTTTTTCAGTGCAATTCACTCATATACTATGTACTACACTGTGCGTTTCTTATATTCTAAGTTTTTCAGTGCAACTCACTCATATACTATGTACTACACTGTGCATTTCGTGTAATGCGGGTTCTTCAGTAAATTCTAAGTTTTTCAGAGCAACTCATTCATATACTATGTACTATACTGTGCGTTTCTTATATTCTAAGTTTTTCAGTGCAACTCACTCATATACTATGTACTACACTGTGCGTTTTTTATATTCTAAGTTTTTCAGTGCAACTCACTCATATACTATGTACTACACTGTGCGTTTCTTATATTCTAAGTTTTTCAGTGCAACTCACTCATATACTATGTACTACACTGTGCGTTTCTTATATTCTAAGTTTTTCAGTGCAACTCACTCATATGCTATGTACTACACTGTGCGTTTCTTATATTCTAAGTTTTTCAGTGCAATTCACTCATATACTATGTACTACACTGTGCGTTTCTTATATTCTAAGTTTTTCAGTGCAACTCACTCATATACTATGTACTACACTGTGCATTTCGTGTAATGCGGGTTCTTCAGTAAATTCTAAGTTTTTCAGAGCAACTCATTCATATACTATGTACTATACTGTGCGTTTCTTATATTCTAAGTTTTTCAGTGCAACTCACTCATATACTATGTACTACACTGTGCGTTTTTTATATTCTAAGTTTTTCAGTGCAACTCACTCATATACTATGTACTACACTGTGCGTTTCTTATATTCTAAGTTTTTCAGTGCAACTCACTCATATACTATGTACTACACTGTGCGTTTCTTATATTCTAAGTTTTTCAGTGCAACTCACTCATATACTATGTACTACACTGTGCGTTTGTTATATTCTAAGTTTTTCAGTGCAACTCACTCATATACTATGTACTACACTGTGCGTTTCTTATATTCTAAGTTTTTCAGTGCAACTCACTCATATACTATGTACTACACTGTGCGTTTCTTATATTCTAAGTTTTTCAGTGCAACTCAGTCATATACTATGTACTACACTGTGCGTTTCTTATATTCTAAGTTTTTCAGTGCAACTCACTCATATACTATGTACTACACTGTGCGTTTCTTATATTCTAAGTTTTTCAGTGCAACTCACTCATATACTATGTACTACACTGTGTGTTTCTTATATTCTAAGTTTTTCAGTGCAACTCACTCATATACTATGTACTACACTGTGCGTTTCTTATATTCTAAGTTTTTCAGTGCAACTCACTCATATACTATGTACTACACTGTGCGTTTCTTATATTCTAAGTTTTTCAGTGCAACTCACTCATATACTATGTACTACACTGTGCATTTCGTGTAATGCGGGTTTTTCAGCAAATTCTAAGTTTTTCAGTGCAACTCACTCATTTCTATGTACTACACTGTGCGTTTCTTATATTCTAAGTTTTTCAGTGCAACTCACTCATATACTATGTACTACACTGTGCATTTCTTATATTCTAAGTTTTTCAATGCAACTCACTCATATACTATGTACTACACTGTGCGTTTCTTAAATTCTAAGTTTTTCAGTGCAACTCACTCATATACTATGTACTACACTGTGCGTTTCTTATATTCTAAGTTTTTCAGTGCAACTCACTCATATACTATGTACTACACTGTGCGTTTCTTATATTCTAAGTTTTTCAGTGCAACTCACTCATATACTATGTACTACACTGTGCATTTCTTATATTCTAAGTTTTTCAGTGCAACTCACTCATATACTATGTACTACACTGTGCGTTTCTTATATTCTAAGTTTTTCAGTGCAACTCACTCATATACTATGTACTACACTGTGCATTTCGTGTAATGCGGGTTTTTCAGTAAATTCTAAGTTTTTCAGTGCAACTCACTCATATACTATGTACTACACTGTGCCTTTCTTATATTCTAAGTTTTTCAGTGCAACTCACTCATATACTATGTACTACACTGTGCATTTCTTGTAATGCGGGTTTTTCAGTAAATTCTAAGTTTTTCAGTGCAACTCACTCATTTCTATGTACTACACTGTGCGTTTCTTATATTCTAAGTTTTTCAGTGCAACTCACTCATATACTATGTACTACACTGTGCATTTCTTATATTCTAAGTTTTTCAGTGCAACTCACTCATATACTATGTACTACACTGTGCGTTTCTTATATTCTAAGTTTTTCAGTGCAACTCACTCATATACTATGTACTAAACTGTGCGTTTCTTAAATTCTAAGTTTTTCAGTGCAACTCACTCATATACTATGTACTACACTGTGCGTTTCTTATATTCTAAGTTTTTCAGTGCAACTCACTCATATACTATGTACTACACTGTGCGTTTCTTATATTCTAAGTTTTTCAGTGCAACTCACTCATATACTATGTACTACACTGTGCGTTTCTTATATTCTAAGTTTTTCAGTGCAACTCACTCATATACTATGTACTACACTGTGCGTTTCTTATATTCTAAGTTTTTCAGTGCAACTCACTCATATGCTATGTACTACACTGTGCGTTTCGTGTAATGCGGGTTCTTCAGTAAATTCTAAGTTTTTCACTGCAACTCATTCATATACTATGTACTATACTGTGCGTTTCTTATATTCTAAGTTTTTCAGTGCAACTCACTCATATACTATGTACTACACTGTGCGTTTTTTATATTCTAAGTTTTTCAGTGCAACTCACTCATATACTATGTACTACACTGTGCGTTTCTTATATTCTAAGTTTTTCAGTGCAACTCACTCATATACTATGTACTACACTGTGCATTTCGTGTAATGCGGGTTTTTCAGTAAATTCTAAGTTTTTGAGTGCAACTCACTCATATACTATGTACTACACTGTGCGTTTCTTATATTCTAAGTTTTTCAGTGCAACTCACTCATATACTATGTACTACACTGTGCGTTAATTAAATTCTAAGTTTTTCAGTGCAACTTACTCATATACTATGTACTACACTGTGCGTTTCTTATATTCTAAGCTTTTTCAGTGCAACTCACTCATATACTATGTACTACACTGTGCATTTCGTGTAATGCGGGTTTTTCAGTAAATTCTAAGTTTTTCAGTGCAACTCACTCATTTCTATGTACTACACTGTGCGTTTCTTATATTCTAAGTTTTTCAGTGCAACTCACTCATATACTATGTACTACACTGTGCGTTTCTTATATTCTAAGTTTTTCAGTGCAACTCACTCATATACTATGTACTACACTGTGCGTTTCTTAAATTCTAAGTTTTTCAGTGCAACTCACTCCTATACTATGTACTACACTGTGCGTTTCTTATATTCTAAGTTTTTCAATGCAACTCACTCATATACTATGTACTAAACTGTGTGTTTCTTATATTCTAAGTTTTTCAGTGCAACTCACTCATATACTATGTACTACACTGTGCGTTTCTTATATTCTAAGTTTTTCAGTGCAACTCACTCATATACTATGTACTACACTGTGCGTTTCTTATATTCTAAGTTTTTCAGTGCAACTCACTCATATGCTATGTACTACACTGTGCGTTTCTTATATTCTAAGTTTTTCAGTGCAATTCACTCATATACTATGTACTACACTGTGCGTTTCTTATATTCTAAGTTTTTCAGTGCAACTCACTCATATACTATGTACTACACTGTGCATTTCGTGTAATGCGGGTTCTTCAGTAAATTCTAAGTTTTTCAGAGCAACTCATTCATATACTATGTACTATACTGTGCGTTTCTTATATTCTAAGTTTTTCAGTGCAACTCACTCATATACTATGTACTACACTGTGCGTTTTTTATATTCTAAGTTTTTCAGTGCAACTCACTCATATACTATGTACTACACTGTGCGTTTCTTATATTCTAAGTTTTTCAGTGCAACTCACTCATATACTATGTACTACACTGTGCGTTTCTTATATTCTAAGTTTTTCAGTGCAACTCACTCATATACTATGTACTACACTGTGCGTTTGTTATATTCTAAGTTTTTCAGTGCAACTCACTCATATACTATGTACTACACTGTGCGTTTCTTATATTCTAAGTTTTTCAGTGCAACTCACTCATATACTATGTACTACACTGTGCGTTTCTTATATTCTAAGTTTTTCAGTGCAACTCAGTCATATACTATGTACTACACTGTGCGTTTCTTATATTCTAAGTTTTTCAGTGCAACTCACTCATATACTATGTACTACACTGTGCGTTTCTTATATTCTAAGTTTTTCAGTGCAACTCACTCATATACTATGTACTACACTGTGTGTTTCTTGTATTCTAAGTTTTTCAGTGCAACTCACTCATATACTATGTACTACACTGTGCGTTTCTTATATTCTAAGTTTTTCAGTGCAACTCACTCATATACTATGTACTACACTGTGCGTTTCTTATATTCTAAGTTTTTCAGTGCAACTCACTCATATACTATGTACTACACTGTGCATTTCGTGTAATGCGGGTTTTTCAGCAAATTCTAAGTTTTTCAGTGCAACTCACTCATTTCTATGTACTACACTGTGCGTTTCTTATATTCTAAGTTTTTCAGTGCAACTCACTCATATACTATGTACTACACTGTGCATTTCTTATATTCTAAGTTTTTCAGTGAAACTCACTCATATACTATGTACTACACTGTGCGTTTCTCATATTCTAAGTTTTTCAGTGCAACTCACTCATATACTATGTACTACACTGTGCGTTTCTTAAATTCTAAGTTTTTCAGTGCAACTCACTCATATACTATGTACTACACTGTGCGTTTCTTATATTCTAAGTTTTTCAGTGCAACTCACTCATATACTATGTACTACACTGTGCGTTTCTTATATTCTAAGTTTTTCAGTGCAACTCACTCATATACTATGTACTACACTGTGCATTTCTTATATTCTAAGTTTTTCAGTGCAACTCACTCATATACTATGTACTACACTGTGCGTTTCTTATATTCTAAGTTTTTCAGTGCAACTCACTCATATACTATGTACTACACTGTGCATTTCGTGTAATGCGGGTTTTTCAGTAAATTCTAAGTTTTTCAGTGCAACTCACTCATATACTATGTACTACACTGTGCCTTTCTTATATTCTAAGTTTTTCAGTGCAACTCACTCATATACTATGTACTACACTGTGCATTTCTTGTAATGCGGGTTTTTCAGTAAATTCTAAGTTTTTCAGTGCAACTCACTCATTTCTATGTACTACACTGTGCGTTTCTTATATTCTAAGTTTTTCAGTGCAACTCACTCATATACTATGTACTACACTGTGCATTTCTTATATTCTAAGTTTTTCAGTGCAACTCACTCATATACTATGTACTACACTGTGCGTTTCTTATATTCTAAGTTTTTCAGTGCAACTCACTCATATACTATGTACTACACTGTGCGTTTCTTAAATTCTAAGTTTTTCAGTGCAACTCACTCATATACTATGTACTACACTGTGCGTTTCTTATATTCTAAGTTTTTCAGTGCAACTCACTCATATACTATGTACTACACTGTGCGTTTCTTATATTCTAAGTTTTTCAGTGCAACTCACTCATATACTATGTACTACACTGTGCGTTTCTTATATTCTAAGTTTTTCAGTGCAACTCACTCATATACTATGTACTACACTGTGCGTTTCTTATATTCTAAGTTTTTCAGTGCAACTCACTCATATACTATGTACTACACTGTGCGTTTCTTATATTCTAAGTTTTTCAGTGCAACTCACTCATATACTATATACTACACTGTGCGTTTCTTATATTCTAAGTTTTTCAGTGCAACTCACTCATATACTATGTACTACACTGTGCGTTTCTTATATTCTAAGTTTTTCAGTGCAACTCACTCATATACTATGTACTACACTGTGCGTTTCTTATATTCTAAGTTTTTCAGTGCAACTCACTCATATACTATGTACTACACTGTGCATTTCGTGTAATGCGGGTTTTTCAGTAAATTCTAACTTTTTCAGTGCAACTCACTCATTTCTATGTACTACACTGTGCGTTTCTTATATTCTAAGTTTTTCAGTGCAACTCACTCATATACTATGTACTACACTGTGCATTTCTTATATTCTAAGTTTTTCAGTGCAACTCACTCATATACTATGTACTACACTGTGCGTTTCTTATATTCTGTTTTTCAGTGCAACTCACTCATATACTATGTACTACACTGTGCGTTTCTTAAATTCTAAGTTTTTCAGTGCAACTCACTCATATACTATGTACTACACTGTGCGTTTCTTATATTCTAAGTTTTTCAGTGCAACTCACTCATATACTATGTACTACACTGTGCGTTTCTTATATTCTAAGTTTTTCAGTGCAACTCACTCATATACTATGTACTACACTGTGTGTTTCTTATATTCTAAGTTTTTCAGTGCAACTCACTCATATACTATGTACTACACTGTGCGTTTCTTATATTCTAAGTTTTTCAGTGCAACTCACTCATATACTATGTACTACACTGTGCGTTTCTTATATTCTAAGTTTTTCAGTGCAACTCACTCATATACTATGTACTACACTGTGCGTTTGTTATATTCTAAGTTTTTCAGTGCAACTCACTCATATACTATGTACTACACTGTGCGTTTCTTATATTCTAAGTTTTTCAGTGCAACTCACTCATATACTATGTACTACACTGTGCGTTTCTTATATTCTAAGTTTTTCAGTGCAACTCACTCATATACTATGTACTACACTGTGCGTTTCTTATTTTCTAAGTTTTTCAGTGCAACTCACTCATATACTATGTACTACACTGTGCGTTTCTTATATTCTAAGTTTTTCAGTGCAACTCACTCATATACTATGTACTACACTGTGCGTTTCTTATATTCTAAGTTTTTCAGTGCAACTCACTCATATACTATGTACTACACTGTGCGTTTCTTATATTCTAAGTTTTTCAGTGCAACTCACTCATATACTATGTACTACACTGTGCGTTTCTTATATTCTAAGTTTTTCAGTGCAACTCACTCATATACTATGTACTACACTGTGCATTTCGTGTAATGCGGGTTTTTCAGTAAATTCTAAGTTTTTCAGTGCAACTCACTCATATATTATGTACTACACTGTGCGTTTCTTATATTCTAAGTTTTTCAGTGCAACTCATTCATATACTATGTACTATACTGTGCGTTTCTTATATTCTAAGTTTTTCAGTGCAACTCACTCATATACTATGTACTACACTGTGCATTTCTTATATTCTAAGTTTTTCAGTGCAACTCACTCATATACTATGTACTACACTGTGCGTTTCTTATATTCTAAGTTTTTCAGTGCAACTCACTCATATACTATGTACTACACTGTGCATTTCTTATATTCTAAGTTTTTCAGTGCAACTCACTCATATACTATGTACTACACTGTGCATTTCTTATATTCTAAGTTTTTCAGTGCAACTCACTCATATACTATGTACTACACTGTGCATTTCGTGTAATGCGGGTTTTTCAGTAAATTCTAAGTTTTTCAGTGCAACTCACTCATATACTATGTACTACACTGTGCGTTTCTTATATTCTAAGTTTTTCAGTGCAACTCATTCATATACTATGTACTATACTGTGCGTTTCTTATATTCTAAGTTTTTCAGTGCAACTCACTCATATACTATGTACTACACTGTGCATTTCTTATATTCTAAGTTTTTCAGTGCAACTCACTCATATACTATGTACTACACTGTGCGTTTCTTATATTCTAAGTTTTTCAGTGCAACTCACTCATATACTATGTACTACACTGTGCATTTCTTATATTCTAAGTTTTTCAGTGCAACTCACTCATATACTATGTACTACACTGTGCGTTTCTTATATTCTAAGTTTTTCAGTGCAACTCACTCATATACGATGTACTACACTGTGCGTTTCTTATATTCTAAGTTTTTCAGTGCAACTCACTCATATACTATGTACTACACTGTGCGTTTCTTATATTCTAAGTTTTTCAGTGCAACTCACTCATATACTATGTACTACACTGTGCGTTTCTTATATTCTAAGTTTTTCAGTGCAACTCACTCATATGCTATGTACTACACTGTGCGTTTCGTGAAATGCGGGTTCTTCAGTAAATTCTAAGTTTTTCAATGCAACTCATTCATATACTATGTACTATACTGTGCGTTTCTTATATTCTAAGTTTTTCAGTGCAACTCACTCATATACTATGTACTACACTGTGCGTTTCTTATATTCTAAGTTTTTCAGTGCAACTCACTCATATACTATGTACTACACTGTGCATTTCGTGTAATGCGGGTTTTTCAGTAAATTCTAAGTTTTTCATGGCAACTCACTCATTTCTATGTACTACACTGTGCGTTTCTTATATTCTAAGTCTTTCAGTGCAACTCACTCATATACTATGTACTACACTGTGCGTTTCTTATATTCTAAGTTTTTCAGTGCAACTCACTCATATACTATGTACTACACTGTGCGTTTCTTATATTCTAAGTTTTTCAGTGCAACTCACTCATATACTATGTACTACACTGTGCGTTTCTTTTATTCTAAGTTTTTCAGTGCAACTCACTCATATACTATGTACTACACTGTGCGTTTCTTATATTCTAAGTTTTTCAGTGCAACTCACTCATATACTATGTACTACACTGTGCGTTTCTTATATTCTAAGTTTTTCAGTGCAACTCACTCATATACTATGTACTACACTGTGCGTTTCTTATATTCTAAGTTTTTCAGTGCAACTCACTCATATACTATGTACTACACTGTGCATTTCGTGTAATGCGGGTTTTTCAGTAAATTCTAACTTTTCCAGTGCAACTCACTCATTTCTATGTACTACACTGTGCGTTTCTTATATTCTAAGTTTTTCAGTGCAACTCACTCATATACTATGTACTACACTGTGCATTTCTTATATTCTAAGTTTTTCAGTGCAACTCACTCATATACTATGTACTACACTGTGCGTTTCTTATATTCTGTTTTTCAGTGCAACTCACTCATATACTATGTACTACACTGTGCGTTTCTTAAATTCTAAGTTTTTCAGTGCAACTCACTCATATACTATGTACTACACTGTGCGTTTTTTATATTCTAAGTTTTTCAGTGCAACTCACTCATATACTATGTACTACACTGTGCGTTTCTTATATTCTAAGTTTTTCAGTGCAACTCACTCATTTCTATGTACTACACTGTGCGTTTCTTATATTCTAAGTTTTTCAGTGCAACTCACTCATATACTATGTACTACACTGTGCGTTTCTTATATTCTAAGTTTTTCAGTGCAACTCACTCATATACTATGTACTACACTGTGCATTTCTTGTAATGCGGGTTTTTCAGTAAATTCTAAGTTTTTCAGTGCAACTCACTCATATACTATGTACTACACTGTGCGTTTCTTATATTCTAAGTTTTAAAGTGCAACTCACTCATATACTATGTACTACACTGTGCGTTTCTTATATTCTAAGTTTTTCAGTGCAACTCACTCATATACTATGTACTACACTGTGCGTTTCTTATATTCTAAGTTTTTCAGTGCAACTCACTCATATACTATGTACTACACTGTGCGTTTCTTATATTCTAAGTTTTTCAGTGCAACTCACTCATATACTATGTACTACACTGTGCATTTCGTGTAATGCGGGTTTTTCAGTAAATTCTAAGTTTTTCAGTGCAACTCACTCATTTCTATGTACTACACTGTGCGTTTCTTATATTCTAAGTTTTTCAGTGCAACTCACTCATATACTATGTACTACACTGTGCGTTTCTTATATTCTAAGTTTTTCAGTGCAACTCACTCATATACTATGTACTACACTGTGCGTTTCTTAAATTCTAAGTTTTTCAGTGCAACTCACTCATATACTATGTACTACACTGTGCGTTTCTTATATTCTAAGTTTTTCAGTGCAACTCACTCATATACTATGTACTACACTGTGCGTTTCTTATATTCTAAGTTTTTCAGTGCAACTCACTCATATACTATGTACTACACTGTGCGTTTCTTATATTCTAAGTTTTTCAGTGCAACTCACTCATATACTATGTACTACACTGTGCGTTTCTTATATTCTAAGTTTTTCAGTGCAACTCACTCATATGCTATGTACTACACTGTGCGTTTCTTATATTCTAAGTTTTTCAGTGCAATTCACTCATATACTATGTACTACACTGTGCGTTTCTTATATTCTAAGTTTTTCAGTGCAACTCACTCATATACTATGTACTACACTGTGCATTTCGTGTAATGCGGGTTCTTCAGTAAATTCTAAGTTTTTCAGTGCAACTCATTCATATACTATGTACTATACTGTGCGTTTCTTATATTCTAAGTTTTTCAGTGCAACTCACTCATATACTATGTACTACACTGTGCGTTTTTTATATTCTAAGTTTTTCAGTGCAACTCACTCATATACTATGTACTACACTGTGCGTTTCTTATATTCTAAGTTTTTCAGTGCAACTCACTCATATACTATGTACTACACTGTGCGTTTCTTATATTCTAAGTTTTTCAGTGCAACTCACTCATATACTATGTACTACACTGTGCGTTTGTTATATTCTAAGTTTTTCAGTGCAACTCACTCATATACTATGTACTACACTGTGCGTTTCTTATATTCTAAGTTTTTCAGTGCAACTCACTCATATACTATGTACTACACTGTGCGTTTCTTATATTCTAAGTTTTTCAGTGCAACTCACTCATATACTATGTACTACACTGTGCGTTTCTTATATTCTAAGTTTTTCAGTGCAACTCACTCATATACTATGTACTACACTGTGCGTTTCTTATATTCTAAGTTTTTCAGTGCAACTCACTCATATACTATGTACTACACTGTGCGTTTCTTATATTCTAAGTTTTTCAGTGCAACTCACTCATATACTATGTACTACACTGTGCGTTTCTTATATTCTAAGTTTTTCAGTGCAACTCACTCATATACTATGTACTACACTGTGCGTTTCTTATATTCTAAGTTTTTCAGTGCAACTCACTCATATACTATGTACTACACTGTGCGTTTCTTATATTCTAAGTTTTTCAGTGCAACTCACTCATATACTATGTACTATACTGTGCGTTTCTTATATTCTAAGTTTTTCAGTGCAACTCACTCATATACTATGTACTACACTGTGCGTTTCTTATATTCTAAGTTTTTCAGTGCAACTCACTCATATACTATGTACTACACTGTGCATTTCGTGTAATGCGGGTTTTTCAGTAAATTCTAAGTTTTTCAGTGCAACTCACTCATATACTATGTACTACACTGTGCGTTTCTTATATTCTAAGTTTTTCAGTGCAACTCATTCATATACTATGTACTATACTGTGCGTTTCTTATATTCTAAGTTTTTCAGTGCAACTCACTCATATACTATGTACTACACTGTGCGTTTCTTATATTCTAAGTTTTTCAGTGCAACTCACTCATATACTATGTACTACACTGTGCGTTTCTTATATTCTAAGTTTTTCAGTGCAACTCACTCATATACTATGTACTACACTGTGCGTTTCTTATATTCTAAGTTTTTCAGTGCAACTCACTCATATAGTATGTACTACACTGTGCGTTTCTTATATTCTAAGTTTTTCAGTGCAACTCACTCATATACTATGTACTACACTGTGCGTTTCTTATATTCTAAGTTTTTCAGTGCAACTCACTCATATACTATGTACTACACTGTGCATTTCGTGTAATACGGGTTTTTCAGTAAATTCTAAGTTTTTCAGTGCAACTCACTCATATACTATTTACTACACTCTGCGTTTCTTATATTCTAAGTTTTTCAGTGCAACTCACTCATATACTATGTACTACACTGTGCCTTTCTTATATTCTAAGTTTTTCAGTGCAACTCACTCATATACTATGTACTACACTGTGCATTTCTTGTAATGCGGGTTTTTCAGTAATTTCTAAGTTTTTCAGTGCAACTCACTCATTTCTATGTACTACACTGTGCGTTTCTTATATTCTAAGTTTTTCAGTGCAACTCACTCATATAGTATGTACTACACTGTGCATTTCTTATATTCTAAGTTTTTCAGTGCAACTCACTCATATACTATGTACTACACTGTGCGTTTCTTATATTCTAAGTTTTTCAGTGCAACTCACTCATATACTATGTACTACACTGTGCGTTTCTTAAATTCTAAGTTTTTCAGTGCAACTCACTCATATACTATGTACTACACTGTGCGTTTCTTATATTCTAAGTTTTTCAGTGCAACTCACTCATATACTATGTACTACACTGTGCGTTTCTTATATTCTAAGTTTTTCAGTGCAACTCACTCATATACTATGTACTACACTGTGCGTTTCTTATATTCTAAGTTTTTCAGTGCAACTCACTCATATACTATGTACTACACTGTGCGTTTCTTATATTCTAAGTTTTTCAGTGCAACTCACTCATATGCTATGTACTACACTGTGCGTTTCGTGTAATGCGGGTTCTTCAGTAAATTCTAAGTTTTTCAGTGCAACTCATTCATATACTATGTACTATACTGTGCGTTTCTTATATTCTAAGTTTTTCAGTGCAACTCACTCATATACTATGTACTACACTGTGCGTTTTTTATATTCTAAGTTTTTCAGTGCAACTCACTCATATACTATGTACTACGCTGTGCGTTTCTTATATTCTAAGTTTTTCAGTGCAACTCACTCATATACTATGTACTACACTGTGCATTTCGTGTAATGCGGGTTTTTCAGTAAATTCTAAGTTTTTCATGGCAACTCACTCATTTCTATGTACTACACTGTGCGTTTCTTATATTCTAAGTTTTTCAGTGCAACTCACTCATATACTATGTACTACACTGTGCGTTTCTTATATTCTAAGTTTTTCAGTGCAACTCACTCATATACTATGTACTACACTGTGCGTTTCTTATATTCTAAGTTTTTCAGTGCAACTCACTCATATACTATGTACTACACTGTGCGTTTCTTATATTCTAAGTTTTTCAGTGCAACTCACTCATATACTATGTACTACACTGTGCGTTTCTTATATTCTAAGTTTTTCAGTGCAACTCACTCATATACTATGTACTACACTGTGCGTTTCTTATATTCTAAGTTTTTCAGTGCAACTCACTCATATACTATGTACTACACTGTGTGTTTCTTATATTCTAAGTTTTTCAGTGCAACTCACTCATATACTATGTACTACACTGTGCGTTTCTTATATTCTAAGTTTTTCAGTGCAACTCACTCATATACTATGTACTACACTGTGCGTTTCTTATATTCTAAGTTTTTCAGTGCAACTCACTCATATACTATGTACTACACTGTGCATTTCGTGTAATGCGGGTTTTTCAGTAAATTCTAACTTTTTCAGTGCAACTCACTCATTTCTATGTACTACACTGTGCGTTTCTTATATTCTAAGTTTTTCAGTGCAACTCACTCATACACTATGTACTACACTGTGCATTTCTTATATTCTAAGTTTTTCAGTGCAACTCACTCATATACTATGTACTACACTGTGCGTTTCTTATATTCTGTTTTTCAGTGCAACTCACTCATATACTATGTACTACACTGTGCGTTTCTTAAATTCTAAGTTTTTCAGTGCAACTCACTCATATACTATGTACTACACTGTGCGTTTCTTATATTCTAAGTTTTTCAGTGCAACTCACTCATATACTATGTACTACACTGTGCGTTTCTTATATTCTAAGTTTTTCAGTGCAACTCACTCATATACTATGTACTACACTCTGCGTTTCTTATATTCTAAGTTTTTCAGTGCAACTCACTCATATACTATGTACTACACTGTGCGTTTCTTATATTCTAAGTTTTTCAGTGCAACTCACTCATATACTATGTACTACACTGTGCATTTCGTGTAATGCGGGTTTTTCAGTAAATTCTAAGTTTTTGAGTGCAACTCACTCATATACTATGTACTACACTGTGCGTTTCTTATATTCTGTTTTTCAGTGCAACTCACTCATATACTATGTACTACACTGTGCGTTTCTTAAATTCTAAGTTTTTCAGTGCAACTCACTCATATACTATGTACTACACTGTGCGTTTCTTATATTCTAAGTTTTTCAGTGCAACTCACTCATATACTATGTACTACACTGTGCGTTTCTTATATTCTAAGTTTTTCAGTGCAACTCACTCATATACTATGTACTACACTCTGCGTTTCTTATATTCTAAGTTTTTCAGTGCAACTCACTCATATACTATGTACTACACTGTGCGTTTCTTATATTCTAAGTTTTTCAGTGCAACTCACTCATATACTATGTACTACACTGTGCATTTCGTGTAATGCGGGTTTTTCAGTAAATTCTAAGTTTTTGAGTGCAACTCACTCATATACTATGTACTACACTGTGCGTTTCTTATATTCTAAGTTTTTCAGTGCAACTCACTCATATACTATGTACTACACTGTGCGTTTCTTAAATTCTAAGTTTTTCAGTGCAACTTACTCATATACTATGTACTACACTGTGCGTTTCTTATATTCTAAGTTTTTCAGTGCAACTCACTCATATACTATGTACTACACTGTGCATTTCGTGTAATGCGGGTTTTTCAGTAAATTCTAAGTTTTTCAGTGCAACTCACTCATTTCTATGTACTACACTGTGCGTTTCTTATATTCTAAGTTTTTCAGTGCAACTCACTCATATACTATGTACTACACTGTGCGTTTCTTATATTCTAAGTTTTTCAGTGCAACTCACTCATATACTATGTACTACACTGTGCATTTCTTGTAATGCGGGTTTTTCAGTAAATTCTAAGTTTTTCAGTGCAACTCACTCATATACTATGTACTACACTGTGCGTTTCTTATATTCTAAGTTTTTCAGTGCAACTCACTCATATACTATGTACTACACTGTGCGTTTCTTATATTCTAAGTTTTTCAGTGCAACTCACTCATATACTATGTACTACACTGTGCGTTTCTTATATTCTAAGTTTTTCAGTGCAACTCACTCATATACTATGTACTACACTGTGCGTTTCTTATATTCTAAGTTTTTCAGTGCAACTCACTCATATACTATGTACTACACTGTGCATTTCGTGTAATGCGGGTTTTTCAGTAAATTCTAAGTTTTTCAGTGCAACTCACTCATTTCTATGTACTACACTGTGCGTTTCTTATATTCTAAGTTTTTCAGTGCAACTCACTCATATACTATGTACTACACTGTGCGTTTCTTATATTCTAAGTTTTTGAGTGCAACTCACTCATATACTATGTACTACACTGTGCGTTTCTTAAATTCTAAGTTTTTCAGTGCAACTCACTCATATACTATGTACTACACTGTGCGTTTCTTATATTCTAAGTTTTTCAGTGCAACTCACTCATATACTATGTACTACACTGTGCGTTTCTTATATTCTAAGTTTTTCAGTGCAACTCACTCATATACTATGTACTACACTGTGCGTTTCTTATATTCTAAGTTTTTCAGTGCAACTCACTCATATACTATGTACTACACTGTGCGTTTCTTATATTCTAAGTTTTTCAGTGCAACTCACTCATATACTATGTACTACACTGTGCATTTCGTGTAATGCGGGTTTTTCAGTAAATTCTAAGTTTTTCAGTGCAACTCACTCATTTCTATGTACTACACTGTGCGTTTCTTATATTCTAAGTTTTTCAGTGCAACTCACTCATATACTATGTACTACACTGTGCGTTTCTTATATTCTAAGTTTTTCAGTGCAACTCACTCATATACTATGTACTACACTGTGCATTTCTTGTAATGCGGGTTTTTCAGTAAATTCTAAGTTTTTCAGTGCAACTCACTCATATACTATGTACTACACTGTGCGTTTCTTATATTCTAAGTTTTTCAGTGCAACTCACTCATATACTGTGTACTACACTGTGCGTTTCTTATATTCTAAGTTTTTCAGTGCAACTCACTCATATACTATGTACTACACTGTGCATTTCGTGTAATGCGGGTTTTTCAGTAAATTCTAAGTTTTTCAGTGCAACTCACTCATTTCTATGTACTACACTGTGCGTTTCTTATATTCTAAGTTTTTCAGTGCAACTCACTCATATACTATGTACTACACTGTGCGTTTCTTATATTCTAAGTTTTTCAGTGCAACTCACTCATATACTATGTACTACACTGTGCGTTTCTTAAATTCTAAGTTTTTCAGTGCAACTCACTCATATACTATGTACTACACTGTGCGTTTCTTATATTCTAAGTTTTTCAGTGCAACTCACTCATATACTATGTACTACACTGTGCGTTTCTTATATTCTAAGTTTTTCAGTGCAACTCACTCATATACTATGTACTACACTGTGCGTTTCTTATATTCTAAGTTTTTCAGTGCAACTCACTCATATACTATGTACTACACTGTGCGTTTCTTATATTCTAAGTTTTTCAGTGCAACTCACTCATATACTATGTACTACACTGTGCATTTCTTATATTCTAAGTTTTTCAGTGCAACTCACTCATATACTATGTACTACACTGTGCGTTTCTTATATTCTAAGTTTTTCAGTGCAACTCACTCATATACTATGTACTACACTGTGCATTTCGTGTAATGCGGGTTTTTCAGTAAATTCTAAGTTTTTCAGTGCAACTCACTCATATACTATGTACTACACTGTGCGTTTCTTATATTCTAAGTTTTTCAGTGCAACTCATTCATATACTATGTACTATACTGTGCGTTTCTTATATTCTAAGTTTTTCAGTGCAACTCACTCATATACTATGTACTACACTGTGCGTTTCTTATATTCTAAGTTTTTCAGTGCAACTCACTCATATACTATGTACTACACTGTGCGTTTCTTATATTCTAAGTTTTTCAGTGCAACTCACTCATATACTATGTACTACACTGTGCGTTTCTTATATTCTAAGTTTTTCAGTGCAACTCACTCATATAGTATGTACTACACTGTGCGTTTCTTATATTCTAAGTTTTTCAGTGCAACTCACTCATATACTATGTACTACACTGTGCGTTTCTTATATTCTAAGTTTTTCAGTGCAACTCACTCATATACTATGTACTACACTGTGCATTTCGTGTAATGCGGGTTTTTCAGTAAATTCTAAGTTTTTCAGTGCAACTCACTCATATACTATTTACTACACTCTGCGTTTCTTATATTCTAAGTTTTTCAGTGCAACTCACTCATATACTATGTACTACACTGTGCCTTTCTTATATTCTAAGTTTTTCAGTGCAACTCACTCATATACTATGTACTACACTGTGCATTTCTTGTAATGCGGGTTTTTCAGTAAATTCTAAGTTTTTCAGTGCAACTCACTCATTTCTATGTACTACACTGTGCGTTTCTTATATTCTAAGTTTTTCAGTGCAACTCACTCATATAGTATGTACTACACTGTGCATTTCTTATATTCTAAGTTTTTCAGTGCAACTCACTCATATACTATGTACTACACTGTGCGTTTCTTATATTCTAAGTTTTTCAGTGCAACTCACTCATATACTATGTACTACACTGTGCGTTTCTTAAATTCTAAGTTTTTCAGTGCAACTCACTCATATACTATGTACTACACTGTGCGTTTCTTATATTCTAAGTTTTTCAGTGCAACTCACTCATATACTATGTACTACACTGTGCGTTTCTTATATTCTAAGTTTTTCAGTGCAACTCACTCATATACTATGTACTACACTGTGCGTTTCTTATATTCTAAGTTTTTCAGTGCAACTCACTCATATACTATGTACTACACTGTGCGTTTCTTATATTCTAAGTTTTTCAGTGCAACTCACTCATATGCTATGTACTACACTGTGCGTTTCGTGTAATGCGGGTTCTTCAGTAAATTCTAAGTTTTTCAGTGCAACTCATTCATATACTATGTACTATACTGTGCGTTTCTTATATTCTAAGTTTTTCAGTGCAACTCACTCATATACTATGTACTACACTGTGCGTTTTTTATATTCTAAGTTTTTCAGTGCAACTCACTCATATACTATGTACTACACTGTGCGTTTCTTATATTCTAAGTTTATCAGTGCAACTCACTCATATACTATGTACTACACTGTGCATTTCGTGTAATGCGGGTTTTTCAGTAAATTCTAAGTTTTTCATGGCAACTCACTCATTTCTATGTACTACACTGTGCGTTTCTTATATTCTAAGTTTTTCAGTGCAACTCACTCATATACTATGTACTACACTGTGCGTTTCTTATATTCTAAGTTTTTCAGTGCAACTCACTCATATACTATGTACTACACTGTTCGTTTCTTATATTCTAAGTTTTTCAGTGCAACTCACTCATATACTATGTACTACACTGTGCGTTTCTTATATTCTAAGTTTTTCAGTGCAACTCACTCATATACTATGTACTACACTGTGCGTTTCTTATATTCTAAGTTTTTCAGTGCAACTCACTCATATACTATGTACTACACTGTGCGTTTCTTATATTCTAAGTTTTTCAGTGCAACTCACTCATATACTATGTACTACACTGTGCATTTCGTGTAATGCGGGTTTTTCAGTAAATTCTAACTTTTTCAGTGCAACTCACTCATTTCTATGTACTACACTGTGCGTTTCTTATATTCTAAGTTTTTCAGTGCAACTCACTCATACACTATGTACTACACTGTGCATTTCTTATATTCTAAGTTTTTCAGTGCAACTCACTCATATACTATGTACTACACTGTGCGTTTCTTATATTCTGTTTTTCAGTGCAACTCACTCATATACTATGTACTACACTGTGCGTTTCTTAAATTCTAAGTTTTTCAGTGCAACTCACTCATATACTATGTACTACACTGTGCGTTTCTTATATTCTAAGTTTTTCAGTGCAACTCACTCATATACTATGTACTACACTGTGCGTTTCTTATATTCTAAGTTTTTCAGTGCAACTCACTCATATACTATGTACTACACTCTGCGTTTCTTATATTCTAAGTTTTTCAGTGCAACTCACTCATATACTATGTACTACACTGTGCGTTTCTTATATTCTAAGTTTTTCAGTGCAACTCACTCATATACTATGTACTACACTGTGCATTTCGTGTAATGCGGGTTTTTCAGTAAATTCTAAGTTTTTGAGTGCAACTCACTCATATACTATGTACTACACTGTGCGTTTCTTATATTCTAAGTTTTTCAGTGCAACTCACTCATATACTATGTACTACACTGTGCGTTTCTTAAATTCTAAGTTTTTCAGTGCAACTTACTCATATACTATGTACTACACTGTGCGTTTCTTATATTCTAAGTTTTTCAGTGCAACTCACTCATATACTATGTACTACACTGTGCATTTCGTGTAATGCGGGTTTTTCAGTAAATTCTAAGTTTTTCAGTGCAACTCACTCATTTCTATGTACTACACTGTGCGTTTCTTATATTCTAAGTTTTTCAGTGCAACTCACTCATATACTATGTACTACACTGTGCGTTTCTTATATTCTAAGTTTTTCAGTGCAACTCACTCATATACTATGTACTACACTGTGCATTTCTTGTAATGCGGGTTTTTCAGTAAATTCTAAGTTTTTCAGTGCAACTCACTCATATACTATGTACTACACTGTGCGTTTCTTATATTCTAAGTTTTTCAGTGCAACTCACTCATATACTATGTACTACACTGTGCGTTTCTTATATTCTAAGTTTTTCAGTGCAACTCACTCATATACTATGTACTACACTGTGCGTTTCTTATATTCTAAGTTTTTCAGTGCAACTCACTCATATACTATGTACTACACTGTGCATTTCGTGTAATGCGGGTTTTTCAGTAAATTCTAAGTTTTTCAGTGCAACTCACTCATTTCTATGTACTACACTGTGCGTTTCTTATATTCTAAGTTTTTCAGTGCAACTCACTCATATACTATGTACTACACTGTGCGTTTCTTATATTCTAAGTTTTTCAGTGCAACTCACTCATATACTATGTACTACACTGTGCGTTTCTTAAATTCTAAGTTTTTCAGTGCAACTCACTCATATACTATGTACTACACTGTGCGTTTCTTATATTCTAAGTTTTTCAGTGCAACTCACTCATATACTATGTACTACACTGTGCGTTTCTTATATTCTAAGTTTTTCAGTGCAACTCACTCATATACTATGTACTACACTGTGCGTTTCTTATATTCTAAGTTTTTCAGTGCAACTCACTCATATACTATGTACTACACTGTGCGTTTCTTATATTCTAAGTTTTTCAGTGCAACTCACTCATATGCTATGTACTACACTGTGCGTTTCTTATATTCTAAGTTTTTCAGTGCAATTCACTCATATACTATGTACTACACTGTGCGTTTCTTATATTCTAAGTTTTTCAGTGCAACTCACTCATATACTATGTACTACACTGTGCATTTCGTGTAATGCGGGTTCTTCAGTAAATTCTAAGTTTTTCAGTGCAACTCATTCATATACTATGTACTATACTGTGCGTTTCTTATATTCTAAGTTTTTCAGTGCAACTCACTCATATACTATGTACTACACTGTGCGTTTCTTATATTCTAAGTTTTTCAGTGCAACTCACTCATATACTATGTACTACACTGTGCGTTTCTTATATTCTAAGTTTTTCAGTGCAACTCACTCATATACTATGTACTACACTGTGCGTTTCTTATATTCTAAGTTTTTCAGTGCAACTCACTCATATACTATGTACTACACTGTGCGTTTCTTATATTCTAAGTTTTTCAGTGCAACTCACTCATATACTATGTACTACACTGTGCGTTTCTTATATTCTAAGTTTTTCAGTGCAACTCACTCATATACTATGTACTACACTGTGCGTTTCTTATATTCTAAGTTTTTCAGTGCAACTCACTCATATACTATGTACTACACTGTGCGTTTCTTATATTCTAAGTTTTTCAGTGCAACTCACTCATATGCTATGTACTACACTGTGCGTTTCGTGTAATTGGGTTCTTCAGTAAATTCTAAGTTTTTCAGTGCAACTCATTCATATACTATGTACTATACTGTGCGTTTCTTATATTCTAAGTTTTTCAGTGCAACTCACTCATATACTATGTACTACACTGTGCGTTTTTTATATTCTAAGTTTTTCAGTGCAACTCACTCATATACTATGTACTACACTGTGCGTTTCTTATATTCTAAGTTTTTCAGTGCAACTCACTCATATACTATGTACTACACTGTGCATTTCGTGTAATGCGGGTTTTTCAGTAAATTCTAAGTTTTTCATGGCAACTCACTCATTTCTATGTACTACACTGTGCGTTTCTTATATTCTAAGTTTTTCAGTGCAACTCACTCATATACTATGTACTACACTGTGCGTTTCTTATATTCTAAGTTTTTCAGTGCAACTCACTCATATACTATGTACTACACTGTGCGTTTCTTATATTCTAAGTTTTTCAGTGCAACTCACTCATATACTATGTACTACACTGTGCGTTTCTTATATTCTAAGTTTTTCAGTGCAACTCACTCATATACTATGTACTACACTGTGCGTTTCTTATATTCTAAGTTTTTCAGTGCAACTCACTCATATACTATGTACTACACTGTGCGTTTCTTATATTCTAAGTTTTTCAGTGCAATTCACTCATATACTATGTACTACACTGTGCGTTTCTTATATTCTAAGTTTTTCAGTGCAACTCACTCATATACTATGTACTACACTGTGCGTTTCTTATATTCTAAGTTTTTCAGTGCAACTCACTCATATACTATGTACTACACTGTGCGTTTCTTATATTCTAAGTTTTTCAGTGCAACTCACTCATATACTATGTACTACACTGTGCATTTCGTGTAATGCGGGTTTTTCAGTAAATTCTAACTTTTTCAGTGCAACTCACTCATTTCTATGTACTACACTGTGCGTTTCTTATATTCTAAGTTTTTCAGTGCAACTCACTCATACACTATGTACTACACTGTGCATTTCTTATATTCTAAGTTTTTCAGTGCAACTCACTCATATACTATGTACTACACTGTGCGTTTCTTATATTCTGTTTTTCAGTGCAACTCACTCATATACTATGTACTACACTGTGCGTTTCTTAAATTCTAAGTTTTTCAGTGCAACTCACTCATATACTATGTACTACACTGTGCGTTTCTTAAATTCTAAGTTTTTCAGTGCAACTCACTCATATACTATGTACTACACTGTGCGTTTCTTATATTCTAAGTTTTTCAGTGCAATTCACTCATATACTATGTACTACACTGTGCGTTTCTTATATTCTAAGTTTTTCAGTGCAACTCACTCATATACTATGTACTACACTGTGCGTTTCTTATATTCTATGTTTTTCAGTGCAACTCACTCATATACTATGTACTACACTGTGCATTTCGTGTAATGCGGGTTTTTCAGTAAATTCTAAGTTTTTGAGTGCAACTCACTCATATACTATGTACTACACTGTGCGTTTCTTATATTCTAAGTTTTTCAGTGCAACTTACTCATATACTATGTACTACACTGTGCGTTTCTTATATTCTAAGTTTTTCAGTGCAACTCACTCATATACTATGTACTACACTGTGCATTTCGTGTAATGCGGGTTTTTCAGTAAATTCTAAGTTTTTCAGTGCAACTCACTCATTTCTATGTACTACACTGTGCGTTTCTTATATTCTAAGTTTTTCAGTGCAACTCACTCATATACTATGTACTACACTGTGCGTTTCTTATATTCTAAGTTTTTCAGTGCAACTCACTCATATACTATGTACTACACTGTGCGTTTCTTAAATTCTAAGTTTTTCAGTGCAACTCACTCATATACTATGTACTACACTGTGCGTTTCTTATATTCTAAGTTTTTCAGTGCAACTCACTCATATACTATGTACTACACTGTGCGTTTCTTATATTCTAAGTTTTTCAGTGCAACTCACTCATATACTATGTACTACACTGTGCGTTTCTTATATTCTAAGTTTTTCAGTGCAACTCACTCATATACTATGTACTACACTGTGCGTTTCTTATATTCTAAGTTTTTCAGTGCAACTCACTCATATGCTATGTACTACACTGTGCGTTTCTTATATTCTAAGTTTTTCAGTGCAATTCACTCATATACTATGTACTACACTGTGCGTTTCTTATATTCTAAGTTTTTCAGTGCAACTCACTCATATACTATGTACTACACTGTGCGTTTCTTATATTCTAAGTTTTTCAGTGCAACTCACTCATATACTATGTACTACACTGTGCGTTTGTTATATTCTAAGTTTTTCAGTGCAACTCACTCATATACTATGTACTACACTGTGCGTTTCTTATATTCTAAGTTTTTCAGTGCAACTCACTCATATACTATGTACTACACTGTGCGTTTCTTATATTCTAAGTTTTTCAGTGCAACTCACTCATATACTATGTACTACACTGTGCGTTTGTTATATTCTAAGTTTTTCAGTGCAACTCACTCATATACTATGTACTACACTGTGCGTTTCTTATATTCTAAGTTTTTCAGTGCAACTCACTCATATACTATGTACTACACTGTGCGTTTCTTATATTCTAAGTTTTTCAGTGCAACTCACTCCTATACTATGTACTACACTGTGCGTTTCTTATATTCTAAGTTTTTCAGTGCAACTCACTCATATACTATGTACTACACTGTGCGTTTCTTATATTCTAAGTTTTTCAGTGCAACTCACTCATATACTATGTACTACACTGTGCATTTCGTGTAATGCGGGTTTTTCAGTAAATTCTAAGTTTTTGAGTGCAACTCACTCATATACTATGTACTACACTGTGCGTTTCTTATATTCTAAGTTTTTCAGTGCAACTTACTCATATACTATGTACTACACTGTGCGTTTCTTATATTCTAAGTTTTTCAGTGCAACTCACTCATATACTATGTACTACACTGTGCATTTCGTGTAATGCGGGTTTTTCAGTAAATTCTAAGTTTTTCAGTGCAACTCACTCATTTCTATGTACTACACTGTGCGTTTCTTATATTCTAAGTTTTTCAGTGCAACTCACTCATATACTATGTACTACACTGTGCGTTTCTTATATTCTAAGTTTTTCAGTGCAACTCACTCATATACTATGTACTACACTGTGCGTTTCTTAAATTCTAAGTTTTTCAGTGCAACTCACTCATATACTATGTACTACACTGTGCGTTTCTTATATTCTAAGTTTTTCAGTGCAACTCACTCATATACTATGTACTACACTGTGCGTTTCTTATATTCTAAGTTTTTCAGTGCAACTCACTCATATACTATGTACTACACTGTGCGTTTCTTATATTCTAAGTTTTTCAGTGCAACTCACTCATATACTATGTACTACACTGTGCGTTTCTTATATTCTAAGTTTTTCAGTGCAACTCACTCATATGCTATGTACTACACTGTGCGTTTCTTATATTCTAAGTTTTTCAGTGCAATTCACTCATATACTATGTACTACACTGTGCGTTTCTTATATTCTAAGTTTTTCAGTGCAACTCACTCATATACTATGTACTACACTGTGCATTTCGTGTAATGCGGGTTCTTCAGTAAATTCTAAGTTTTTCAGTGCAACTCATTCATATACTATGTACTATACTGTGCGTTTCTTATATTCTAAGTTTTTCAGTGCAACTCACTCATATACTATGTACTACACTGTGCGTTTCTTATATTCTAAGTTTTTCAGTGCAACTCACTCATATACTATGTACTACACTGTGCGTTTCTTATATTCTAAGTTTTTCAGTGCAACTCACTCATATACTATGTACTACACTGTGCGTTTCTTATATTCTAAGTTTTTCAGTGCAACTCACTCATATAATATGTACTACAATGTGCGTTTCTTATATTCTAAGTTTTTCAGTGCAACTCACTCATATACTATGTACTACACTGTGCGTTTCTTATATTCTAAGTTTTTCAGTGCAACTCACTCATATACTATGTACTACACTGTGCGTTTCTTATATTCTAAGTTTTTCAGTGCAACTCACTCATATACTATGTACTACACTGTGCGTTTCTTATATTCTAAGTTTTTCAGTGCAACTCACTCATATACTATGTACTACACTGTGCGTTTCTTATATTCTAAGTTTTTCAGTGCAACTCACTCATATACTATGTACTACACTGTGCGTTTGTTATATTCTAAGTTTTTCAGTGCAACTCACTCATATACTATGTACTACACTGTGCGTTTCTTATATTCTAAGTTTTTCAGTGCAACTCACTCATATACTATGTACTACACTGTGCGTTTCTTATATTCTAAGTTTTTCAGTGCAACTCACTCATATACTATGTACTACACTGTGCGTTTGTTATATTCTAAGTTTTTCAGTGCAACTCACTCATATACTATGTACTACACTGTGCGTTTCTTATATTCTAAGTTTTTCAGTGCAACTCACTCATATACTATGTACTACACTGTGCGTTTCTTATATTCTAAGTTTTTCAGTGCAACTCACTCCTATACTATGTACTACACTGTGCGTTTCTTATATTCTAAGTTTTTCAGTGCAACTCACTCATATACTATGTACTACACTGTGCGTTTCTTATATTCTAAGTTTTTCAGTGCAACTCACTCATATACTATGTACTACACTGTGCATTTCGTGTAATGCGGGTTTTTCAGTAAATTCTAAGTTTTTCAGTGCAACTCACTCATTTCTATGTACTACACTGTGCGTTTCTTATATTCTAAGTTTTTCAGTGCAACTCACTCATATACTATGTACTACACTGTGCGTTTCTTATATTCTAAGTTTTTCAGTGCAACTCACTCATATACTATGTACTACACTGTGCATTTCTTGTAATGCGGGTTTTTCAGTAAATTCTAAGTTTTTCAGTGCAACTCACTCATATACTATGTACTACACTGTGCGTTTCTTATATTCTAAGTTTTTCAGTGCAACTCACTCATATACTATGTACTACACTGTGCGTTTCTTATATTCTAAGTTTTTCAGTGCAACTCACTCATATACTATGTACTACACTGTGCGTTTCTTATATTCTAAGTTTTTCAGTGCAACTCACTCATATACTATGTACTACACTGTGCGTTTCTTATATTCTAAGTTTTTCAGTGCAACTCACTCATATACTATGTACTACACTGTGCATTTCGTGTAATGCGGGTTTTTCAGTAAATTCTAAGTTTTTCAGTGCAACTCACTCATTTCTATGTACTACACTGTGCGTTTCTTATATTCTAAGTTTTTCAGTGCAACTCACTCATATACTATGTACTACACTGTGCGTTTCTTATATTCTAAGTTTTTCAGTGCAACTCACTCATATACTATGTACTACACTGTGCGTTTCTTAAATTCTAAGTTTTTCAGTGCAACTCACTCATATACTATGTACTACACTGTGCGTTTCTTATATTCTAAGTTTTTCAGTGCAACTCACTCATATACTATGTACTACACTGTGCGTTTCTTATATTCTAAGTTTTTCAGTGCAACTCACTCATATACTATGTACTACACTGTGCGTTTCTTATATTCTAAGTTTTTCAGTGCAACTCACTCATATACTATGTACTACACTGTGCGTTTCTTATATTCAAAGTTTTTCAGTGCAACTCACTCATATGCTATGTACTACAGTGTGCGTTTCTTATATTCTAAGTTTTTCAGTGCAATTCACTCATATACTATGTACTACACTGTGCGTTTCTTATATTCTAAGTTTTTCAGTGCAACTCACTCATATACTATGTACTACACTGTGCATTTCGTGTAATGCGGGTTCTTCAGTAAATTCTAAGTTTTTCAGTGCAACTCATTCATATACTATGTACTATACTGTGCGTTTCTTATATTCTAAGTTTTTCAGTGCAACTCACTCATATACTATGTACTACACTGTGCGTTTCTTATATTCTAAGTTTTTCAGTGCAACTCACTCATATACTATGTACTACACTGTGCGTTTCTTATATTCTAAGTTTTTCAGTGCAACTCACTCATATACTATGTACTACACTGTGCGTTTCTTATATTCTAAGTTTTTCAGTGCAACTCACTCATATACTATGTACTACACTGTGCGTTTGTTATATTCTAAGTTTTTCAGTGCAACTCACTCATATACTATGTACTACACTGTGCGTTTCTTATATTCTAAGTTTTTCAGTGCAACTCACTCATATACTATGTACTACACTGTGCGTTTCTTATATTCTAAGTTTTTCAGTGCAACTCACTCATATACTATGTACTACACTGTGCGTTTCTTATATTCTAAGTTTTTCAGTGCAACTCACTCATATGCTATGTACTACACTGTGCGTTTCTTATATTCTAAGTTTTTCAGTGCAACTCACTCATATACTATGTACTACACTGTGCGTTTCTTATATTCTAAGTTTTTCAGTGCAACTCACTCATATACTATGTACTACACTGTGCGTTTCTTATATTCTAAGTTTTTCAGTGCAACTCACTCATATATTATGTACTACACTGTGCGTTTCTTATATTCTAAGTTTTTCAGTGCAACTCACTCATATACTATGTACTACACTGTGCATTTCGTGTAATGCGGGTTTTTCAGTAAATTCTAAGTTTTTCAGTGCAACTCACTCATTTCTATGTACTACACTGTGCGTTTCTTATATTCTAAGTTTTTCAGTGCAACTCACTCATATACTATGTACTACACTGTGCGTTTCTTAAATTCTAAGTTTTTCAGTGCAACTCACTCATATACTATGTACTACACTGTGCGTTTCTTATATTCTAAGTTTTTCAGTGCAACTCACTCATATACTATGTACTACACTGTGCGTTTCTTATATTCTAAGTTTTTCAGTGCAACTCACTCATATACTATGTACTACACTGTGCGTTTCTTATATTCTAAGTTTTTCAGTGCAACTCACTCATATACTATGTACTACACTGTGCGTTTCTTATATTCTAAGTTTTTCAGTGCAACTCACTCATATACTATGTACTACACTGTGCATTTCGTGTAATGCGGGTTTTTCAGTAAATTCTAAGTTTTTCAGTGCAACTCACTCATATACTATGTACTACACTGTGCGTTTCTTATATTCTAAGTTTTTCAGTGCAACTCACTCATATACTATGTACTACACTGTGCGTTTCTTAAATTCTAAGTTTTTCAGTGCAACTTACTCATATACTATGTACTACACTGTGCGTTTCGTATATTCTAAGTTTTTCATTGCAACTCACTCATATACTATGTACTACACTGTGCATTTCGTGTAATGCGGGTTTTTCAGTAAATTCTAAGTTTTTCAGTGCAACTCACTCATTTCTATGTACTACACTGTGCGTTTCTTATATTCTAAGTTTTTCAGTGCAACTCACTCATATACTATGTACTACAATGTGCGTTTCTTATATTCTAAGTTTGTCAGTGCAACTCACTCATATACTATGTACTACACTGTGCGTTTCTTATATTCTAAGTTTTTCAGTGCAACTCACTCATATACTATGTACTACACTGTGCGTTTCTTAAATTCTAAGTTTTTCAGTGCAACTCACTCATATACTATGTACTACACTGTGCGTTTCTTATATTCTAAGTTTTTCAGTGCAACTCACTCATATACTATGTACTACAATGTGCGTTTCTTATATTCTAAGTTTTTCAGTGCAACTCACTCATATACTATGTACTACACTGTGCATTTCGTGTAATGCGGGTTTTTCAGTAAATTCTAAGTTTTTCAGTGCAACTCATTCATATACTATGTACTATACTGTGTGTTTCTTATATTCTAAGTTTTTCAGTGCAACTCACTCATATACTATGTACTACACTGTGCGTTTCTTATATTCTAAGTTTTTCAGTGTAACTCACTCATATACTATGTACTACACTGTGCGTTTCTTATATTCTAAGTTTTTCAGTTCAACTCACTCATATACTATATACTACACTGTGCGTTTCTTATATTCTAAGTTTTTCAGTGCAACTCACTCATATACTATGTGCTACACTGTGCGTTTCTTATATTCTAAGTTTTTCAGTGCAACTCACTCATATACTATGTACTACACTGTGCGTTTTTTAAATTCTAAGTTTTTCAGTGCAACTTACTCATATACTATGTACTACACTGTGCGTTTCTTATATTCTAAGTTTTTCAGTGCAACTCACTCATATACTATGTACTACACTGTGCATTTCGTGTAATGCGGGTTTTTCAGTAAATTCTAAGTTTTTCAGTGCAACTCACTCATTTCTATGTACTACACTGTGCGTTTCTTATATTCTAAGTTTTTCAGTGCAACTCACTCATATACTATGTACTACACTGTGCGTTTCTTATATTCTAAGTTTTTCAGTGCAACTCACTCATATACTATGTACTACACTGTGCGTTTCTTATATTCTAAGTTTTTCAGTGCAACTCACTCATATACTATGTACTACACTGTGCGTTTCTTATATTCTAAGTTTTTCAGTGCAACTCACTCATATACTATGTACTACACTGTGCGTTTCTTATATTCTAAGTTTTTCAGTGCAACTCACTCATATACTATGTACTACACTGTGCGTTTCTTATATTCTAAGTTTTTCAGTGCAACTCACTCATATACTATGTACTACACTGTGCATTTCGTGTAATGCGGGTTTTTCAGTAAATTCTAAGTTTTTCAGTGCAACTCATTCATATACTATGTACTATACTGTGCGTTTCTTATATTCTAAGTTTTTCAGTGCAACTCACTCATATACTATGTACTACACTGTGCGTTTCTTATATTCTAAGTTTTTCAGTGCAACTCATTCATATACTATGTACTACACTGTGCGTTTCTTATATTCTAAGTTTTTCAGTGCAACTCACTCATATACTATGTACTACACTGTGCGTTTCTTATATTCTAAGTTTTTCAGTGCAATTCACTCATATACTATGTACTACACTGTGCGTTTCTTATATTCTAAGTTTTTCAGTGCAACTCACTCATATACTATGTACTACACTGTGCATTTAGTGTAATGCGGGTTTTTCAGTAAATTCTAAGTTTTTCAGTGCAACTCATTCATATACTATGTACTATACTGTGCGTTTCTTATATTCTAAGTTTTTCAGTGCAACTCACTCATATACTATGTACTACACTGTGCGTTTCTTATATTCTAAGTTTTTCAGTGCAACTCACTCATATACTATGTACTACACTGTGCGTTTCTTATATTCTAAGTTTTTCAGTGCAACTCACTCATATACTATGTACTACACTGTGCGTTTCTTATATTCTAAGTTTTTCAGTGCAATTCACTCATATACTATGTACTACACTGTGCGTTTCTTATATTCTAAGTTTTTCAGTGCAACTCACTCATATACTATGTACTACACTGTGCATTTCGTGTAATGCGGGTTTTTCAGTAAATTCTAAGTTTTTCAGTGCAACTCATTCATATACTATCTACTATACTGTGCGTTTCTTATATTCTAAGTTTTTCAGTGCAACTCACTCATATACTATGTACTACACTGTGCGTTTCTTATATTCTAAGTTTTTCAGTGCAACTCACTCATATACTATGTACTACACTGTGCGTTTCTTATATTCTAAGTTTTTCAGTGCAACTCACTCATATACTATGTACTACACTGTGCGTTTCTTATATTCTAAGTTTTTCAGTGCAACTCACTCATATACTATGTACTACACTGTGCGTTTCTTATATTCTAAGTTTTTCAGTGCAACTCACTCATATACTATGTACTACACTGTGCGTTTCTTATATTCTAAGTTTTTCAGTGCAACTCACTCATATACTATGTACTACACTGTGCGTTTCTTATATTCTAAGTTTTTCAGTGCAACTCACTCATATACTATGTACTACACTGTGCGTTTCTTATATTCTAAGTTTTTCAGTGCAACTCACTCATATACTATGTACTACACTGTGCGTTTCTTATATTCTAAGTTTTTCAGTGCAACTCACTCATATACTATGTACTACACTGTGCGTTTCTTATATTCAAAGTTTTTCAGTGCAACTCACTCATATGCTATGTACTACAGTGTGCGTTTCTTATATTCTAAGTTTTTCAGTGCAATTCACTCATATACTATGTACTACACTGTGCGTTTCTTATATTCTAAGTTTTTCAGTGCAACTCACTCATATACTATGTACTACACTGTGCATTTCGTGTAATGCGGGTTCTTCAGTAAATTCTAAGTTTTTCAGTGCAACTCATTCATATACTATGTACTATACTGTGCGTTTCTTATATTCTAAGTTTTTCAGTGCAACTCACTCATATACTATGTACTACACTGTGCGTTTCTTATATTCTAAGTTTTTCAGTGCAACTCACTCA
Source organism: Mus caroli (assembly GCF_978045245.1). Taxonomy (NCBI): domain Eukaryota; kingdom Metazoa; phylum Chordata; class Mammalia; order Rodentia; family Muridae; genus Mus; species Mus caroli. Next base: position 293,329 of record NW_028227329.1, on the reverse strand, counting down.
TATACTATGTACTACACTGTGCGTTTCTTATATTCTAAGTTTTTCAGTGCAACTCACTCATATACTATGTACTACACTGTGCGTTTCTTATATTCTAAGTTTTTCAGTGCAACTCACTCATATACTATGTACTACACTGTGCGTTTGTTATATTCTAAGTTTTTCAGTGCAACTCACTCATATACTATGTACTACACTGTGCGTTTCTTATATTCTAAGTTTTTCAGTGCAACTCACTCATATACTATGTACTACACTGTGCGTTTCTTATATTCTAAGTTTTTCAGTGCAACTCACTCATATACTATGTACTACACTGTGCGTTTCTTATATTCTAAGTTTTTCAGTGCAACTCACTCATATGCTATGTACTACACTGTGCGTTTCTTATATTCTAAGTTTTTCAGTGCAACTCACTCATATACTATGTACTACACTGTGCGTTTCTTATATTCTAAGTTTTTCAGTGCAACTCACTCATATACTATGTACTACACTGTGCGTTTCTTATATTCTAAGTTTTTCAGTGCAACTCACTCATATATTATGTACTACACTGTGCGTTTCTTATATTCTAAGTTTTTCAGTGCAACTCACTCATATACTATGTACTACACTGTGCATTTCGTGTAATGCGGGTTTTTCAGTAAATTCTAAGTTTTTCAGTGCAACTCACTCATTTCTATGTACTACACTGTGCGTTTCTTATATTCTAAGTTTTTCAGTGCAACTCACTCATATACTATGTACTACACTGTGCGTTTCTTAAATTCTAAGTTTTTCAGTGCAACTCACTCATATACTATGTACTACACTGTGCGTTTCTTATATTCTAAGTTTTTCAGTGCAACTCACTCATATACTATGTACTACACTGTGCGTTTCTTATATTCTAAGTTTTTCAGTGCAACTCACTCATATACTATGTACTACACTGTGCGTTTCTTATATTCTAAGTTTTTCAGTGCAACTCACTCATATACTATGTACTACACTGTGCGTTTCTTATATTCTAAGTTTTTCAGTGCAACTCACTCATATACTATGTACTACACTGTGCATTTCGTGTAATGCGGGTTTTTCAGTAAATTCTAAGTTTTTCAGTGCAACTCACTCATATACTATGTACTACACTGTGCGTTTCTTATATTCTAAGTTTTTCAGTGCAACTCACTCATATACTATGTACTACACTGTGCGTTTCTTAAATTCTAAGTTTTTCAGTGCAACTTACTCATATACTATGTACTACACTGTGCGTTTCGTATATTCTAAGTTTTTCATTGCAACTCACTCATATACTATGTACTACACTGTGCATTTCGTGTAATGCGGGTTTTTCAGTAAATTCTAAGTTTTTCAGTGCAACTCACTCATTTCTATGTACTACACTGTGCGTTTCTTATATTCTAAGTTTTTCAGTGCAACTCACTCATATACTATGTACTACAATGTGCGTTTCTTATATTCTAAGTTTGTCAGTGCAACTCACTCATATACTATGTACTACACTGTGCGTTTCTTATATTCTAAGTTTTTCAGTGCAACTCACTCATATACTATGTACTACACTGTGCGTTTCTTAAATTCTAAGTTTTTCAGTGCAACTCACTCATATACTATGTACTACACTGTGCGTTTCTTATATTCTAAGTTTTTCAGTGCAACTCACTCATATACTATGTACTACAATGTGCGTTTCTTATATTCTAAGTTTTTCAGTGCAACTCACTCATATACTATGTACTACACTGTGCATTTCGTGTAATGCGGGTTTTTCAGTAAATTCTAAGTTTTTCAGTGCAACTCATTCATATACTATGTACTATACTGTGTGTTTCTTATATTCTAAGTTTTTCAGTGCAACTCACTCATATACTATGTACTACACTGTGCGTTTCTTATATTCTAAGTTTTTCAGTGTAACTCACTCATATACTATGTACTACACTGTGCGTTTCTTATATTCTAAGTTTTTCAGTTCAACTCACTCATATACTATATACTACACTGTGCGTTTCTTATATTCTAAGTTTTTCAGTGCAACTCACTCATATACTATGTGCTACACTGTGCGTTTCTTATATTCTAAGTTTTTCAGTGCAACTCACTCATATACTATGTACTACACTGTGCGTTTTTTAAATTCTAAGTTTTTCAGTGCAACTTACTCATATACTATGTACTACACTGTGCGTTTCTTATATTCTAAGTTTTTCAGTGCAACTCACTCATATACTATGTACTACACTGTGCATTTCGTGTAATGCGGGTTTTTCAGTAAATTCTAAGTTTTTCAGTGCAACTCACTCATTTCTATGTACTACACTGTGCGTTTCTTATATTCTAAGTTTTTCAGTGCAACTCACTCATATACTATGTACTACACTGTGCGTTTCTTATATTCTAAGTTTTTCAGTGCAACTCACTCATATACTATGTACTACACTGTGCGTTTCTTATATTCTAAGTTTTTCAGTGCAACTCACTCATATACTATGTACTACACTGTGCGTTTCTTATATTCTAAGTTTTTCAGTGCAACTCACTCATATACTATGTACTACACTGTGCGTTTCTTATATTCTAAGTTTTTCAGTGCAACTCACTCATATACTATGTACTACACTGTGCGTTTCTTATATTCTAAGTTTTTCAGTGCAACTCACTCATATACTATGTACTACACTGTGCATTTCGTGTAATGCGGGTTTTTCAGTAAATTCTAAGTTTTTCAGTGCAACTCATTCATATACTATGTACTATACTGTGCGTTTCTTATATTCTAAGTTTTTCAGTGCAACTCACTCATATACTATGTACTACACTGTGCGTTTCTTATATTCTAAGTTTTTCAGTGCAACTCATTCATATACTATGTACTACACTGTGCGTTTCTTATATTCTAAGTTTTTCAGTGCAACTCACTCATATACTATGTACTACACTGTGCGTTTCTTATATTCTAAGTTTTTCAGTGCAATTCACTCATATACTATGTACTACACTGTGCGTTTCTTATATTCTAAGTTTTTCAGTGCAACTCACTCATATACTATGTACTACACTGTGCATTTAGTGTAATGCGGGTTTTTCAGTAAATTCTAAGTTTTTCAGTGCAACTCATTCATATACTATGTACTATACTGTGCGTTTCTTATATTCTAAGTTTTTCAGTGCAACTCACTCATATACTATGTACTACACTGTGCGTTTCTTATATTCTAAGTTTTTCAGTGCAACTCACTCATATACTATGTACTACACTGTGCGTTTCTTATATTCTAAGTTTTTCAGTGCAACTCACTCATATACTATGTACTACACTGTGCGTTTCTTATATTCTAAGTTTTTCAGTGCAATTCACTCATATACTATGTACTACACTGTGCGTTTCTTATATTCTAAGTTTTTCAGTGCAACTCACTCATATACTATGTACTACACTGTGCATTTCGTGTAATGCGGGTTTTTCAGTAAATTCTAAGTTTTTCAGTGCAACTCATTCATATACTATCTACTATACTGTGCGTTTCTTATATTCTAAGTTTTTCAGTGCAACTCACTCATATACTATGTACTACACTGTGCGTTTCTTATATTCTAAGTTTTTCAGTGCAACTCACTCATATACTATGTACTACACTGTGCGTTTCTTATATTCTAAGTTTTTCAGTGCAACTCACTCATATACTATGTACTACACTGTGCGTTTCTTATATTCTAAGTTTTTCAGTGCAACTCACTCATATACTATGTACTACACTGTGCGTTTCTTATATTCTAAGTTTTTCAGTGCAACTCACTCATATACTATGTACTACACTGTGCGTTTCTTATATTCTAAGTTTTTCAGTGCAACTCACTCATATACTATGTACTACACTGTGCATTTCGTGTAATGCGGGTTTTTCAGTAAATTCTAAGTTTTTCAGTGCAACTCACTCATTTCTATGTACTACACTGTGCGTTTCTTATATTCTAAGTTTTTGAGTGCAACTCACTCATATACTATGTACTACACTGTGCATTTCTTATATTCTAAGTTTTTCAGTGAAACTCACTCATATACTATGTACTACACTGTGCGTTTCTTATATTCTAAGTTTTTCAGTGCAACTCACTCATATACTATGTACTACACTGTGCGTTTCTTAAATTCTAAGTTTTTCAGTGCAACTCACTCATATACTATGTACTACACTGTGCGTTTCTTATATTCTAAGTTTTTCAGTGCAACTCACTCATATACTATGTACTACACTGTGCGTTTCTTATATTCTAAGTTTTTCAGTGCAACTCACTCATATACTATGTACTACACTGTGCGTTTCTTATATTCTAAGTTTTTCAGTGCAACTCACTCATATACTATGTACTACACTGTGCGTTTCTTATATTCTAAGTTTTTCAGTGCAACTCACTCATATACTATGTACTACACTGTGCATTTCGTGTAATGCGGGTTTTTCAGTAAATTCTAAGTTTTTCAGTGCAACTCACTCATATACTATGTACTACACTGTGCGTTTCTTATATTCTAAGTTTTTCAGTGCAACTCACTCATATACTATGTACTACACTGTGCGTTTCTTAAATTCTAAGTTTTTCAGTGCAACTTACTCATATACTATGTACTACACTGTGCGTTTCTTATATTCTAAGTTTTTCAGTGCAACTCACTCATATACTATGTACTACACTGTGCATTTCGTGTAATGCGGGTTTTTCAGTAAATTCTAAGTTTTTCAGTGCAACTCACTCATTTCTATGTACTACACTGTGCGTTTCTTATATTCTAAGTTTTTCAGTGCAACTCACTCATATACTATGTACTACAATGTGCGTTTCTTATATTCTAAGTTTTTCAGTGCAACTCACTCATATACTATGTACTACACTGTGCGTTTCTTATATTCTAAGTTTTTCAGTGCAACTCACTCATATACTATGTACTACACTGTGCGTTTCTTAAATTCTAAGTTTTTCAGTGCAACTCACTCATATACTATGTACTACACTGTGCGTTTCTTATATTCTAAGTTTTTCAGTGCAACTCACTCATATACTATGTACTACACTGTGCGTTTCTTATATTCTAAGTTTTTCAGTGCAACTCACTCATAGACTATGTACTACACTGTGCGTTTCTTATATTCTAAGTTTTTCAGTGCAACTCACTCATATACTATGTACTACACTGTGCGTTTCTTATATTCTAAGTTTTTCAGTGCAACTCACTCATATACTATGTACTACACTGTGCGTTTCTTATATTCTAAGTTTTTCAGTGCAACTCACTCATATACTATGTACTACACTGTGCATTTCGTGTAATGCGGGTTTTTCAGTAAATTCTAAGTTTTTCAGTGCAACTCATTCATATACTATGTACTATACTGTGCGTTTCTTATATTCTAAGTTTTTCAGTGCAACTCACTCATATACTATGTACTACACTGTGCGTTTCTTATATTCTAAGTTTTTCAGTGTAACTCACTCATATACTATGTACTACACTGTGCGTTTCTTATATTCTAAGTTTTTCAGTTCAACTCACTCATATACTATATACTACACTGTGCGTTTCTTATATTCTAAGTTTTTCAGTGCAACTCACTCATATACTATGTGCTACACTGTGCGTTTCTTATATTCTAAGTTTTTCAGTGCAACTCACTCATATACTATGTACTACACTGTGCGTTTTTTAAATTCTAAGTTTTTCAGTGCAACTTACTCATATACTATGTACTACACTGTGCGTTTCGTATATTCTAAGTTTTTCAGTGCAACTCACTCATATACTATGTACTACACTGTGCATTTCGTGTAATGCGGGTTTTTCAGTAAATTCTAAGTTTTTCAGTGCAACTCACTCATTTCTATGTACTACACTGTGCGTTTCTTATATTCTAAGTTTTTCAGTGCAACTCACTCATATACTATGTACTACAATGTGCGTTTCTTATATTCTAAGTTTTTCAGTGCAACTCACTCATATACTATGTACTACACTGTGCGTTTCTTATATTCTAAGTTTTTCAGTGCAACTCACTCATATACTATGTACTACACTGTGCGTTTCTTAAATTCTAAGTTTTTCAGTGCAACTCACTCATATACTATGTACTACACTGTGCGTTTCTTATATTCTAAGTTTTTCAGTGCAACTCACTCATATACTATGTACTACAATGTGCGTTTCTTATATTCTAAGTTTTTCAGTGCAACTCACTCATATACTATGTACTACACTGTGCATTTCGTGTAATGCGGGTTTTTCAGTAAATTCTAAGTTTTTCAGTGCAACTCATTCATATACTATCTACTATACTGTGCGTTTCTTATATTCTAAGTTTTTCAGTGCAACTCACTCATATACTATGTACTACACTGTGCGTTTCTTATATTCTAAGTTTTTCAGTGTAACTCACTCATATACTATGTACTACACTGTGCGTTTCTTATATTCTAAGTTTTTCAGTTCAACTCACTCATATACTATATACTACACTGTGCGTTTCTTATATTCTAAGTTTTTCAGTGCAACTCACTCATATACTATGTGCTACACTGTGCGTTTCTTATATTCTAAGTTTTTCAGTGCAACTCACTCATATACTATGTACTACACTGTGCGTTTTTTAAATTCTAAGTTTTTCAGTGCAACTTACTCATATACTATGTACTACACTGTGCGTTTCTTATATTCTAAGTTTTTCAGTGCAACTCACTCATATACTATGTACTACACTGTGCATTTCGTGTAATGCGGGTTTTTCAGTAAATTCTAAGTTTTTCAGTGCAACTCACTCATTTCTATGTACTACACTGTGCGTTTCTTATATTCTAAGTTTTTCAGTGCAACTCACTCATATACTATGTACTACACTGTGCGTTTCTTATATTCTAAGTTTTTCAGTGCAACTCACTCATATACTATGTACTACACTGTGCGTTTCTTATATTCTAAGTTTTTCAGTGCAACTCACTCATATACTATGTACTACACTGTGCGTTTCTTATATTCTAAGTTTTTCAGTGCAACTCACTCATATACTATGTACTACACTGTGCGTTTCTTATATTCTAAGTTTTTCAGTGCAACTCACTCATATACTATGTACTACACTGTGCGTTTCTTATATTCTAAGTTTTTCAGTGCAACTCACTCATATACTATGTACTACACTGTGCGTTTCTTATATTCTAAGTTTTTCAGTGCAACTCACTCATATACTATGTACTACACTGTGCATTTCGTGTAATGCGGGTTTTTCAGTAAATTCTAAGTTTTTCAGTGCAACTCATTCATATACTATGTACTATACTGTGCGTTTCTTATATTCTAAGTTTTTCAGTGCAACTCACTCATATACTATGTACTACACTGTGCGTTTCTTATATTCTAAGTTTTTCAGTGCAACTCATTCATATACTATGTACTACACTGTGCGTTTCTTATATTCTAAGTTTTTCAGTGCAACTCACTCATATACTATGTACTACACTGTGCGTTTCTTATGTTCTAAGTTTTTCAGTGCAATTCACTCATATACTATGTACTACACTGTGCGTTTCTTATATTCTAAGTTTTTCAGTGCAACTCACTCATATACTATGTACTACACTGTGCATTTCGTGTAATGCGGGTTTTTCAGTAAATTCTAAGTTTTTCAGTGCAACTCATTCATATACTATCTACTATACTGTGCGTTTCTTATATTCTAAGTTTTTCAGTGCAACTCACTCATATACTATGTACTACACTGTGCGTTTTTTATATTCTAAGTTTTTCAGTGCAACTCACTCATATACTATGTACTACACTGTGCGTTTCTTATATTCTAAGTTTTTCAGTGCAACTCACTCATATACTATGTACTACACTGTGCGTTTCTTATATTCTAAGCTTTTCAGTGCAACTCACTCATATACTATGTACTACACTGTGCGTTTCTTATATTCTAAGTTTTTCAGTGCAACTCACTCATATACTATGTACTACACTGTGCGTTTCTTATATTCTAAGTTTTTCAGTGCAACTCACTCATATACTATGTACTACACTGTGCGTTTCTTATATTCTAAGTTTTTCAGTGCAACTCACTCATATACTATGTACTACACTGTGCGTTTCTTATATTCTAAGTTTTTCAGTGCAACTCACTCATATACTATGTACTACACTGTGCATTTCGTGTAATGCGGGTTTTTCAGTAAATTCTAAGTTTTTCAGTGCAACTCGTTCATATACTATGTACTATACTGTGCGTTTCTTATATTCTAAGTTTTTCAGTGCAACTCACTCATATACTATGTACTACACTGTGCGTTTCTTATATTCTAAGTTTTTCAGTGTAACTCACTCATATACTATGTACTACACTGTGCGTTTCTTATATTCTAAGTTTTTCAGTTCAACTCACTCATATACTATATACTACACTGTGCGTTTCTTATATTCTAAGTTTTTCAGTGCAACTCACTCATATACTATGTGCTACACTGTGCGTTTCTTATATTCTAAGTTTTTCAGTGCAACTCACTCATATACTATGTACTACACTGTGCGTTTTTTAAATTCTAAGTTTTTCAGTGCAACTTACTCATATACTATGTACTACACTGTGCGTTTCTTATATTCTAAGTTTTTCAGTGCAACTCACTCATATACTATGTACTACACTGTGCATTTCGTGTAATGCGGGTTTTTCAGTAAATTCTAAGTTTTTCAGTGCAACTCACTCATTTCTATGTACTACACTGTGCGTTTCTTATATTCTAAGTTTTTCAGTGCAACTCACTCATATACTATGTACTACACTGTGCGTTTCTTATATTCTAAGTTTTTCAGTGCAACTCACTCATATACTATGTACTACACTGTGCGTTTCTTATATTCTAAGTTTTTCAGTGCAACTCACTCATATACTATGTACTACACTGTGCGTTTCTTATATTCTAAGTTTTTCAGTGCAACTCACTCATATACTATGTACTACACTGTGCGTTTCTTATATTCTAAGCTTTTCAGTGCAACTCACTCATATACTATGTACTACACTGTGCGTTTCTTATATTCTAAGTTTTTCAGTGCAACTCACTCATATACTATGTACTACACTGTGCGTTTCTTATATTCTAAGTTTTTCAGTGCAACTCACTCATATACTATGTACTACACTGTGCATTTCGTGTAATGCGGGTTTTTCAGTAAATTCTAAGTTTTTCAGTGCAACTCATTCATATACTATGTACTATACTGTGCGTTTCTTATATTCTAAGTTTTTCAGTGCAACTCACTCATATACTATGTACTACACTGTGCGTTTCTTATATTCTAAGTTTTTCAGTGCAACTCATTCATATACTATGTACTACACTGTGCGTTTCTTATATTCTAAGTTTTTCAGTGCAACTCACTCATATACTATGTACTACACTGTGCGTTTCTTATGTTCTAAGTTTTTCAGTGCAATTCACTCATATACTATGTACTACACTGTGCGTTTCTTATATTCTAAGTTTTTCAGTGCAACTCACTCATATACTATGTACTACACTGTGCATTTCGTGTAATGCGGGTTTTTCAGTAAATTCTAAGTTTTTCAGTGCAACTCATTCATATACTATCTACTATACTGTGCGTTTCTTATATTCTAAGTTTTTCAGTGCAACTCACTCATATACTATGTACTACACTGTGCGTTTTTTATATTCTAAGTTTTTCAGTGCAACTCACTCATATACTATGTACTACACTGTGCGTTTCTTATATTCTAAGTTTTTCAGTGCAACTCACTCATATACTATGTACTACACTGTGCGTTTCTTATATTCTAAGCTTTTCAGTGCAACTCACTCATATACTATGTACTACACTGTGCGTTTCTTATATTCTAAGTTTTTCAGTGCAACTCACTCATATACTATGTACTACACTGTGCGTTTCTTATATTCTAAGTTTTTCAGTGCAACTCACTCATATACTATGTACTACACTGTGCGTTTCTTATATTCTAAGTTTTTCAGTGCAACTCACTCATATACTATGTACTACACTGTGCGTTTCTTATATTCTAAGTTTTTCAGTGCAACTCACTCATATACTATGTACTACACTGTGCATTTCGTGTAATGCGGGTTTTTCAGTAAATTCTAAGTTTTTCAGTGCAACTCATTCATATACTATGTACTATACTGTGCGTTTCTTATATTCTAAGTTTTTCAGTGCAACTCACTCATATACTATGTACTACACTGTGTGTTTCTTATATTCTAAGTTTTTCAGTGTAACTCACTCATATACTATGTACTACACTGTGCGTTTCTTATATTCTAAGTTTTTCAGTTCAACTCACTCATATACTATATACTACACTGTGCGTTTCTTATATTCTAAGTTTTTCAGTGCAACTCACTCATATACTATGTGCTACACTGTGCGTTTCTTATATTCTAAGTTTTTCAGTGCAACTCACTCATTTCTATGTACTACACTGTGCGTTTCTTATATTCTAAGTTTTTCAGTGCAACTCACTCATATACTATGTACTACACTGTGCGTTTCTTATATTCTAAGTTTTTCAGTGCAACTCACTCATATACTATGTACTACACTGTGCGTTTCTTATATTCTAAGTTTTTCAGTGCAACTCACTCATATACTATGTACTACACTGTGCATTTAGTGTAATGCGGGTTTTTCAGTAAATTCTAAGTTTTTCAGTGCAACTCATTCATATACTATGTACTATACTGTGCCTTTCTTATATTCTAAGTTTTTCAGCGCAACTCACTCATATACTATGTACTACACTGTGCGTTTCTTATATTCTAAGTTTTTCAGTGCAACTCACTCATATACTATGTACTACACTGTGCGTTTCTTATATTCTAAGTTTTTCAGTGCAACTCACTCATATACTATGTACTACACTGTGCGTTTCTTATATTCTAAGTTTTTCAGTGCAATTCACTCATATACTATGTACTACACTGTGCGTTTCTTATATTCTAAGTTTTTCAGTGCAACTCACTCATATACTATGTACTACACTGTGCATTTCGTGTAATGCGGGTTTTTCAGTAAATTCTAAGTTTTTCAGTGCAACTCATTCATATACTATCTACTATACTGTGCGTTTCTTATATTCTAAGTTTTTCAGTGCAACTCACTCATATACTATGTACTACACTGTGCGTTTCTTATATTCTAAGTTTTTCAGTGCAACTCACTCATATACTATGTACTACACTGTGCGTTTCTTATATTCTAAGTTTTTCAGTGCAACTCACTCATATACTATGTACTACACTGTGCGTTTCTTATATTCTAAGTTTTTCAGTGCAACTCACTCATATATTATGTACTACACTGTGCGTTTCTTATATTCTAAGTTTTTCAGTGCAACTCACTCATATACTATGTACTACACTGTGCGTTTCTTATATTCTAAGTTTTTCAGTGCAACTCACTCATATACTATGTACTACACTGTGCATTTCGTGTAATGCGGGTTTTTCAGTAAATTCTAAGTTTTTCAGTGCAACTCACTCATTTCTATGTACTACACTGTGCGTTTCTTATATTCTAAGTTTTTCAGTGCAACTCACTCATATACTATGTACTACACTGTGCATTTCTTATATTCTAAGTTTTTCAGTGAAACTCACTCATATACTATGTACTACACTGTGCGTTTCTTATATTCTAAGTTTTTCAGTGCAACTCACTCATATACTATGTACTACACTGTGCGTTTCTTATATTCTAAGTTTTTCAGTGCAACTCACTCATATACTATGTACTACACTGTGCGTTTCTTATATTCTAAGTTTTTCAGTGCAACTCACTCATATACTATGTACTACACTGTGCGTTTCTTATATTCAAAGCTTTTCAGTGCAACTCACTCATATACTATGTACTACACTGTGCGTTTCTTATATTCTAAGTTTTTCAGTGCAACTCACTCATATACTATGTACTACACTGTGCGTTTCTTATATTCTAAGTTTTTCAGTGCAACTCACTCATATACTATGTACTACACTGTGCATTTCGTGTAATGCGGGTTTTTCAGTAAATTCTAAGTTTTTCAGTGCAACTCATTCATATACTATGTACTATACTGTGCGTTTCTTATATTCTAAGTTTTTCAGTGCAACTCACTCATATACTATGTACTACACTGTGCGTTTCTTATATTCTAAGTTTTTCAGTGCAACTCATTCATATACTATGTACTACACTGTGCGTTTCTTATATTCTAAGTTTTTCAGTGCAACTCACTCATATACTATGTACTACACTGTGCGTTTCTTATGTTCTAAGTTTTTCAGTGCAATTCACTCATATACTATGTACTACACTGTGCGTTTCTTATATTCTAAGTTTTTCAGTGCAACTCACTCATATACTATGTACTACACTGTGCATTTCGTGTAATGCGGGTTTTTCAGTAAATTCTAAGTTTTTCAGTGCAACTCATTCATATACTATCTACTATACTGTGCGTTTCTTATATTCTAAGTTTTTCAGTGCAACTCACTCATATACTATGTACTACACTGTGCGTTTTTTATATTCTAAGTTTTTCAGTGCAACTCACTCATATACTATGTACTACACTGTGCGTTTCTTATATTCTAAGTTTTTCAGTGCAACTCACTCATATACTATGTACTACACTGTGCGTTTCTTATATTCTAAGCTTTTCAGTGCAACTCACTCATATACTATGTACTACACTGTGCGTTTCTTATATTCTAAGTTTTTCAGTGCAACTCACTCATATACTATGTACTACACTGTGCGTTTCTTATATTCTAAGTTTTTCAGTGCAACTCACTCATATACTATGTACTACACTGTGCGTTTCTTATATTCTAAGTTTTTCAGTGCAACTCACTCATATACTATGTACTACACTGTGCGTTTCTTATATTCTAAGTTTTTCAGTGCAACTCACTCATATACTATGTACTACACTGTGCATTTCGTGTAATGCGGGTTTTTCAGTAAATTCTAAGTTTTTCAGTGCAACTCATTCATATACTATGTACTATACTGTGCGTTTCTTATATTCTAAGTTTTTCAGTGCAACTCACTCATATACTATGTACTACACTGTGTGTTTCTTATATTCTAAGTTTTTCAGTGTAACTCACTCATATACTATGTACTACACTGTGCGTTTCTTATATTCTAAGTTTTTCAGTTCAACTCACTCATATACTATATACTACACTGTGCGTTTCTTATATTCTAAGTTTTTCAGTGCAACTCACTCATATACTATGTGCTACACTGTGCGTTTCTTATATTCTAAGTTTTTCAGTGCAACTCACTCATTTCTATGTACTACACTGTGCGTTTCTTATATTCTAAGTTTTTCAGTGCAACTCACTCATATACTATGTACTACACTGTGCGTTTCTTATATTCTAAGTTTTTCAGTGCAACTCACTCATATACTATGTACTACACTGTGCGTTTCTTATATTCTAAGTTTTTCAGTGCAACTCACTCATATACTATGTACTACACTGTGCATTTAGTGTAATGCGGGTTTTTCAGTAAATTCTAAGTTTTTCAGTGCAACTCATTCATATACTATGTACTATACTGTGCCTTTCTTATATTCTAAGTTTTTCAGCGCAACTCACTCATATACTATGTACTACACTGTGCGTTTCTTATATTCTAAGTTTTTCAGTGCAACTCACTCATATACTATGTACTACACTGTGCGTTTCTTATATTCTAAGTTTTTCAGTGCAACTCACTCATATACTATGTACTACACTGTGCGTTTCTTATATTCTAAGTTTTTCAGTGCAATTCACTCATATACTATGTACTACACTGTGCGTTTCTTATATTCTAAGTTTTTCAGTGCAACTCACTCATATACTATGTACTACACTGTGCATTTCGTGTAATGCGGGTTTTTCAGTAAATTCTAAGTTTTTCAGTGCAACTCATTCATATACTATCTACTATACTGTGCGTTTCTTATATTCTAAGTTTTTCAGTGCAACTCACTCATATACTATGTACTACACTGTGCGTTTCTTATATTCTAAGTTTTTCAGTGCAACTCACTCATATACTATGTACTACACTGTGCGTTTCTTATATTCTAAGTTTTTCAGTGCAACTCACTCATATACTATGTACTACACTGTGCGTTTCTTATATTCTAAGTTTTTCAGTGCAACTCACTCATATATTATGTACTACACTGTGCGTTTCTTATATTCTAAGTTTTTCAGTGCAACTCACTCATATACTATGTACTACACTGTGCGTTTCTTATATTCTAAGTTTTTCAGTGCAACTCACTCATATACTATGTACTACACTGTGCATTTCGTGTAATGCGGGTTTTTCAGTAAATTCTAAGTTTTTCAGTGCAACTCACTCATTTCTATGTACTACACTGTGCGTTTCTTATATTCTAAGTTTTTCAGTGCAACTCACTCATATACTATGTACTACACTGTGCATTTCTTATATTCTAAGTTTTTCAGTGAAACTCACTCATATACTATGTACTACACTGTGCGTTTCTTATATTCTAAGTTTTTCAGTGCAACTCACTCATATACTATGTACTACACTGTGCGTTTCTTAAATTCTAAGTTTTTCAGTGCAACTCACTCATATACTATGTACTACACTGTGCGTTTCTTATATTCTAAGTTTTTCAGTGCAACTCACTCATATACTATGTACTACACTGTGCGTTTCTTATATTCTAAGTTTTTCAGTGCAACTCACTCATATACTATGTACTACACTGTGCGTTTCTTATATTCTAAGTTTTTCAGTGCAACTCACTCATATACTATGTACTACACTGTGCGTTTCTTATATTCTAAGTTTTTCAGTGCAACTCACTCATATACTATGTACTACACTGTGCATTTCGTGTAATGCGGGTTTTTCAGTAAATTCTAAGTTTTTCAGTGCAACTCACTCATATACTATGTACTACACTGTGCGTTTCTTATATTCTAAGTTTTTCAGTGCAACTCACTCATATACTATGTACTACACTGTGCGTTTCTTAAATTCTAAGTTTTTCAGTGCAACTTACTCATATACTATGTACTACACTGTGCGTTTCTTATATTCTAAGTTTTTCAGTGCAACTCACTCATATACTATGTACTACACTGTGCATTTCGTGTAATGCGGGTTTTTCAGTAAATTCTAAGTTTTTCAGTGCAACTCACTCATTTCTATGTACTACACTGTGCGTTTCTTATATTCTAAGTTTTTCAGTGCAACTCACTCATATACTATGTACTACAATGTGCGTTTCTTATATTCTAAGTTTTTCAGTGCAACTCACTCATATACTATGTACTACACTGTGCGTTTCTTATATTCTAAGTTTTTCAGTGCAACTCACTCATATACTATGTACTACACTGTGCGTTTCTTAAATTCTAAGTTTTTCAGTGCAACTCACTCATATACTATGTACTACACTGTGCGTTTCTTATATTCTAAGTTTTTCAGTGCAACTCACTCATATACTATGTACTACACTGTGCGTTTCTTATATTCTAAGTTTTTCAGTGCAACTCACTCATAGACTATGTACTACACTGTGCGTTTCTTATATTCTAAGTTTTTCAGTGCAACTCACTCATATACTATGTACTACACTGTGCGTTTCTTATATTCTAAGTTTTTCAGTGCAACTCACTCATATACTATGTACTACACTGTGCGTTTCTTATATTCTAAGTTTTTCAGTGCAACTCACTCATATACTATGTACTACACTGTGCATTTCGTGTAATGCGGGTTTTTCAGTAAATTCTAAGTTTTTCAGTGCAACTCATTCATATACTATATACTATACTGTGCGTTTCTTATATTCTAAGTTTTTCAGTGCAACTCACTCATATACTATGTACTACACTGTGCGTTTCTTATATTCTAAGTTTTTCAGTGTAACTCACTCATATACTATGTACTACACTGTGCGTTTCTTATATTCTAAGTTTTTCAGTTCAACTCACTCATATACTATATACTACACTGTGCGTTTCTTATATTCTAAGTTTTTCAGTGCAACTCACTCATATACTATGTGCTACACTGTGCGTTTCTTATATTCTAAGTTTTTCAGTGCAACTTACTCATATACTATGTACTACACTGTGCGTTTTTTAAATTCTAAGTTTTTCAGTGCAACTTACTCATATACTATGTACTACACTGTGCGTTTCTTATATTCTAAGTTTTTCAGTGCAACTCACTCATATACTATGTACTACACTGTGCATTTCGTGTAATGCGGGTTTTTCAGTAAATTCTAAGTTTTTCAGTGCAACTCACTCATTTCTATGTACTACACTGTGCGTTTCTTATATTCTAAGTTTTTCAGTGCAACTCACTCATATACTATGTACTACACTGTGCGTTTCTTATATTCTAAGTTTTTCAGTGCAACTCACTCATATACTATGTACTACACTGTGCGTTTCTTATATTCTAAGTTTTTCAGTGCAACTCACTCATATACTATGTACTACACTGTGCGTTTCTTATATTCTAAGTTTTTCAGTGCAACTCACTCATATACTATGTACTACACTGTGCGTTTCTTATATTCTAAGTTTTTCAGTGCAACTCACTCATATACTATGTACTACACTGTGCGTTTCTTATATTCTAAGTTTTTCAGTGCAACTCACTCATATACTATGTACTACACTGTGCGTTTCTTATATTCTAAGTTTTTCAGTGCAACTCACTCATATACTATGTACTACACTGTGCATTTCGTGTAATGCGGGTTTTTCAGTAAATTCTAAGTTTTTCAGTGCAACTCATTCATATACTATGTACTATACTGTGCGTTTCTTATACTCTAAGTTTTTCAGTGCAACTCACTCATATACTATGTACTACACTGTGCGTTTCTTATATTCTAAGTTTTTGAGTGCAACTCACTCATATACTATGTACTACACTGTGCGTTTCTTATATTCTAAGTTTTTCAGTGCAATTCACTCATATACTATGTACTACACTGTGCGTTTCTTATATTCTAAGTTTTTCAGTGCAACTCACTCATATACTATGTACTACACTGTGCATTTCGTGTAATGCGGGTTTTTCAGTAAATTCTAAGTTTTTCAGTGCAACTCATTCATATACTATCTACTATACTGTGCGTTTCTTATATTCTAAGTTTTTCAGTGCAACTCACTCATATACTATGTACTACACTGTGCGTTTTTTATATTCTTAGTTTTTCAGTGCAACTCACTCATATACTATGTACTACACTGTGCGTTTCTTATATTCTAAGTTTTTCAGTGCAACTCACTCATATACTATGTACTACACTGTGCGTTTCTTATATTCTAAGTTTTTCAGTGCAACTCACTCATATACTATGTACTACACTGTGCGTTTCTTATATTCTAAGTTTTTCAGTGCAACTCACTCATATACTATGTACTACAGTGTGCGTTTCTTATATTCTAAGTTTTTCAGTGCAACTCACTCATATACTATGTACTACACTGTGCGTTTCTTATATTCTAAGTTTTTCAGTGCAACTCACTCATATACTATATACTACAGTGTGCATTTCGTGTAATGCGGGTTTTTCAGTAAATTCTAAGTTTTTCAGTGCAACTCATTCATATACTATGTACTATACTGTGCGTTTCGTATATTCTAAGTTTTTCAGTGCAACTCACTCATATACTATGTACTACACTGTGCGTTTCTTATATTCTAAGTTTTTCAGTGCAACTCACTCATATACTATGTACTACACTGTGCGTTTCTTATATTGTAAGTTTTTCAGTGCAACTCACTCATATACTATGTACTACACTGTGCGTTTCTTATATTCTAAGTTTTTCAGTGCAACTCACTCATATACTATGTACTACACTGTGCGTTTCTTATATTCTAAGTTTTTCAGTGCAACTCACTCATATATTATGTACTACACTGTGCATTTGGTGTAATGCGGGTTTTTCAGTAAATTCTAAGTTTTTCAGTGCAACTCATTCATATACTATCTACTATACTGTGCATTTCTTATATTCTAAGTTTTTCAGTGCAACTCACTCATATACTATGTACTACACTGTGCGTTTTTTATATTCTAAGTTTTTCAGTGCAACTCACTCATATACTATGTACTACACTGTGCGTTTCTTATATTCTAAGTTTTTCAGTGCAACTCACTCATATACTATGTACTACACTGTGCATTTCGTGTAATGCGGGTTTTTCAGTAAATTCTAAGTTTTTCAGTGCAACTCATTCATACACTATATACTATACTGTGCGTTTCGTATATTCTAAGTTTTTCAGTGCAACTCACTCATATACTATGTACTACACTGTGCGTTTCTTATATTCTAAGTTTTTCAGTGCAACTCACTCATATACTATGTACTACACTGTGCGTTTCTTATATTGTAAGTTTTTCAGTGCAACTCACTCATATACTATGTACTACACTGTGCGTTTCTTATATTCTAAGTTTTTCAGTGCAACTCACTCATATACTATGTACTACACTGTGCGTTTCTTATATTCTAAGTTTTTCAGTGCAACTCACTCATATATTATGTACTACACTGTGCATTTGGTGTAATGCAGGTTTTTCAGTAAATTCTAAGTTTTTCAGTGTAACTCATTCATATACTATCTACTATACTGTGCGTTTCTTATATTCTAAGTTTTTCAGTGCAACTCACTCATATACTATGTACTACACTGTGCGTTTCTTATATTCTAAGTTTTTCAGTGCAACTCACTCATATACTATGTACTACACTGTGCGTTTCTTATATTCTAAGTTTTTCAGTGCAACTCACTCATATACTATGTACTACACTGTGCGTTCCTTATATTCTAAGTTTTTGAGTGCAACTCACTCATATACTATGTACTACACTGTGCATTTCGTGTAATGCGGGTTTTTCAGTAAATTCTAAGTTTTTCAGTGCAACTCACTCATATACTATGTACTACACTGTGCGTTTCTTATATTCTAAGTTTTTCAGTGCAACTCACTCATATACTATGTACTACACTGTGCTTTTCTTATATTCTAAGTTTTTCAGTGCAACTCACTCATATACTATGTACTACACTGTGCGTTTTTTATATTCTAAGTTTTTCAGTGCAACTCACTCATATACTATGTACTGCACTGTGCGTTTCTTAAATTCTAAGTTTTTCAGTGCAACTCACTCATATACTATGTACTACACTGTGCGTTTCTTATATTCTAATTTTTGAGTGCAACTCACTCATATACTATGTACTACACTGTGCGTTTCTTATATTCTAAGTTTTTCAGTGCAACTCACTCATATACTATGTACTACACTGTGCGTTTCTTATATTCTAAGTTTTTCAGTGCAACTCACTCATATACTATGTACTACACTGTGCATTTCTTATATTCTAAGTTATTCAGTGCAACTCACTCATATACTATGTACTACACTGTGCGTTTCTTATATTCTAAGTTTTTCAGTGCAACTCACTCATATACTATGTACTACACTGTGCGTTTCTTATATTCTAATTTTTGAGTGCAACTCACTCATATACTATGTACTACACTGTGCGTTTCTTATATTCTAAGTTTTTCAGTGCAACTCACTCATATACTATGTACTACACTGTGCGTTTCTTATATTCTAAGTTTTTCAGTGCAACTCACTCATATACTATGTACTACACTGTGCGTTGCTTATATTCTAAGTTTTTCAGTGCAACTCACTCATATACTATGTACTACACTGTGCGTTTCTTATATTCTAAGTTTTTCAGTGCAACTCACTCATATACTATGTACTACACTGTGCATTTCGTGTAATGCGGGTTTTTCAGTAAATTCTAAGTTTTTCAGTGCAACTCACTCATATACTATGTACTACACTGTGCGTTTCTTATATTCTAAGTTTTTCAGTGCAACTCACTCATATACTATGTACTACACTGTGCGTTTCTTATATTCTAAGTTTTTCAGTGCAACTCACTCATATACTATGTACTACACTGTGCGTTTCTTAAATTCTAAGTTTTTCAGTGCAACTCACTCATATACTATGTACTACACTGTGCGTTTCTTATATTCTAAGTTTTTCAGTGCAACTCACTCATATACTATGTACTACACTGTGCGTTTCTTATATTCTAAGTTTTTCAGTGCAACTCACTCATATACTCTGTACTACACTGTGCGTTTCTTATATTCTAAGTTTTTCAGTGCAACTCACTCATATACTATGTACTACACTGTGCGTTTCTTATATTCTAAGTTTTTCAGTGCAACTCACTCATATACTATGTACTACACTGTGCATTTCTTATATTCTAAGTTTTTCAGTGCAACTCACTCATATACTATGTACTACACTGTGCATTTCGTGTAATGCGGGTTTTTCAGTAAATTCTAAGTTTTTCAGTGCAACTCATTCATATACTATGTACTACACTGTGCGTTTCTTATATTCTAAATTTTTCAGTGCAACTCACTCATATACTATGTACTACACTGTGCGTTTCTTATATTCTAAGTTTTTCAGTGCAACTCACTCATATACTATGTACTACACTGTGCGTTCCTTATATTCTAAGTTTTTGAGTGCAACTCACTCATATACTATGTACTAGACTGTGCATTTCGTGTAATGCGGGTTTTTCAGTAAATTCTAAGTTTTTCAGTGCAACTCACTCATATACTATTTACTACACTCTGCGTTTCTTATATTCTAAGTTTTTCAGTGCAACTCACTCATATACTATGTACTACACTGTGCATTTCGTGTAATGCGGGTTTTTCAGTAAATTCTAAGTTTTTCAGTGCAACTCACTCATTTCTATGTACTACACTGTGCGTTTCTTATATTGTAAGTTTTTCAGTGCAACTCACTCATATACTATGTACTACAATGTGCGTTTCTTATATTCTAAGTTTTTCAGTGCAACTCACTCATATACTATGGACTACACTGTGCGTTTCTTATATTCTAAGTTTTTCAGTGCAACTCACTCATATACAATGTACTACACTGTGCGTTTCTTATATTCTAAGTTTTTCAGTGCAACTCACTCATATACTATGTACTACACTGTGCGTTTCTTATATTCTAAGTTTTTCAGTGCAACTCACTCATATGCTATGTACTACACTGTGCATTTCTTATATTCTAAGTTTTTCAGTGCAATTCACTCATATACTATGTACTACACTGTGCGTTTCTTATATTCTAAGTTTTTCAGTGCAACTCACTCATATACTATGTACTACACTGTGCATTTCGTGTAATGCGGGTTCTTCAGTAAATTCTAAGTTTTTCAGTGCAACTCATTCATATACTATGTACTATACTGTGCGTCTCTTATATTCTAAGTTTTTCAGTGCAACTCACTCATATACTATGTACTACACTGTGCGTTTCTTATATTCTAAGTTTTTCAGTGCAACTCACTCATATACTATGTACTACACTGTGCGTTTCTTATATTCTAAGTTTTTCAGTGCAACTCACTCATATACTATGTACTACACTGTGCATTTCGTGTAATGCGGGTTTTTCAGTAAATTCTAAGTTTTTCAGTGCAACTCACTCATTTCTATGTACTACACTGTGCGTTTCTTATATTCTAAGTTTTTCAGTGCAACTCACTCATATACTATGTACTACACTGTGCGTTTCTTATATTCTAAGTTTTTCAGTGCAACTCACTCATATACTATGTACTACACTGTGCGTTCCTTATATTCTAAGTTTTTGAGTGCAACTCACTCATATACTATGTACTACACTGTGCATTTCGTGTAATGCGGGTTTTTCAGTAAATTCTAAGTTTTTCAGTGCAACTCACTCATATACTATGTACTACACTGTGCGTTTCTTATATTCTAAGTTTTTCAGTGCAACTCACTCATATACTATGTACTACACTGTGCTTTTCTTATATTCTAAGTTTTTCAGTGCAACTCACTCATATACTATGTACTACACTGTGCGTTTTTTATATTCTAAGTTTTTCAGTGCAACTCACTCATATACTATGTACTGCACTGTGCGTTTCTTAAATTCTAAGTTTTTCAGTGCAACTCACTCATATACTATGTACTACACTGTGCGTTTCTTATATTCTAATTTTTGAGTGCAACTCACTCATATACTATGTACTACACTGTGCGTTTCTTATATTCTAAGTTTTTCAGTGCAACTCACTCATATACTATGTACTACACTGTGCGTTTCTTATATTCTAAGTTTTTCAGTGCAACTCACTCATATACTATGTACTACACTGTGCATTTCTTATATTCTAAGTTATTCAGTGCAACTCACTCATATACTATGTACTACACTGTGCGTTTCTTATATTCTAAGTTTTTCAGTGCAACTCACTCATATACTATGTACTACACTGTGCGTTTCTTATATTCTAATTTTTGAGTGCAACTCACTCATATACTATGTACTACACTGTGCGTTTCTTATATTCTAAGTTTTTCAGTGCAACTCACTCATATACTATGTACTACACTGTGCGTTTCTTATATTCTAAGTTTTTCAGTGCAACTCACTCATATACTATGTACTACACTGTGCGTTGCTTATATTCTAAGTTTTTCAGTGCAACTCACTCATATACTATGTACTACACTGTGCGTTTCTTATATTCTAAGTTTTTCAGTGCAACTCACTCATATACTATGTACTACACTGTGCATTTCGTGTAATGCGGGTTTTTCAGTAAATTCTAAGTTTTTCAGTGCAACTCACTCATATACTATGTACTACACTGTGCGTTTCTTATATTCTAAGTTTTTCAGTGCAACTCACTCATATACTATGTACTACACTGTGCGTTTCTTATATTCTAAGTTTTTCAGTGCAACTCACTCATATACTATGTACTACACTGTGCGTTTCTTAAATTCTAAGTTTTTCAGTGCAACTCACTCATATACTATGTACTACACTGTGCGTTTCTTATATTCTAAGTTTTTCAGTGCAACTCACTCATATACTATGTACTACACTGTGCGTTTCTTATATTCTAAGTTTTTCAGTGCAACTCACTCATATACTCTGTACTACACTGTGCGTTTCTTATATTCTAAGTTTTTCAGTGCAACTCACTCATATACTATGTACTACACTGTGCGTTTCTTATATTCTAAGTTTTTCAGTGCAACTCACTCATATACTATGTACTACACTGTGCATTTCTTATATTCTAAGTTTTTCAGGGCAACTCACTCATATACTATGTACTACACTGTGCATTTCGTGTAATGCGGGTTTTTCAGTAAATTCTAAGTTTTTCAGTGCAACTCATTCATATACTATGTACTACACTGTGCGTTTCTTATATTCTAAATTTTTCAGTGCAACTCACTCATATACTATGTACTACACTGTGCGTTTCTTATATTCTAAGTTTTTCAGTGCAACTCACTCATATACTATGTACTACACTGTGCGTTCCTTATATTCTAAGTTTTTGAGTGCAACTCACTCATATACTATGTACTAGACTGTGCATTTCGTGTAATGCGGGTTTTTCAGTAAATTCTAAGTTTTTCAGTGCAACTCACTCATATACTATTTACTACACTCTGCGTTTCTTATATTCTAAGTTTTTCAGTGCAACTCACTCATATACTATGTACTACACTCTGCGTTTCTTATATTCTAAGTTTTTCAGTGCAACTCACTCATATACTATGTACTACACTGTGCATTTCGTGTAATGCGGGTTTTTCAGTAAATTCTAAGTTTTTCAGTGCAACTCACTCATTTCTATGTACTACACTGTGCGTTTCTTATATTGTAAGTTTTTCAGTGCAACTCACTCATATACTATGTACTACAATGTGCGTTTCTTATATTCTAAGTTTTTCAGTGCAACTCACTCATATACTATGGACTACACTGTGCGTTTCTTATATTCTAAGTTTTTCAGTGCAACTCACTCATATACAATGTACTACACTGTGCGTTTCTTATATTCTAAGTTTTTCAGTGCAACTCACTCATATACTATGTACTACACTGTGCGTTTCTTATATTCTAAGTTTTTCAGTGCAACTCACTCATATGCTATGTACTACACTGTGCATTTCTTATATTCTAAGTTTTTCAGTGCAATTCACTCATATACTATGTACTACACTGTGCGTTTCTTATATTCTAAGTTTTTCAGTGCAACTCACTCATATACTATGTACTACACTGTGCATTTCGTGTAATGCGGGTTCTTCAGTAAATTCTAAGTTTTTCAGTGCAACTCATTCATATACTATGTACTATACTGTGCGTCTCTTATATTCTAAGTTTTTCAGTGCAACTCACTCATATACTATGTACTACACTGTGCGTTTCTTATATTCTAAGTTTTTCAGTGCAACTCACTCATATACTATGTACTACACTGTGCGTTTCTTATATTCTAAGTTTTTCAGTGCAACTCACTCATATACTATGTACTACACTGTGCATTTCGTGTAATGCGGGTTTTTCAGTAAATTCTAAGTTTTTCAGTGCAACTCACTCATTTCTATGTACTACACTGTGCGTTTCTTATATTCTAAGTTTTTCAGTGCAACTCACTCATATACTATGTACGACACTGTGCATGTCGTGTAATGCGGGTTTTTCAGTAAATTCTAAGTTTTTCAGTGCAACTCACTCATTTCTATGTACTACACTGTGCGTTTCTTATATTCTAAGTTTTTCAGTGCAACTCACTCATATACTATGTACTACACTGTGCGTTTCTTATATTCTAAGTTTTTCAGTGCAACTCACTCATATACTATGTACTACACTGTGCGTATCTTAAATTCTAAGTTTTTCAGTGCAACTCACTCATATACTATGTACTACACTGTGCGTTTCTTATATTCTAAGTTTTTCAGTGCAACTCACTCATATACTATGTACTACACTGTGCGTTTCTTATATTCTAAGTTTTTCAGTGCAACTCACTCATATACTATGTACTACACTGTGCGTTTCTTATATTCTAAGTTTTTCAGTGCAACTCACTCATATACTATGTACTACACTGTGCGTTTCTTATATTCTAAGTTTTTCAGTGCAACTCACTCATATACTATGTACTACACTGTGCGTTTCTTATATTCTAAGTTTTTCAGTGCAACTCACTCATATACTATGTACTACACTGTGCATTTCGTGTAATGCGGGTTTTTCAGTAAATTCTAAGTTTTTCAGTGCAACTCATTCATATACTATGTACTATACTGTGCGTTTCTTATATTCTAAGTTTTTCAGTGCAACTCACTCATATACTATGTACTACACTGTGCGTTTCTTATATTCTAAGTTTTTCAGTGCAACTCACTCATATACTATGTACTACACTGTGCGTTCCTTATATTCTAAGTTTTTGAGTGCAACTCACTCATATACTATGTACTACACTGTGCGTTTCTTATATTCTAAGTTTTTCAGTGCAACTCACTCATATACTATGTACTACACTGTGCATTTCGTGTAATGCGGGTTTTTCAGTAAATTCTAAGTTTTTCAGTGCAACTCACTCATTTCTATGTACTACACTGTGCGTTTCTTATATTCTAAGTTTTTCAGTGCAACTCACTCATATACTATGTACGACACTGTGCATGTCGTGTAATGCGGGTTTTTCAGTAAATTCTAAGTTTTTCAGTGCAACTCACTCATTTCTATGTACTACACTGTGCGTTTCTTATATTCTAAGTTTTTCAGTGCAACTCACTCATATACTATGTACTACACTGTGCGTTTCTTATATTCTAAGTTTTTCAGTGCAACTCACTCATATACTATGTACTACACTGTGCGTATCTTAAATTCTAAGTTTTTCAGTGCAACTCACTCATATACTATGTACTACACTGTGCGTTTCTTATATTCTAAGTTTTTCAGTGCAACTCACTCATATACTATGTACTACACTGTGCGTTTCTTATATTCTAAGTTTTTCAGTGCAACTCACTCATATACTATGTACTACACTGTGCGTTTCTTATATTCTAAGTTTTTCAGTGCAACTCACTCATATACTATGTACTACACTGTGCGTTTCTTATATTCTAAGTTTTTCAGTGCAACTCACTCATATACTATGTACTACACTGTGCGTTTCTTATATTCTAAGTTTTTCAGTGCAACTCACTCATATACTATGTACTACACTGTGCATTTCGTGTAATGTGGGTTTTTCAGTAAATTCTAAGTTTTTCAGTGCAACTCATTCATATACTATGTACTATACTGTGCGTTTCTTATATTCTAAGTTTTTCAGTGCAACTCACTCATATACTATGTACTACACTGTGCGTTTCTTATATTCTAAGTTTTTCAGTGCAACTCACTCATATACTATGTACTACACTGTGCGTTCCTTATATTCTAAGTTTTTGAGTGCAACTCACTCATATACTATGTACTACACTGTGCGTTTCTTATATTCTAAGTTTTTCAGTGCAACTCACTCATATACTATGTACTACACTGTGCATTTCGTGTAATGCGGGTTTTTCAGTAAATTCTAAGTTTTTCAGTGCAACTCACTCATTTCTATGTACTACACTGTGCGTTTCTTATATTCTAAGTTTTTCAGTGCAACTCACTCATATACTATGTACGACACTGTGCATGTCGTGTAATGCGGGTTTTTCAGTAAATTCTAAGTTTTTCAGTGCAACTCACTCATTTCTATGTACTACACTGTGCGTTTCTTATATTCTAAGTTTTTCAGTGCAACTCACTCATATACTATGTACTACACTGTGCGTTTCTTATATTCTAAGTTTTTCAGTGCAACTCACTCATATACTATGTACTACACTGTGCGTATCTTAAATTCTAAGTTTTTCAGTGCAACTCACTCATATACTATGTACTACACTGTGCGTTTCTTATATTCTAAGTTTTTCAGTGCAACTCACTCATATACTATGTACTACACTGTGCGTTTCTTATATTCTAAGTTTTTCAGTGCAACTCACTCATATACTATGTACTACACTGTGCGTTTCTTATATTCTAAGTTTTTCAGTGCAACTCACTCATATACTATGTACTACACTGTGCGTTTCTTATATTCTAAGTTTTTCAGTGCAACTCACTCATATACTATGTACTACACTGTGCGTTTCTTATATTCTAAGTTTTTCAGTGCAACTCACTCATATACTATGTACTACACTGTGCATTTCGTGTAATGCGGGTTTTTCAGTAAATTCTAAGTTTTTCAGTGCAACTCATTCATATACTATTTACTATACTGTGCGTTTCTTATATTCTAAGTTTTTCAGTGCAACTCACTCATATACTATGTACTACACTGTGCGTTTCTTATATTCTAAGTTTTTCAGTGCAACTCACTCATATACTATGTACTACACTGTGCGTTCCTTATATTCTAAGTTTTTGAGTGCAACTCACTCATATACTATGTACTACACTGTGCATTTCGTGTAATGCGGGTTTTTCAGTAAATTCTAAGTTTTTCAGTGCAACTCACTCATATACTATTTACTACACTCTGCGTTTCTTATATTCTAAGTTTTTCAGTGCAACTCACTCATATACTATGTACTACACTGTGCGTTTCTTATATTCTAAGTTTTTCAGTGCAACTCACTCATATGCTATGTACTACACTGTGCGTTTCTTATATTCTAAGTTTTTCAGTGCAACTCACTCATATGCTATGTACTACACTGTGCGTTTCTTATATTCTAAGTTTTTCAGTGCAATTCACTCATATACTATGTACTACACTGTGCGTTGCTTATATTCTAAGTTTTTCAGTGCAACTCACTCATATACTATGTACTACACTGTGCGTTTCTTATATTCTAAGTTTTTCAGTGCAACTCACTCATATACTATGTACTACACTGTGCGTTTCTTATATTCTAAGTTTTTCAGTGCAACTCACTCATATACTATGTACTACACTGTGCGTTTCTTAAATTCTAAGTTTTTCAGTGCAACTCACTCATATACTATGTACTACACTGTGCGTTTCTTATATTCTAAGTTTTTCAGTGCAACTCACTCATATACTATGTACTACACTGTGCGTTTCTTATATTCTAAGTTTTTCAGTGCAACTCACTCATATACTATGTACTACACTGTGCGTTTCTTATATTCTAAGTTTTTCAGTGCAACTCACTCATATACTATGTACTACAATGTGCGTTTCTTATATTCTAAGTTTTTCAGTGCAACTCACTCATATACTATGTACTACACTGTGCATTTCGTGTAATGCGGGATTTTCAGTAAATTCTAAGTTTTTCAGTGCAACTCATTCATATACTATGTACTATACTGTGCGTTTCTTATATTCTAATTTTTTCAGTGCAACTCACTCATATACTATGTACTACACTGTGCGTTTCTTATATTCTAAGTTTTTCAGTGCAACTCACTCATATACTAGGTACTACACTGTGCATTCCTTATATTCTAAGTTTTTGAGTGCAACTCACTCATATACTAT
Source organism: Mus caroli (assembly GCF_978045245.1). Lineage (NCBI taxonomy): Eukaryota > Metazoa > Chordata > Mammalia > Rodentia > Muridae > Mus > Mus caroli. Next base: position 264,753 of record NW_028227329.1, on the reverse strand, counting down.
GTACTACACTGTGCATTTCGTGTAATGCGGGTTTTTCAGTAAATTCTAAGTTTTTCAGTGCAACTCACTCATATACTATTTACTACACTCTGCGTTTCTTATATTCTAAGTTTTTCAGTGCAACTCACTCATATACTATGTACTACACTGTGCGTTTCTTATATTATAAGTTTTTCAGTGCAACTCACTCATATACTATGTACTACACTGTGCATTTCGTGTAATGCGGGTTTTTCAGTAAATTCTAAGTTTTTCAGTGCAACTCACTCATTTCTATGTACTACACTGTGCGTTTCTTATATTCTAAGTTTTTCAGTGCAACTCACTCATATACTATGTACTACACTGTGCATTTCTTATATTCTAAGTTTTTCAGTGCAACTCACTCATATACTATGTACTACACTGTGCGTTTCTTATATTCTAAGTTTTTCAGTGCAACTCACTCATATACTATGTACTACACTGTGCGTTTTTTATATTCTAAGTTTTTCAGTGCAACTCACTCATATACTATGTACTACACTGTGCGTTTCTTATATTCTAAGTTTTTCAGTGCAACTCACTCATATACTATGTACTACACTGTGCGTTTCTTATATTCTAAGTTTTTCAGTGCAACTCACTCATATACTATGTACTACACTGTGCATTTCGTGTAATGCGGGTTCTTCAGTAAATTCTAAGTTTTTCAGTGCAACTCATTCATATACTATGTACTATACTGTGCGTCTCTTATATTCTAAGTTTTTCAGTGCAACTCACTCATATACTATGTACTACACTGTGCGTTTCTTATATTCTAAGTTTTTCAGTGCAACTCACTCATATACTATGTACTACACTGTGCATTTCGTGTAATGCGGGTTCTTCAGTAAATTCTAAGTTTTTCAGTGCAACTCATTCATATACTATGTACTATACTGTGCGTCTCTTATATTCTAAGTTTTTCAGTGCAACTCACTCATATACTATGTACTACACTGTGCGTTTCTTATATTCTAAGTTTTTCAGTGCAACTCACTCATATACTATGTACTACACTGTGAGTTTCTTATATTCTAAGTTTTTCAGTACAACTCACTCATATACTATGTACTACACTGTGCATTTCGTGTAATGCGGGTTTTTCAGTAAATTCTAAGTTTTTCAGTGCAACTCACTCATTTCTATGTACTACACTGTGCGTTTCTTATATTCTAAGTTTTTCAGTGCAACTCACTCATATACTATGTACGACACTGTGCATGTCGTGTAATGCGGGTTTTTCAGTAAATTCTGAGTTTTTCAGTGCAACTCACTCATTTCTATGTACTACACTGTGCGTTTCTTATATTCTAAGTTTTTCAGTGCAACTCACTCATATACTATGTACTACACTGTGCGTTTCTTATATTCTAAGTTTTTCAGTGCAAGTCACTCATATACTATGTACTACACTGTGCGTATCTTAAATTCTAAGTTTTTCAGTGCAACTCACTCATATACTATGTACTACACTGTGCGTTTCTTATATTCTAAGTTTTTCAGTGCAACTCACTCATATACTATGTACTACACTGTGCGTTTCTTATATTCTAAGTTTTTCAGTGCAACTCACTCATATACTATGTACTACACTGTGCGTTTCTTATATTCTAAGTTTTTCAGTGCAACTCACTCATATACTATGTACTACACTGTGCGTTTCTTATATTCTAAGTTTTTCAGTGCAACTCACTCATATACTATGTACTACACTGTGCGTTTCTTATATTCTAAGTTTTTCAGTGCAACTCACTCATATACTATGTACTACACTGTGCATTTCGTGTAATGCGGGTTTTTCAGTAAATTCTAAGTTTTTCAGTGCAACTCATTCATATACTATGTACTATACTGTGCGTTTCTTATATTCTAAGTTTTTCAGTGCAACTCACTCATATACTATGTACTACACTGTGCGTTTCTTATATTCTAAGTTTTTCAGTGCAACTCATCATATACTATGTACTACACTGTGCGTTCCTTATATTCTAAGTTTTTGAGTGCAACTCACTCATATACTATGTACTACACTGTGCATTTCGTGTAATGAGGGTTTTTCAGTAAATTCTAAGTTTTTCAGTGCAACTCACTCATATACTATTTACTACACTCTGCGTTTCTTATATTCTAAGTTTTTCAGTGCAACTCACTCATATACTATGTACTACACTGTGCGTTTCTTATATTCTAAGTTTTTCAGTGCAACTCACTCATATACTATGTACTACACTGTGCGTTTCTTATATTCTAAGTTTTTCAGTGCAACTCACTCATATGCTATGTACTACACTGTGCGTTTCTTATATTCTAAGTTTTTCAGTGCAATTCACTCATATACTATGTACTACACTGTGCGTTTCTTATATTCTAAGTTTTTCAGTGCAACTCACTCATATACTATGTACTACACTGTGCATTTCGTGTAATGCGGGTTCTTCAGTAAATTCTAAGTTTTTCAGTGCAACTCATTCATATACTATGTACTATACTGTGCGTTTCTTATATTCTAAGTTTTTCAGTGCAACTCACTCATATACTATGTACTACACTGTGCGTTTTTTATATTCTAAGTTTTTCAGTGCAACTCACTCATATACTATGTACTACACTGTGCGTTTCTTATATTCTAAGTTTTTCAGTGCAACTCACTCATATACTATGTACTACACTGTGCGTTTCTTATATTCTAAGTTTTTCAGTGCAACTCACTCATATACTATGTACTACACTGTGCGTTGCTTATATTCTAAGTTTTTCAGTGCAACTCACTCATATACTATGTACTACACTGTGCGTTTCTTATATTCTAAGTTTTTCAGTGCAACTCACTCATATACTATGTACTAAACTGTGCATTTCGTGTAATGCGGGTTTTTCAGTAAATTCTAAGTTTTTCAGTGCAACTCACTCATTTCTATATACTACACTCTGCGTTTCTTATATTCTAAGTTTTTCAGTGCAACTCACTCATATACTATGTACTACACTGTGCGTTTCTTATATTCTAAGTTTTTCAGTGCAACTCACTCATATACTATGTACTGCACTGTGCGTTTCTTAAATTCTAAGTTTTTCAGTGCAACTTACTCATATACTATGTACTACACTGTGCGTTTCTTATATTCTAAGTTTTTCAGTGCAACTCACTCATATACTATGTACTACACTGTGCATGTCGTGTAATGCGGGTTTTTCAGTAAATTCTAAGTTTTTCAGTGCAACTCACTCATTTCTATGTACTACACTGTGCGTTTCTTATATTCTAAGTTTTTCAGTGCAACTCACTCATATACTATGTACTACACTGTGCGTTTCTTATATTCTAAGTTTTTCAGTGCAACTCACTCATATACTATGTACTACACTGTGCGTTTCTTATATTCTAAGTTTTTCAGTGCAACTCACTCATATACTATGTACTACACTGTGCGTTTCTTAAATTCTAAGTTTTTCAGTGCAACTCACTCATATACTATGTACTACACTGTGCGTTTCTTATATTCTAAGTTTTTCAGTGCAACTCACTCATATACTATGTACTACACTGTGCGTTTCTTATATTCTAAGTTTTTCAGTGCAACTCACTCATATACTATGTACTACACTGTGCATTTCGTGTAATGCGGGTTTTTCAGTAAATTCTAAGTTTTTCAGTGCAACTCATTCATATACTATGTACTATACTGTGCGTTTCTTATATTCTAAGTTTTTCAGTGCAACTCACTCATATACTATGTACTACACTGTGCGTTCCTTATATTCTAAGTTTTTGAGTGCAACTCACTCATATACTATGTACTACACTGTGCATTTCGTGTAATGCGGGTTTTTCAGTAAATTCTAAGTTTTTCAGTGCAACTCACTCATATACTATTTACTACACTCTGCGTTTCTTATATTCTAAGTTTTTCAGTGCAACTCACTCATATACTATGTACTACACTGTGCGTTTCTTATATTCTAAGTTTTTCAGTGCAACTCACTCATATACTATGTACTACACTGTGCATTTCGTGTAATGCGGGTTTTTCAGTAAATTCTAAGTTTTTCAGTGCAACTCACTCATTTCTATGTACTACACTGTGCGTTTCTTATATTCTAAGTTTTTCAGTGCAACTCACTCATATACTATGTACTACACTGTGCATTTCTTATATTCTAAGTTTTTCAGTGCAACTCACTCATATACTATGTACTACACTGTGCGTTTCTTATATTCTAAGTTTTTCAGTGCAACTCACTCATATACTATGTACTACACTGTGCGTTTTTTATATTCTAAGTTTTTCAGTGCAACTCACTCATATACTATGTACTACACTGTGCGTTTCTTATATTCTAAGTTTTTCAGTGCAATTCACTCATATACTAGGTACTACACTGTGCGTTTCTTATATTCTAAGTTTTTCAGTGCAACTCACTCATATACTATGTACTACACTGTGCATTTCGTGTAATGCGGGTTCTTCAGTAAATTCTAAGTTTTTCAGTGCAACTCATTCATATACTATGTACTATACTGTGCGTTTCTTATATTCTAAGTTTTTCAGTGCAACTCACTCATATACTATGTACTACACTGTGCGTTTTTTATATTCTAAGTTTTTCAGTGCAACTCACTCATATACTATGTACTACACTGTGCGTTTCTTATATTCTAAGTTTTTCAGTGCAACTCACTCATATACTATGTACTACACTGTGCGTTTCTTATATTCTAAGTTTTTCAGTGCAACTCACTCATATACTATGTACTACACTGTGCGTTGCTTATATTCTAAGTTTTTCAGTGCAACTCACTCATATACTATGTACTACACTGTGCGTTTCTTATATTCTAAGTTTTTCAGTGCAACTCACTCATATACTATGTACTACACTGTGCATTTCGTGTAATGCGGGTTTTTCAGTAAATTCTAAGTTTTTCAGTGCAACTCACTCATATACTATGTACTATACTGTGCGTCTCTTATATTCTAAGTTTTTCAGTGCAACTCACTCATATACTATGTACTACACTGTGCGTTTCTTATATTCTAAGTTTTTCAGTGCAACTCACTCATATACTATGTACTACACTGTGCATTTCGTGTAATGCGGGTTCTTCAGTAAATTCTAAGTTTTTCAGTGCAACTCATTCATATACTATGTACTATACTGTGCGTCTCTTATATTCTAAGTTTTTCAGTGCAACTCACTCATATACTATGTACTACACTGTGCGTTTCTTATATTCTAAGTTTTTCAGTGCAACTCACTCATATACTATGTACTACACTGTGAGTTTCTTATATTCTAAGTTTTTCAGTGCAACTCACTCATATACTATGTACTACACTGTGCATTTCGTGTAATGCGGGTTTTTCAGTAAATTCTAAGTTTTTCAGTGCAACTCACTCATTTCTATGTACTACACTGTGCGTTTCTTATATTCTAAGTTTTTCAGTGCAACTCACTCATATACTATGTACGACACTGTGCATGTCGTGTAATGCGGGTTTTTCAGTAAATTCTGAGTTTTTCAGTGCAACTCACTCATTTCTATGTACTACACTGTGCGTTTCTTATATTCTAAGTTTTTCAGTGCAACTCACTCATATACTATGTACTACACTGTGCGTTTCTTATATTCTAAGTTTTTCAGTGCAACTCACTCATATACTATGTACTACACTGTGCGTATCTTAAATTCTAAGTTTTTCAGTGCAACTCACTCATATACTATGTACTACACTGTGCGTTTCTTATATTCTAAATTTTCAGTGCAACTCACTCATATACTATGTACTACACTGTGCGTTTCTTATATTCTAAGTTTTTCAGTGCAACTCACTCATATACTATGTACTACACTGTGCGTTTCTTATATTCTAAGTTTTTCAGTGCAACTCACTCATATACTATGTACTACACTGTGCGTTTCTTATATTCTAAGTTTTTCAGTGCAACTCACTCATATACTATGTACTACACTGTGCGTTTCTTATATTCTAAGTTTTTCAGTGCAACTCACTCATATACTATGTACTACACTGTGCATTTCGTGTAATGCGGGTTTTTCAGTAAATTCTAAGTTTTTCAGTGCAACTCATTCATATACTATGTACTATACTGTGCGTTTCTTATATTCTAAGTTTTTCAGTGCAACTCACTCATATACTATGTACTACACTGTGCGTTTCTTATATTCTAAGTTTTTCAGTGCAACTCATCATATACTATGTACTACACTGTGCGTTCCTTATATTCTAAGTTTTTGAGTGCAACTCACTCATATACTATGTACTACACTGTGCATTTCGTGTAATGAGGGTTTTTCAGTAAATTCTAAGTTTTTCAGTGCAACTCACTCATATACTATTTACTACACTCTGCGTTTCTTATATTCTAAGTTTTTCAGTGCAACTCACTCATATACTATGTACTACACTGTGCGTTTCTTATATTCTAAGTTTTTCAGTGCAACTCACTCATATACTATGTACTACACTGTGCGTTTCTTATATTCTAAGTTTTTCAGTGCAACTCACTCATATGCTATGTACTACACTGTGCGTTTCTTATATTCTAAGTTTTTCAGTGCAATTCACTCATATACTATGTACTACACTGTGCGTTTCTTATATTCTAAGTTTTTCAGTGCAACTCACTCATATACTATGTACTACACTGTGCATTTCGTGTAATGCGGGTTCTTCAGTAAATTCTAAGTTTTTCAGTGCAACTCATTCATATACTATGTACTATACTGTGCGTTTCTTATATTCTAAGTTTTTCAGTGCAACTCACTCATATACTATGTACTACACTGTGCGTTTTTTATATTCTAAGTTTTTCAGTGCAACTCACTCATATACTATGTACTACACTGTGCGTTTCTTATATTCTAAGTTTTTCAGTGCAACTCACTCATATACTATGTACTACACTGTGCGTTTCTTATATTCTAAGTTTTTCAGTGCAACTCACTCATATACTATGTACTACACTGTGCGTTGCTTATATTCTAAGTTTTTCAGTGCAACTCACTCATATACTATGTACTACACTGTGCGTTTCTTATATTCTAAGTTTTTCAGTGCAACTCACTCATATACTATATACTAAACTGTGCATTTCGTGTAATGCGGGTTTTTCAGTAAATTCTAAGTTTTTCAGTGCAACTCACTCATTTCTATATACTACACTCTGCGTTTCTTATATTCTAAGTTTTTCAGTGCAACTCACTCATATACTATGTACTACACTGTGCGTTTCTTATATTCTAAGTTTTTCAGTGCAACTCACTCATATACTATGTACTGCACTGTGCGTTTCTTAAATTCTAAGTTTTTCAGTGCAACTTACTCATATACTATGTACTACACTGTGCGTTTCTTATATTCTAAGTTTTTCAGTGCAACTCACTCATATACTATGTACTACACTGTGCATGTCGTGTAATGCGGGTTTTTCAGTAAATTCTAAGTTTTTCAGTGCAACTCACTCATATACTATGTACTACACTCTGCGTTTCTTATATTCTAAGTTTTTCAGTGCAACTCACTCATATACTATGTACTACACTGTGCGTTTCTTATATTCTAAGTTTTTCAGTGCAACTCACTCATATACTATGTACTACACTGTGCGTTTCTTATATTCTAAGTTTTTCAGTGCAACTCACTCATATACTATGTACTACACTGTGTGTTTCTTAAATTCTAAGTTTTTCAGTGCAACTCACTCATATACTATGTACTACACTGTGCGTTTCTTATATTCTAAGTTTTTCAGTGCAACTCACTCATATACTATGTACTACACTGTGCGTTTCTTAAATTCTAAGTTTTTCAGTGCAACTCACTCATATACTATGTACTACACTGTGCGTTTCTTATATTCTAAGTTTTTCAGTGCAACTCACTCATATACTATGTACTACACTGTGCGTTTCTTATATTCTAAGTTTTTCAGTGCAACTCACTCATATACTATGTACTACACTGTGCGTTTCTTATATTCTAAGTTTTTCAGTGCAACTCACTCATATACTATGTACTACACTGTGCATTTCGTGTAATGCGGGTTTTTCAGTAAATTCTAAGTTTTTCAGTGCAACTCATTCATATACTATGTACTATACTGTGCGTTTCTTATATTCTAAGTTTTTCAGTGCAACTCACTCATATACTATGTACTACACTGTGCGTTTCTTATATTCTAAATTTTTCAGTGCAACTCACTCATATACTATGTACTACACTGTGCGTTCCTTATATTCTAAGTTTTTGAGTGCAACTCACTCATATACTATGTACTACACTGTGCATTTCCTGTAATGCGGGTTTTTCAGTAAATTCTAAGTTTTTCAGTGCAACTCACTCATATACTATTTACTACACTCTGCGTTTCTTATATTCTAAGTTTTTCAGTGCAACTCACTCATATACTATGTACTACACTGTGCGTTTCTTATATTCTAAGTTTTTCAGTGCAACTCACTCATATACTATGTACTACACTGTGCATTTCGTGTAATGCGGGTTTTTCAGTAAATTCTAAGTTTTTCAGTGCAACTCACTCATTTCTATGTACTACACTGTGCGTTTCTTATATTCTAAGTTTTTCAGTGCAACTCACTCATATACTATGTACTACACTGTGCATTTCTTATATTCTAAGTTTTTCAGTGCAACTCACTCATATACTATGTACTACACTGTGCGTTTCTTATATTCTAAGTTTTTCAGTGCAACTCACTCATATACTATGTACTACACTGTGCATTTTTTATATTCTAAGTTTTTCAGTGCAACTCACTCATATACTATGTACTACACTGTGCGTTTCTTATATTCTAAGTTTTTCAGTGCAATTCACTCATATACTATGTACTACACTGTGCGTTTCTTATATTCTAAGTTTTTCAGTGCAACTCACTCATATACTATGTACTACACTGTGCATTTCGTGTAATGCGGGTTCTTCAGTAAATTCTAAGTTTTTCAGTGCAACTCATTCATATACTATGTACTATACTGTGCGTTTCTTATATTCTAAGTTTTTCAGTGCAACTCACTCATATACTATGTACTACACTGTGCGTTTTTTATATTCTAAGTTTTTCAGTGCAACTCACTCATATACTATGTACTACACTGTGCGTTTCTTATATTCTAAGTTTTTCAGTGCAACTCACTCATATACTATGTACTACACTGTGCGTTTCTTATATTCTAAGTTTTTCAGTGCAACTCACTCATATACTATGTACTACACTGTGCGTTGCTTATATTCTAAGTTTTTCAGTGCAACTCACTCATATACTATGTACTACACTGTGCGTTTCTTATATTCTAAGTTTTTCAGTGCAACTCACTCATATACTATGTACTAAACTGTGCATTTCGTGTAATGCGGGTTTTTCAGTAAATTCTAAGTTTTTCAGTGCAACTCACTCATTTCTATATACTACACTCTGCGTTTCTTATATTCTAAGTTTTTCAGTGCAACTCACTCATATACTATGTACTACACTGTGCGTTTCTTATATTCTAAGTTTTTCAGTGCAACTCACTCATATACTATGTACTACACTGTGCGTTTCTTATATTCTAAGTTTTTCAGTGCAACTCACTCATATACTATGTACTACACTGTGCGTTTCTTAAATTCTAAGTTTTTCAGTGCAACTCACTCATATACTATGTACTACACTGTGCGTTTCTTATATTCTAAGTTTTTCAGTGCAACTCACTCATATACTATGTACTACACTGTGCGTTTCTTATATTCTAAGTTTTTCAGTGCAACTCACTCATATACTATGTACTACACTGTGCGTTTCTTATATTCTAAGTTTTTCAGTGCAACTCACTCATATACTATGTACTACACTGTGCGTTTCTTATATTCTAAGTTTTTCAGTGCAACTCACTCATATACTATGTACTACACTGTGCATTTCGTGTAATGCGGGTTTTTCAGTAAATTCTAAGTTTTTCAGTGCAACTCATTCATATACTATGTACTATACTGTGCGTTTCTTATATTCTAAGTTTTTCAGTGCAACTCACTCATATACTATGTACTACACTGTGCGTTTCTTATATTCTAAATTTTTCAGTGCAACTCACTCATATACTATGTACTACACTGTGCGTTCCTTATATTCTAAGTTTTTGAGTGCAACTCACTCATATACTATGTACTACACTGTGCATTTCGTGTAATGCGGGTTTTTCAGTAAATTCTAAGTTTTTCAGTGCAACTCACTCATATACTATTTACTACACTCTGCGTTTCTTATATTCTAAGTTTTTCAGTGCAACTCACTCATATACTATGTACTACACTGTGCGTTTCTTATATTCTAAGTTTTTCAGTGCAACTCACTCATATACTATGTACTACACTGTGCATTTCGTGTAATGCGGGTTTTTCAGTAAATTCTAAGTTTTTCAGTGCAACTCACTCATTTCTATGTACTACACTGTGCGTTTCTTATATTCTAAGTTTTTCAGTGCAACTCACTCATATACTATGTACTACACTGTGCATTTCTTATATTCTAAGTTTTTCAGTGCAACTCACTCATATACTATGTACTACACTGTGCGTTTCTTATATTCTAAGTTTTTCAGTGCAACTCACTCATATACTATGTACTACACTGTGCGTTTCTTATATTCTAAGTTTTTCAGTGCAACTCACTCATATACTATGTACTACACTGTGCGTTTCTTATATTCTAAGTTTTTCAGTGCAACTCACTCATATACTATGTACTACACTGTGCGTTTTTTATATTCTAAGTTTTTCAGTGCAACTCATTCATATACTATGTACTATACTGTGCGTCTCTTATATTCTAAGTTTTTCAGTGCAACTCACTCATATACTATGTACTACACTGTGCGTTTCTTATATTCTAAGTTTTTCAGTGCAACTCACTCATATACTATGTACTACACTGTGCGTTTCTTATATTCTAAGTTTTTCAGTGCAACTCACTCATATACTATATACTACACTGTGCATTTCGTGTAATGCGGGTTTTTCAGTAAATTCTAAGTTTTTCAGTGCAACTCACTCATTTCTATGTACTACACTGTGCGTTTCTTATATTCTAAGTTTTTCAGTGCAACTCACTCATATACTATGTACTACACTGTGCGTTTCTTATATTCTAAGTTTTTCAGTGCAACTCACTCATATACTATGTACTACACTGTGCGTATCTTAAATTCTAAGTTTTTCAGTGCAACTCACTCATATACTATGTACTACACTGTGCGTTTCTTATATTCTAAGTTTTTCAGTGCAACTCACTCATATACTACATGTACTACACTCATGTACTACACTGTGCGTTTCTTATATTCTAAGTTTTTCAGTGCAACTCACTCATATACTATGTACTACACTGTGCGTTTCTTATATTCTAAGTTTTTCAGTGCAACTCACTCATATACTATGTACTACACTGTGCGTTTCTTATATTCTAAGTTTTTCAGTGCAACTCACTCATATACTATGTACTACACTGTGCGTTTCTTATATTCTAAGTTTTTCAGTGCAACTCACTCATATACTATGTACTACACTGTGCATTTCGTGTAATGCGGGTTTTTCAGTAAATTCTAAGTTTTTCAGTGCAACTCATTCATATACTATGTACTATACTGTGCGTTTCTTATATTCTAAGTTTTTCAGTGCAACTCACTCATATACTATGTACTACACTGTGCATTTCGTGTAATGCGGGTTTTTCAGTAAATTCTAAGTTTTTCAGTGCAACTCACTCATATACTATTTACTACACTCTGCGTTTCTTATATTCTAAGTTTTTCAGTGCAACTCACTCATATACTATGTACTACACTGTGCGTTTCTTATATTCTAAGTTTTTCAGTGCAACTCACTCATATACTATGTACTACACTGTGCGTTTCTTATATTCTAAGTTTTTCAGTGCAACTCACTCATATGCTATGTACTACACTGTGCGTTTCTTATATTCTAAGTTTTTCAGTGCAATTCACTCATATACTATGTACTACACTGTGCGTTTCTTATATTCTAAGTTTTTCAGTGCAACTCACTCATATACTATGTACTACACTGTGCATTTCGTGTAATGCGGGTTCTTCAGTAAATTCTAAGTTTTTCAGTGCAACTCACTCATATACTATGTACTATACTGTGCGTTTCTTATATTCTAAGTTTTTCAGTGCAACTCACTCATATACTATGTACTACACTGTGCGTTTTTTATATTCTAAGTTTTTCAGTGCAACTCACTCATATACTATGTACTACACTGTGCGTTTCTTATATTCTAAGTTTTTCAGTGCAACTCACTCATATACTATGTACTACACTGTGCGTTTCTTATATTCTAAGTTTTTCAGTGCAACTCACTCATATACTATGTACTACACTGTGCGTTGCTTATATTCTAAGTTTTTCAGTGCAACTCACTCATATACTATGTACTACACTGTGCGTTTCTTATATTCTAAGTTTTTCAGTGCAACTCACTCATATACTATGTACTACACTGTGCATTTCGTGTAATGCGGGTTTTTCAGTAAATTCTAAGTTTTTCAGTGCAACTCACTCATTTCTATATACTACACTCTGCGTTTCTTATATTCTAAGTTTTTCAGTGCAACTCACTCATATACTATGTACTACACTGTGCGTTTCTTATATTCTAAGTTTTTCAGTGCAACTCACTCATATACTATGTACTGCACTGTTCGTTTCTTAAATTCTAAGTTTTTCAGTGCAACTTACTCATATACTATGTACTACACTGTGCGTTTCTTATATTCTAAGTTTTTCAGTGCAACTCACTCATATACTATGTACTACACTGTGCATGTCGTGTAATGCGGGTTTTTCAGTAAATTCTAAGTTTTTCAGTGCAACTCACTCATTTCTATGTACTACACAGTGCGTTTCTTATATTCTAAGTTTTTCAGTGCAACTCACTCATATACTATGTACTACACTGTGCGTTTCTTATATTCTAAGTTTTTCAGTGCAACTCACTCATATACTATGTACTACACTGTGCGTTTCTTATATTCTAAGTTTTTCAGTGCAACTCACTCATATACTATGTACTACACTGTGCGTTTCTTAAATTCTAAGTTTTTCAGTGCAACTCACTCATATACTATGTACTACACTGTGCGTTTCTTATATTCTAAGTTTTTCAGTGCAACTCACTCATATACTATGTACTACACTGTGCGTTTCTTATATTCTAAGTTTTTCAGTGCAACTCACTCATATACTATGTACTACACTGTGCGTTTCTTATATTCTAAGTTTTTCAGTGCAACTCACTCATATACTATGTACTACACTGTGCGTTTCTTATATTCTAAGTTTTTCAGTGCAACTCACTCATATACTATGTACTACACTGTGCGTTTCTTATATTCTAAGTTTTTCAGTGCAACTCACTCATATACTATGTACTACACTGTGCATTTCGTGTAATGCGGGTTTTTCAGTAAATTCTAAGTTTTTCAGTGCAACTCATTCATATACTATGTACTATACTGTGCGTTTCTTATATTCTAAGTTTTTCAGTGCAACTCACTCATATACTATGTACTACACTGTGCGTTTCTTATATTCTAAGTTTTTCAGTGCAACTCACTCATACACTATGTACTACACTGTGCGTTCCTTATATTCTAAGTTTTTGAGTGCAACTCACTCATATACTATGTACTACACTGTGCATTTCGTGTAATGCGGGTTTTTCAGTAAATTCTAAGTTTTTCAGTGCAACTCACTCATATACTATTTACTACACTGTGCGTTTCTTATATTCTAAGTTTTTCAGTGCAACTCACTCATATACTATGTACTACACTGTGCGTTTCTTATATTCTAAGTTTTTCAGTGCAACTCACTCATATACTATGTACTACACTGTGCATTTCGTGTAATGCGGGTTTTTCAGTAAATTCTAAGTTTTTCAGTGCAACTCACTCATTTCTATGTACTACACTGTGCGTTTCTTATATTCTAAGTTTTTCAGTGCAACTCACTCATATACTATGTACTACACTGTGCGTTTTTTATATTCTAAGTTTTTCAGTGCAACTCACTCATATACTATGTACTACACTGTGCGTTTCTTATATTCTAAGTTTTTCAGTGCAACTCACTCATATACTATGTACTACACTGTGCGTTTCTTATATTCTAAGTTTTTCAGTGCAACTCACTCATATACTATGTACTACACTGTGCATTTCGTGTAATGCGGGTTTTTCAGTAAATTCTAAGTTTTTCAGTGCAACTCACTCATTTCTATGTACTACACTGTGCGTTTCTTATATTCTAAGTTTTTCAGTGCAACTCACTCATATACTATGTACGACACTGTGCATGTCGTGTAATGCGGGTTTTTCAGTAAATTCTAAGTTTTTCAGTGCAACTCACTCTATGTACTACACTGTGCGTTTCTTATATTCTAAGTTTTTCAGTGCAACTCACTCATATACTATGTACTACACTGTGCGTTTCTTATATTCTAAGTTTTTCAGTGCAACTCACTCATATACTATGTACTACACTGTGCGTATCTTAAATTCTAAGTTTTACAGTGCAACTCACTCATATACTATGTACTACACTGTGCGTTTCTTATATTCTAAGTTTTTCAGTGCAACTCACTCATATACTATGTACTACACTGTGCGTTTCTTATATTCTAAGTTTTTCAGTGCAACTCACTCATATACTATGTACTACACTGTGCGTTTCTTATATTCTAAGTTTTTCAGTGCAACTCACTCATATACTATGTACTACACTGTGCGTTTCTTATATTCTAAGTTTTTCAGTGCAACTCACTCATATACTATGTACTACACTGTGCGTTTCTTATATTCTAAGTTTTTCAGTGCAACTCACTCATATACTATGTACTACACTGTGCATTTCGTGTAATGCGGGTTTTTCAGTAAATTCTAAGTTTTTCAGTGCAACTCACTCATATACTATTTACTACACTCTGCGTTTCTTATATTCTAAGTTATTCAGTGCAACTCACTCATATACTATGTACTACACTGTGCGTTTCTTATATTCTAAGTTTTTCAGTGCAACTCACTCATATACTATGTACTACACTGTGCATTTCGTGTAATGCGGGTTCTTCAGTAAATTCTATGTTTTTCAGTGCAACTCATTCATATACTATGTACTATACTGTGCGTTTCTTATATTCTAAGTTTTTCAGTGCAACTCACTCATATACTATGTACTACACTGTGCGTTTTTTATATTCTAAGTTTTTCAGTGCAACTCACTCATATACTATGTACTACACTGTGCGTTTCTTATATTCTAAGTTTTTCAGTGCAACTCACTCATATACTATGTACTACACTGTGCGTTTCTTATATTCTAAGTTTTTCAGTGCAACTCACTCATATACTATGTACTACACTGTGCGTTGCTTATATTCTAAGTTTTTCAGTGCAACTCACTCATATACTATGTACTACACTGTGCGTTTCTTATATTCTAAGTTTTTCAGTGCAACTCACTCATATACTATGTACTACACTGTGCATTTCGTGTAATGCGGGTTTTTCAGTAAATTCTAAGTTTTTCAGTGCAACTCACTCATTTCTATATACTACACTCTGCGTTTCTTATATTCTAAGTTTTTCAGTGCAACTCACTCATATACTATGTACTACACTGTGCGTTTCTTATATTCTAAGTTTTTCAGTGCAACTCACTCATATACTATGTACTGCACTGTGCGTTTCTTAAATTCTAAGTTTTTCAGTGCAACTTACTCATATACTATGTACTACACTGTGCGTTTCTTATATTCTAAGTTTTTCAGTGCAACTCACTCATATACTATGTACTACACTGTGCATGTCGTGTAATGCGGGTTTTTCAGTAAATTCTAAGTTTTTCAGTGCAACTCATTCATATACTATGTACTATACTGTGCGTTTCTTATATTCTAAGTTTTTCAGTGCAACTCACTCATATACTATGTACTACACTGTGCGTTTCTTATATTCTAAGTTTTTCAGTGCAACTCACTCATATACTATGTACTACACTGTGTGTTCCTTATATTCTAAGTTTTTGAGTGCAACTCACTCATATACTATGTACTACACTGTGCATTTCGTGTAATGCGGGTTTTTCAGTAAATTCTAAGTTTTTCAGTGCAACTCACTCATATACTATTTACTACACTCTGCGTTTCTTATATTCTAAGTTTTTCAGTGCAACTAACTCATATACTATGTACTACACTGTGCGTTTCTTATATTCTAAGTTTTTCAGTGCAACTCACTCATATACTATGTACTACACTGTGCATTTCGTGTAATGCGGGTTTTTCAGTAAATTCTAAGTTTTTCAGTGCAACTCACTCATTTCTATGTACTACACTGTGCGTTTCTTATATTCTAAGTTTTTCAGTGCAACTCACTCATATACTATGTACGACACTGTGCATGTCGTGTAATGCGGGTTTTTCAGTAAATTCTAAGTTTTTCAGTGCAACTCACTCTATGTACTACACTGTGCGTTTCTTATATTCTAAGTTTTTCAGTGCAACTCACTCATATACTATGTACTACACTGTGCGTTTCTTATATTCTAAGTTTTTCAGTGCAACTCACTCATATACTATGTACTACACTGTGCGTATCTTAAATTCTAAGTTTTACAGTGCAACTCACTCATATACTATGTACTACACTGTGCGTTTCTTATATTCTAAGTTTTTCAGTGCAACTCACTCATATACTATGTACTACACTGTGCGTTTCTTATATTCTAAGTTTTTCAGTGCAACTCACTCATATACTATGTACTACACTGTGCGTTTCTTATATTCTAAGTTTTTCAGTGCAACTCACTCATATACTATGTACTGCACTGTGCGTTTCTTAAATTCTAAGTTTTTCAGTGCAACTTACTCATATACTATGTACTACACTGTGCGTTTCTTATATTCTAAGTTTTTCAGTGCAACTCACTCATATACTATGTACTACACTGTGCATTTCGTGTAATGCGGGTTTTTCAGTAAATTCTAAGTTTTTCAGTGCAACTCATTCATATACTATGTACTATACTGTGCGTTTCTTATATTCTAAGTTTTTCAGTGCAACTCACTCATATACTATTTACTACACTGTGCGTTTCTTATATTCTAAGTTTTTCAGTGCAACTCATCATATACTATATACTACACTGTGCGTTCCTTACATTCTAAGTTTTTGAGTGCAACTCACTCATATACTATGTACTACACTGTGCATTTCGTGTAATGCGGGTTTTTCAGTAAATTCTAAGTTTTTCAGTGCAACTCACTCATATACTATTTACTACACTCTGCGTTTCTTATATTCTAAGTTATTCAGTGCAACTCACTCATATACTATGTACTACACTGTGCGTTTCTTATATTCTAAGTTTTTCAGTGCAACTCACTCATATACTATGTACTACACTGTGCATTTCGTGTAATGCGGGTTCTTCAGTAAATTCTATGTTTTTCAGTGCAACTCATTCATATACTATGTACTATACTGTGCGTTTCTTATATTCTAAGTTTTTCAGTGCAACTCACTCATATACTATGTACTACACTGTGCGTTTTTTATATTCTAAGTTTTTCAGTGCAACTCACTCATATACTATGTACTACACTGTGCGTTTCTTATATTCTAAGTTTTTCAGTGCAACTCACTCATATACTATGTACTACACTGTGCGTTTCTTATATTCTAAGTTTTTCAGTGCAACTCACTCATATACTATGTACTACACTGTGCGTTGCTTATATTCTAAGTTTTTCAGTGCAACTCACTCATATACTATGTACTACACTGTGCGTTTCTTATATTCTAAGTTTTTCAGTGCAACTCACTCATATACTATGTACTACACTGTGCATTTCGTGTAATGCGGGTTTTTCAGTAAATTCTAAGTTTTTCAGTGCAACTCACTCATTTCTATATACTACACTCTGCGTTTCTTATATTCTAAGTTTTTCAGTGCAACTCACTCATATACTATGTACTACACTGTGCGTTTCTTATATTCTAAGTTTTTCAGTGCAACTCACTCATATACTATGTACTGCACTGTGCGTTTCTTAAATTCTAAGTTTTTCAGTGCAACTTACTCATATACTATGTACTACACTGTGCGTTTCTTATATTCTAAGTTTTTCAGTGCAACTCACTCATATACTATGTACTACACTGTGCATGTCGTGTAATGCGGGTTTTTCAGTAAATTCTAAGTTTTTCAGTGCAACTCATTCATATACTATGTACTATACTGTGCGTTTCTTATATTCTAAGTTTTTCAGTGCAACTCACTCATATACTATGTACTACACTGTGCGTTTCTTATATTCTAAGTTTTTCAGTGCAACTCACTCATATACTATGTACTACACTGTGTGTTCCTTATATTCTAAGTTTTTGAGTGCAACTCACTCATATACTATGTACTACACTGTGCATTTCGTGTAATGCGGGTTTTTCAGTAAATTCTAAGTTTTTCAGTGCAACTCACTCATATACTATTTACTACACTCTGCGTTTCTTATATTCTAAGTTTTTCAGTGCAACTAACTCATATACTATGTACTACACTGTGCGTTTCTTATATTCTAAGTTTTTCAGTGCAACTCACTCATATACTATGTACTACACTGTGCATTTCGTGTAATGCGGGTTTTTCAGTAAATTCTAAGTTTTTCAGTGCAACTCACTCATTTCTATGTACTACACTGTGCGTTTCTTATATTCTAAGTTTTTCAGTGCAACTCACTCATATACTATGTACTACACTGTGCATTTCTTATATTCTAAGTTTTTCAGTGCAACTCACTCATATACTATGTACTACACTGTGCGTTTCTTATATTCTAAGTTTTTCAGTGCAACTCACTCATATACTATGTACTACACTGTGCGTTTTTTATATTCTAAGTTTTTCAGTGCAACTCACTCATATACTATGTACTACACTGTGCGTTTCTTATATTCTAAGTTTTTCAGTGCAACTCACTCATATACTATGTACTACACTGTGCGTTTCTTATATTCTAAGTTTTTCAGTGCAACTCACTCATATACTATGTACTACACTGTGCATTTCGTGTAATGCGGGTTTTTCAGTAAATTCTAAGTTTTTCAGTGCAACTCACTCATTTCTATGTACTACACTGTGCGTTTCTTATATTCTAAGTTTTTCAGTGCAACTCACTCATATACTATGTACGACACTGTGCATGTCGTGTAATGCGGGTTTTTCAGTAAATTCTAAGTTTTTCAGTGCAACTCACTCTATGTACTACACTGTGCGTTTCTTATATTCTAAGTTTTTCAGTGCAACTCACTCATATACTATGTACTACACTGTGCGTTTCTTATATTCTAAGTTTTCAGTGCAACTCACTCATATACTATGTACTACACTGTGCGTATCTTAAATTCTAAGTTTTTCAGTGCAACTCACTCATATACTATGTACTACACTGTGCGTTTCTTATATTCTAAGTTTTTCAGTGCAACTCACTCATATACTATGTACTACACTGTGCGTTTCTTATATTCTAAGTTTTTCAGTGCAACTCACTCATATACTATGTACTACACTGTGCGTTTCTTATATTCTAAGTTTTTCAGTGCAACTCACTCATATACTATGTACTACACTGTGCGTTTCTTATATTCTAAGTTTTTCAGTGCAACTCACTCATATACTATGTACTACACTGTGCATTTCGTGTAATGCGGGTTTTTCAGTAAATTCTAAGTTTTTCAGTGCAACTCATTCATATACTATGTACTATACTGTGCGTTTCTTATATTCTAAGTTTTTCAGTGCAACTCACTCATATACTATTTACTACACTGTGCGTTTCTTATATTCTAAGTTTTTCAGTGCAACTCATCATATACTATGTACTACACTGTGCGTTCCTTACATTCTAAGTTTTTGAGTGCAACTCACTCATATACTATGTACTACACTGTGCATTTCGTGTAATGCGGGTTTTTCAGTAAATTCTAAGTTTTTCAGTGCAACTCACTCATATACTATTTACTACACTCTGCGTTTCTTATATTCTAAGTTATTCAGTGCAACTCACTCATATACTATGTACTACACTGTGCGTTTCTTATATTCTAAGTTTTTCAGTGCAACTCACTCATATACTATGTACTACACTGTGCATTTCGTGTAATGCGGGTTCTTCAGTAAATTCTATGTTTTTCAGTGCAACTCATTCATATACTATGTACTATACTGTGCGTTTCTTATATTCTAAGTTTTTCAGTGCAACTCACTCATATACTATGTACTACACTGTGCGTTTTTTATATTCTAAGTTTTTCAGTGCAACTCACTCATATACTATGTACTACACTGTGCGTTTCTTATATTCTAAGTTTTTCAGTGCAACTCACTCATATACTATGTACTACACTGTGCGTTTCTTATATTCTAAGTTTTTCAGTGCAACTCACTCATATACTATGTACTACACTGTGCGTTGCTTATATTCTAAGTTTTTCAGTGCAACTCACTCATATACTATGTACTACACTGTGCGTTTCTTATATTCTAAGTTTTTCAGTGCAACTCACTCATATACTATGTACTACACTGTGCATTTCGTGTAATGCGGGTTTTTCAGTAAATTCTAAGTTTTTCAGTGCAACTCACTCATTTCTATATACTACACTCTGCGTTTCTTATATTCTAAGTTTTTCAGTGCAACTCACTCATATACTATGTACTACACTGTGCGTTTCTTATATTCTAAGTTTTTCAGTGCAACTCACTCATATACTATGTACTGCACTGTGCGTTTCTTAAATTCTAAGTTTTTCAGTGCAACTTACTCATATACTATGTACTACACTGTGCGTTTCTTATATTCTAAGTTTTTCAGTGCAACTCACTCATATACTATGTACTACACTGTGCATGTCGTGTAATGCGGGTTTTTCAGTAAATTCTAAGTTTTTCAGTGCAACTCAATCATTTCTATGTACTACACTGTGCGTTTCTTATATTCTAAGTTTTTCAGTGCAACTCACTCATATACTATGTACTACACTGTGCGTTTCTTATATTCTAAGTTTTTCAGTGCAACTCACTCATATACTATGTACTACACTGTGCGTTTCTTATATTCTAAGTTTTTCAGTGCAACTCACTCATATACTATGTACTACACTGTGCGTTTCTTAAATTCTAAGTTTTTCAGTGCAACTCACTCATATACTATGTACTACACTGTGCGTTTCTTATATTCTAAGTTTTTCTGTGCAACTCACTCATATACTATGTACTACACTGTGCGTTTCTTATATTCTAAGTTTTTCAGTGCAACTCACTCATATACTATGTACTACACTGTGCGTTTCTTATATTCTAAGTTTTTCAGTGCAACTCACTCATATACTATGTACTACACTGTGCGTTTCTTATATTCTAAGTTTTTCAGTGCAACTCACTCATATACTATGTACTACACTGTGCGTTTCTTATATTCTAAGTTTTTCAGTGCAACTCACTCATATACTATGTACTACACTGTGCATTTCGTGTAATGCGGGTTTTTCAGTAAATTCTAAGTTTTTCAGTGCAACTCATTCATATACTATGTACTATACTGTGCGTTTCTTATATTCTAAGTTTTTCAGTGCAACTCACTCATATACTATGTACTACACTGTGCGTTTCTTATATTCTAAGTTTTTCAGTGCAACTCACTCATATACTATGTACTACACTGTGTGTTCCTTATATTCTAAGTTTTTGAGTGCAACTCACTCATATACTATGTACTACACTGTGCATTTCGTGTAATGCGGGTTTTTCAGTAAATTCTAAGTTTTTCAGTGCAACTCACTCATATACTATTTACTACACTCTGCGTTTCTTATATTCTAAGTTTTTCAGTGCAACTAACTCATATACTATGTACTACACTGTGCGTTTCTTATATTCTAAGTTTTTCAGTGCAACTCACTCATATACTATGTACTACACTGTGCATTTCGTGTAATGCGGGTTTTTCAGTAAATTCTAAGTTTTTCAGTGCAACTCACTCATTTCTATGTACTACACTGTGCGTTTCTTATATTCTAAGTTTTTCAGTGCAACTCACTCATATACTATGTACTACACTGTGCGTTTCTTATATTCTAAGTTTTTCAGTGCAACTCACTCATATACTATGTACTACACTGTGCGTTTCTTAAATTCTAAGTTTTTCAGTGCAACTCACTCATATACTATGTACTACACTGTGCGTTTCTTATATTCTAAGTTTTTCAGTGCAACTCACTCATATACTATGTACTACACTGTGCGTTTCTTATATTCTAAGTTTTTCAGTGCAACTCACTCATATACAATGTACTACACTGTGCCTTTCTTATATTCTAAGTTTTTCAGTGCAACTCACTCATATGCTATGTACTACACTGTGCATTTCTTATATTCTAAGTTTTTCAGTGCAATTCACTCATATACTATGTACTACACTGTGCGTTTCTTATATTCTAAGTTTTTCAGTGCAACTCACTCATATACTATGTACTACACTGTGCATTTCGTGTAATGCGGGTTCTTCAGTAAATTCTAAGTTTTTCAGTGCAACTCATTCATATACTATGTACTATACTGTGCGTCTCTTATATTCTAAGTTTTTCAGTGCAACTCACTCATATACTATGTACTACACTGTGCGTTTTTTATATTCTAAGTTTTTCAGTGCAACTCACTCATATACTATGTACTACACTGTGCGTTTCTTATATTCTAAGTTTTTCAGTGCAACTCACTCATATACTATGTACTACACTGTGCGTTTCTTATATTCTAAGTTTTTCAGTGCAACTCACTCATATACTATGTACTACACTGTGCATTTCGTGTAATGCGGGTTTTTCAGTAAATTCTAAGTTTTTCAGTGCAACTCACTCATTTCTATATACTACACTGTGCGTTTCTTATATTCTAAGTTTTTCAGTGCAACTCACTCATATACTATGTACGACACTGTGCATGTCGTGTAATGCGGGTTTTTCAGTAAATTCTAAGTTTTTCAGTGCAACTCACTCATTTCTATGTACTACACTGTGCGTTTCTAATATTCTAAGTTTTTCAGTGCAACTCACTCATATACTATGTACTACACTGTGCGTTTCTTATATTCTAAGTTTTTCAGTGCAACTCACTCATATACTATGTACTACACTGTGCGTATCTTAAATTCTAAGTTTTTCAGTGCAACTCACTCATATACTATGTACTACACTGTGCGTTTCTTATATTCTAAGTTTTTCAGTGCAACTCACTCATATACTATGTACTACACTGTGCGTTTCTTATATTCTAAGTTTTTCAGTGCAACTCACTCATATACAATGTACTACACTGTGCGTTTCTTATATTCTAAGTTTTTCAGTGCAACTCACTCATATACTATGTACTACACTGTGCGTTTCTTATATTCTAAGTTTTTCAGTGCAACTCACTCATATGCTATGTACTACACTGTGCATTTCTTATATTCTAAGTTTTTCAGTGCAATTCACTCATATACTATGTACTACACTGTGCGTTTCTTATATTCTAAGTTTTTCAGTGCAACTCACTCATATACTATGTACTACACTGTGCATTTCGTGTAATGCGGGTTCTTCAGTAAATTCTAAGTTTTTCAGTGCAACTCATTCATATACTATGTACTATACTGTGCGTCTCTTATATTCTAAGTTTTTCAGTGCAACTCACTCATATACTATGTACTACACTGTGCGTTTTATAAATTCTAAGTTTTTCAGTGCAACTCACTCATATACTATGTACTACACTGTGCGTTTCTTATATTCTAAGTTTTTCAGTGCAACTCACTCATATACTATGTACTACACTGTGCGTTTCTTATATTCTAAGTTTTTCAGTGCAACTAACTCATATACTATGTACTACACTGTGCATTTCGTGTAATGCGGGTTTTTCAGTAAATTCTAAGTTTTTCAGTGCAACTCACTCATTTCTATGTACTACACTGTGCGTTTCTTATATTCTAAGTTTTTCAGTGCAACTCACTCATATACTATGTACTACACTGTGCGTTTCTTATATTCTAAGTTTTTCAGTGCAACTCACTCATATACTATGTACTACACTGTGCGTATCTTAAATTCTAAGTTTTTCAGTGCAACTCACTCATATACTATGTACTACACTGTGCGTTTCTTATATTCTAAGTTTTTCAGTGCAACTCACTCATTTCTATGTACTACACTGTGCGTTTCTTATATTCTAAGTTTTTCAGTGCAACTCACTCATATACTATGTACGACACTGTGCATGTCGTGTAATGCGGGTTTTTCAGTAAATTCTAAGTTTTTCAGTGCAACTCACTCATTTCTATGTACTACACTGTGCGTTTCTTATATTCTAAGTTTTTCAGTGCAACTCACTCATATACTATGTACTACACTGTGCGTTTCTTATATTCTAAGTTTTTCAGTGCAACTCACTCATATACTATGTACTACACTGTGCGTATCTTAAATTCTAAGTTTTTCAGTGCAACTCACTCATATACTATGTACTACACTGTGCGTTTCTTATATTCTAAGTTTTTCAGTGCAACTCACTCATATACTATGTACTACACTGTGCGTTTCTTATATTCTAAGTTTTTCAGTGCAACTCACTCATATACTATGTACTACCCTGTGCGTTTCTTATATTCTAAGTTTTTCAGTGCAACTCACTCATATACTATGTACTACACTGTGCGTTTCTTATATTCTAAGTTTTTCAGTGCAACTCACTCATATACTATGTACTACACTGTGCGTTTCTTATATTCTAAGTTTTTCAGTGCAACTCACTCATATACTATGTACTACACTGTGCGTTTCTTAAATTCTAAGTTTTTCAGTGCAACTCACTCATATACTATGTACTACACTGTGCGTTTCTTATATTCTAAGTTTTTCAGTGCAACTCACTCATATACTATGTACTACACTGTGCGTTTCTTATATTCTAAGTTTTTCAGTGCAACTCACTCATATACAATGTACTACACTGTGCCTTTCTTATATTCTAAGTTTTTCAGTGCAACTCACTCATATACTATGTACTACACTGTGCGTTTCTTATATTCTAAGTTTTTCAGTGCAACTCACTCATATGCTATGTACTACACTGTGCATTTCTTATATTCTAAGTTTTTCAGTGCAATTCACTCATATACTATGTACTACACTGTGCGTTTCTTATATTCTAAGTTTTTCAGTGCAACTCACTCATATACTATGTACTACACTGTGCATTTCGTGTAATGCGGGTTCTTCAGTAAATTCTAAGTTTTTCAGTGCAACTCATTCATATACTATGTACTATACTGTGCGACTCTTATATTCTAAGTTTTTCAGTGCAACTCACTCATATACTATGTACTACACTGTGCGTTTCTTATATTCTAAGTTTTTCAGTGCAACTCACTCATATACTATGTACTACACTGTGCGTTTCTTATATTCTAAGTTTTTCAGTGCAACTCACTCATATACTATGTACTACACTGTGCATTTCGTGTAATGCGGGTTTTTCAGTAAATTCTAAGTTTTTCAGTGCAACTCACTCATTTCTATATACTACACTGTGCGTTTCTTATATTCTAAGTTTTTCAGTGCAACTCACTCATATACTATGTACGACACTGTGCATGTCGTGTAATGCGGGTTTTTCAGTAAATTCTAAGTTTTTCAGTGCAACTCACTCATTTCTATGTACTACACTGTGCGTTTCTAATATTCTAAGTTTTTCAGTGCAACTCACTCATATACTATGTACTACACTGTGCGTTTCTTATATTCTAAGTTTTTCAGTGCAACTCACTCATATACTATGTACTACACTGTGCGTATCTTAAATTCTAAGTTTTTCAGTGCAACTCACTCATATACTATGTACTACACTGTGCGTTTCTTATATTCTAAGTTTTTCAGTGCAACTCACTCATATACTATGTACTACACTGTGCGTTTCTTATATTCTAAGTTTTTCAGTGCAACTCACTCATATACAATGTACTACACTGTGCGTTTCTTATATTCTAAGTTTTTCAGTGCAACTCACTCATATACTATGTACTACACTGTGCGTTTCTTATATTCTAAGTTTTTCAGTGCAACTCACTCATATGCTATGTACTACACTGTGCATTTCTTATATTCTAAGTTTTTCAGTGCAATTCACTCATATACTATGTACTACACTGTGCGTTTCTTATATTCTAAGTTTTTCAGTGCAACTCACTCATATGCTATGTACTACACTGTGCATTTCGTGTAATGCGGGTTCTTCAGTAAATTCTAAGTTTTTCAGTGCAACTCATTCATATACTATGTACTATACTGTGCGTCTCTTATATTCTAAGTTTTTCAGTGCAACTCACTCATATACTATGTACTACACTGTGCGTTTTATAAATTCTAAGTTTTTCAGTGCAACTCACTCATATACTATGTACTACACTGTGCGTTTCTTATATTCTAAGTTTTTCAGTGCAACTCACTCATATACTATGTACTACACTGTGCGTTTCTTATATTCTAAGTTTTTCAGTGCAACTAACTCATATACTATGTACTACACTGTGCATTTCGTGTAATGCGGGTTTTTCAGTAAATTCTAAGTTTTTCAGTGCAACTCACTCATTTCTATGTACTACACTGTGCGTTTCTTATATTCTAAGTTTTTCAGTGCAACTCACTCATATACTATGTACGACACTGTGCATGTCGTGTAATGCGGGTTTTTCAGTAAATTCTAAGTTTTTCAGTGCAACTCACTCATTTCTATGTACTACACTGTGCGTTTCTTATATTCTAAGTTTTTCAGTGCAACTCACTCATATACTATGTACTACACTGTGCGTTTCTTATATTCTAAGTTTTTCAGTGCAACTCACTCATATACTATGTACTACACTGTGCGTATCTTAAATTCTAAGTTTTTCAGTGCAACTCACTCATATACTATGTACTACACTGTGCGTTTCTTATATTCTAAGTTTTTCAGTGCAACTCACTCATATACTATGTACTACACTGTGCGTTTCTTATATTCTAAGTTTTTCAGTGCAACTCACTCATATACTATGTACTACCCTGTGCGTTTCTTATATTCTAAGTTTTTCAGTGCAACTCACTCATATACTATGTACTACACTGTGCGTTTCTTATATTCTAAGTTTTTCAGTGCAACTCACTCATATACTATGTACTACACTGTGCGTTTCTTATATTCTAAGTTTTTCAGTGCAACTCACTCATATACTATGTACTACACTGTGCGTTTCTTAAATTCTAAGTTTTTCAGTGCAACTCACTCATATACTATGTACTACACTGTGCGTTTCTTATATTCTAAGTTTTTCAGTGCAACTCACTCATATACTATGTACTACACTGTGCGTTTCTTATATTCTAAGTTTTTCAGTGCAACTCACTCATATACAATGTACTACACTGTGCCTTTCTTATATTCTAAGTTTTTCAGTGCAACTCACTCATATACTATGTACTACACTGTGCGTTTCTTATATACTAAGTTTTTCAGTGCAACTCACTCATATGCTATGTACTACACTGTGCATTTCTTATATTCTAAGTTTTTCAGTGCAATTCACTCATATACTATGTACTACACTGTGCGTTTCTTATATTCTAAGTTTTTCAGTGCAACTCACTCATATACTATGTACTACACTGTGCATTTCGTGTAATGCGGGTTCTTCAGTAAATTCTAAGTTTTTCAGTGCAACTCATTCATATACTATGTACTATACTGTGCGTCTCTTATATTCTAAGTTTTTCAGTGCAACTCACTCATATACTATGTACTACACTGTGCGTTTTTTATATTCTAAGTTTTTCAGTGCAACTCACTCATATACTATGTACTACACTGTGCGTTTCTTATATTCTAAGTTTTTCAGTGCAACTCACTCATATACTATGTACTACACTGTGCGTTTCTTATATTCTAAGTTTTTCAGTGCAACTCACTCATATACTATGTACTACACTGTGCATTTCGTGTAATGCGGGTTTTTCAGTAAATTCTAAGTTTTTCAGTGCAACTCACTCATTTCTATGTACTACACTGTGCGTTTCTTATATTCTAAGTTTTTCAGTGCAACTCACTCATATACTATGTAAGACACTGTGCATGTCGTGTAATGCGGGTTTTTCAGTAAATTCTAAGTTTTTCAGTGCAACTCACTCATTTCTATGTACTACACTGTGCGTTTCTAATATTCTAAGTTTTTCAGTGCAACTCACTCATATACTATGTACTACACTGTGGGTTTCTTATATTCTAAGTTTTTCAGTGCAACTCACTCATATACTATGTACTACACTGTGCGTATCTTAAATTCTAAGTTTTTCAGTGCAACTCACTCATATACTATGTACTACACTGTGCGTTTCTTATATTCTAAGTTTTTCAGTGCAACTCACTCATATACTATGTACTACACTGTGCGTTTCTTATATTCTAAGTTTTTCAGTGCAACTCACTCATATACTATGTACTACACTGTGCGTTTCTTATATTCTAAGTTTTTCAGTGCAACTCACTCATATGCTATGTACTACACTGTGCATTTCTTATATTCTAAGTTTTTCAGTGCAATTCACTCATATACTATGTACTACACTGTGCGTTTCTTATATTCTAAGTTTTTCAGTGCAACTCACTCATATACTATGTACTACACTGTGCATTTCGTGTAATGCGGGTTCTTCAGTAAATTCTTAGTTTTTCAGTGCAACTCATTCATATACTATGTACTATACTGTGCGTCTCTTATATTCTAAGTTTTTCAGTGCAACTCACTCATATACTATGTACTACACTGTGCGTTTCTTATATTCTAAGTTTTTCAGTGCAACTCACTCATATACTATGTACTACACTGTGCGTTTCTTATATTCTAAGTTTTTCAGTGCAACTCACTCATATACTATGTACTACACTGTGCATTTCGTGTAATGCGGGTTTTTCAGTAAATTCTAAGTTTTTCAGTGCAACTCACTCATTTCTATGTACTACACTGTGCGTTTCTTATATTCTAAGTTTTTCAGTGCAACTCACTCATATACTATGTACGACACTGTGCATGTCGTGTAATGCGGGTTTTTCAGTAAATTCTAAGTTTTTCAGTGCAACTCACTCATTTCTATGTACTACACTGTGCGTTTCTTATATTCTAAGTTTTTCAGTGCAACTCACTCATATACTATGTACTACACTGTGCGTTTCTTATATTCTAAGTTTTTCAGTGCAACTCACTCATATACTATGTACTACACTGTGCGTATCTTAAATTCTAAGTTTTTCAGTGCAACTCACTCATATACTATGTACTACACTGTGCGTTTCTTATATTCTAAGTTTTTCAGTGCAACTCACTCATATACTATGTACTACACTGTGCGTTTCTTATATTCTAAGTTTTTCAGTGCAACTCACTCATATACTATGTACTACACTGTGCGTTTCTTATATTCTAAGTTTTTCAGTGCAACTCACTCATATACTATGTACTACACTGTGCGTTTCTTATATTCTAAGTTTTTCAGTGCAACTCACTCATATACTATGTACTACACTGTGCGTTTCTTATATTCTAAGTTTTTCAGTGCAACTCACTCATATACTATGTACTACACTGTGCATTTCGTGTAATGCGGGTTTTTCAGTAAATTCTAAGTTTTTCAGTGCAACTCATTCATATACTATGTACTATACTGTGCGTTTCTTATATTCTAAGTTTTTCAGTGCAACTCACTCATATACTATGTACTACACTGTGCGTTTCTTATATTCTAAGTTTTTCAGTGCAACTCATCATATACTATGTACTACACTGTGCGTTCCTTATATTCTAAGTTTTTGAGTGCAACTCACTCATATACTATGTACTACACTGTGCATTTCGTGTAATGCGGGTTTTTCAGTAAATTCTAAGTTTTTCAGTGCAACTCACTCATATACTATTTACTACACTCTGCGTTTCTTATATTCTAAGTTTTTCAGTGCAACTCACTCATATACTATGTACTACACTGTGCGTTTCTTATATTCTAAGTTTTTCAGTGCAACTCACTCATATACTATGTACTACACTGTGCGTATCTTAAATTCTAAGTTTTTCAGTGCAACTCACTCATATACTATGTACTACACTGTGCGTTTCTTATATTCTAAGTTTTTCAGTGCAACTCACTCATATACTATGTACTACACTGTGCGTTTCTTATATTCTAAGTTTTTCAGTGCAACTCACTCATATACTATGTACTACACTGTGCGTTTCTTATATTCTAAGTTTTTCAGTGCAACTCACTCATATACTATGTACTACACTGTGCGTTTCTTATATTCTAAGTTTTTCAGTGCAACTCACTCATATACTATGTACTACACTGTGCGTTTCTTATATTCTAAGTTTTTCAGTGCAACTCACTCATATGTACTACACTGTGCGTTTCTTAAATTCTAAGTTTTTCAGTGCAACTCACTCATATACTATGTACTACACTGTGCGTTTCTTATATTCTAAGTTTTTCAGTGCAACTCACTCATATACTATGTACTACACTGTGCGTTTCTTATATTCTAAGTTTTTCAGTGCAACTCACTCATATACAATGTACTACACTGTGCCTTTCTTATATTCTAAGTTTTTCAGTGCAACTCACTCATATACTATGTACTACACTGTGCGTTTCTTATATACTAAGTTTTTCAGTGCAACTCACTCATTTCTATGTACTACACTGTGCGTTTCTTATATTCTAAGTTTTTCAGTGCAACTCACTCATATACTATGTACTACACTGTGCGTTTCTTATATACTAAGTTTTTCAGTGCAACTCACTCATATGTACTACACTGTGCGTTTCTTAAATTCTAAGTTTTTCAGTGCAACTCACTCATATACTATGTACTACACTGTGCGTTTCTTATATTCTAAGTTTTTCAGTGCAACTCACTCATATACTATGTACTACACTGTGCATGTCGTGTAATGCGGGTTTTTCAGTAAATTCTAAGTTTTTCAGTGCAACTCACTCATTTCTATGTACTACACTGTGCGTTTCTTATATTCTAAGTTTTTCAGTGCAACTCACTCATATACTATGTACTACACTGTGCGTTTCTTATATTCTAAGTTTTTCAGTGCAACTCACTCATATACTATGTACTACACTGTGCGTTTCTTATATTCTAAGTTTTTCAGTGCAACTCACTCATATACTATGTACTACACTGTGCGTTTCTTATATTCTAAGTTTTTCAGTGCAACTCACTCATATACTATGTACTACACTGTGCGTTTCTTATATTCTAAGTTTTTCAGTGCAACTCACTCATATACTATGTACTACACTGTGCATTTCTTATATTCTAAGTTTTTCAGTGCAACTCACTCATATACTATGTACTACACAGTGCGTTTCTTATATTCTAAGTTTTTCAGTGCAACTCACTCATATACTATGTACTACACTGTGCGTTTCTTATATTCTAAGTTTTTCAGTGCAACTCACTCATATACTATGTACTACACTGTGCGTTTCTTATATTCTAAGTTTTTCAGTGCAACTCACTCATATACAATGTACTACACTGTGCGTTTCTTATATTCTAAGTTTTTCAGTGCAACTCACTCATATACTATGTACTACACTGTGCGTTTCTTATATTCTAAGTTTTTCAGTGCAACTCACTCATATGCTATGTACTACACTGTGCATTTCTTATATTCTAAGTTTTTCAGTGCAATTCACTCATATACTATGTACTACACTGTGCGTTTCTTATATTCTAAGTTTTTCAGTGCAACTCACTCATATACTATGTACTACACTGTGCATTTCGTGTAATGCGGGTTCTTCAGTAAATTCTAAGTTTTTCAGTGCAACTCATTCATATACTATGTACTATACTGTGCGTCTCTTATATTCTAAGTTTTTCAGTGCAACTCACTCATATACTATGTACTACACTGTGCGTTTTATAAATTCTAAGTTTTTCAGTGCAACTCACTCATATACTATGTACTACACTGTGCGTTTCTTATATTCTAAGTTTTTCAGTGCAACTCACTCATATACTATGTACTACACTGTGCGTTTCTTATATTCTAAGTTTTTCAGTGCAACTAACTCATATACTATGTACTACACTGTGCATTTCGTGTAATGCGGGTTTTTCAGTAAATTCTAAGTTTTTCAGTGCAACTCACTCATTTCTATGTACTACACTGTGCGTTTCTTATATTCTAAGTTTTTCAGTGCAACTCACTCATATACTATGTACGACACTGTGCATGTCGTGTAATGCGGGTTTTTCAGTAAATTCTATGTTTTTCAGTGCAACTCACTCATTTCTATGTACTACACTGTGCGTTTCTTATATTCTAAGTTTTTCAGTGCAACTCACTCATATACTATGTACTACACTGTGCGTTTCTTATATTCTAAGTTTTTCAGTGCAACTCACTCATATACTATGTACTACACTGTGCGTATCTTAAATTCTAAGTTTTTCAGTGCAACTCACTCATATACTATGTACTACACTGTGCGTTTCTTATATTCTAAGTTTTTCAGTGCAACTCACTCATATACTATGTACTACACTGTGCGTTTCTTATATTCTAAGTTTTTCAGTGCAACTCACTCATATACTATGTACTACACTGTGCGTTTCTTATATTCTAAGTTTTTCAGTGCAACTCACTCATATACTATGTACTACACTGTGCGTTTCTTATATTCTAAGTTTTTCAGTGCAACTCACTCATATACTATGTACTACACTGTGCATTTCGTGTAATGCGGGTTTTTCAGTAAATTCTAAATTTTTCAGTGCAACTCATTCATATACTATGTACTATACTGTGCGTTTCTTATATTCTAAGTTTTTCAGTGCAACTCACTCATATACTATGTACTACACTGTGCGTTTCTTATATTCTAAGTTTTTCAGTGCAACTCATCATATACTATGTACTACACTGTGCGTTCCTTATATTCTAAGTTTTTGAGTGCAACTCACTCATATACTATGTACTACACTGTGCATTTCGTGTAATGCGGGTTTTTCAGTAAATTCTAAGTTTTTCAGTGCAACTCACTCATATACTATTTACTACACTCTGCGTTTCTTATATTCTAAGTTTTTCAGTGCAACTCACTCATATACTATGTACTACACTGTGCGTTTCTTATATTCTAAGTTTTTCAGTGCAACTCACTCATATACTATGTACTACACTGTGCGTTTCTTATATTCTAAGTTTTTCAGTGCAACTCACTCATATGCTATGTACTACACTGTGCGTTTCTTATATTCTAAGTTTTTCAGGGCAATTCACTCATATACTATATACTACACTGTGCGTTTCTTATATTCTAAGTTTTTCAGTGCAACTCACTCATATACTATGTAATACACTGTGCATTTCGTGTAATGCGGGTTCTTCAGTAAATTCTAAGTTTTTCAGTGCAACTCATTCATATACTATGTACTATACTGTGCGTTTCTTATATTCTAAGTTTTTCAGTGCAACTCACTCATATACTATGTACTACACTGTGCGTTTTTTATATTCTAAGTTTTTCAGTGCAACTCACTCATATACTATGTACTACACTGTGCGTTTCTTATATTCTAAGTTTTTCAGTGCAACTCACTCATATACTATGTACTACACTGTGCGTTTCTTATATTCTAAGTTTTTCAGTGCAACTCACTCATATACTATGTACTACACTGTGCGTTGCTTATATTCTAAGTTTTTCAGTGCAACTCACTCATATACTATGTACTACACTGTGCGTTTCTTATATTCTAAGTTTTTCAGTGCAACTCACTCATATACTATGTACTACACTGTGCATTTCGTGTAATGCGGGTTTTTCAGTAAATTCTAAGTTTTTCAGTGCAACTCACTCATTTCTATATACTGCACGCTGCGTTTCTTATATTCTAAGTTTTTCAGTGCAACTCACTCATATACTATGTACTACACTGTGCGTTTCTATATTCTAAGTTTTTCAGTGCAACTCACTCATATACTATGTACTGCACTGTGCGTTTCTTAAATTCTAAGTTTTTCAGTGCAACTTACTCATATACTATGTACTACACTGTGCGTTTCTTATATTCTAAGTTTTTCAGTGCAACTCACTCATATACTATGTACTACACTGTGCATGTCGTGTAATGCGGGTTTTTCAGTAAATTCTAAGTTTTTCAGTGCAACTCACTCATTTCTATGTACTACACTGTGCGTTTCTTATATTCTAAGTTTTTCAGTGCAACTCACTCATATACTATGTACTACACTGTGCGTTTCTTATATTCTAAGTTTTTCAGTGCAACTCACTCATATACTATGTACTACACTGTGCGTTTCTTATATTCTAAGTTTTTCAGTGCAACTCACTCATATACTATGTACTACACTGTGCGTTTCTTATATTCTAAGTTTTTCAGTGCAACTCACTCATATACTATGTACTACACTGTGCGTTTCTTATATTCTAAGTTTTTCAGTGCAACTCACTCATATACTATGTACTACACTGTGCATTTCTTATATTCTAAGTTTTTCAGTGCAACTCACTCATATACTATGTACTACACAGTGCGTTTCTTATATTCTAAGTTTTTCAGTGCAACTCACTCATATACTATGTACTACACTGTGCGTTTCTTATATTCTAAGTTTTTCAGTGCAACTCACTCATATACTATGTACTACACTGTGCGTTTCTTATATTCTAAGTTTTTCAGTGCAACTCACTCATATACTATGTACTACACTGTGCGTTTCTTATATTCTAAGTTTTTCAGTGCAACTCACTCATATACTATGTACTACACTGTGCGTTTCTTATATTCTAAGTTTTTCAGTGCAACTCACTCATATACTATGTACTACACTGTGCGTTTCTTATATTCTAAGTTTTTCAGTGCAACTCACTCATATACTATGTACTACACTGTGCATTTCGTGTAATGCGGGTTTTTCAGTAAATTCTAAGTTTTTCAGTGCAACTCATTCATATACTATGTACTATACTGTGCGTTTCTTATATTCTAAGTTTTTCAGTGCAACTCACTCATATACTATGTACTACACTGTGCGTTTCTTATATTCTAAGTTTTTCAGTGCAACTCATCATATACTATGTACTACACTGTGCGTTCCTTATATTCTAAGTTTTTGAGTGCAACTCACTCATATACTATGTACTACACTGTGCATTTCGTGTAATGCGGGTTTCTCAGTAAATTCTAAGTTTTTCAGTGCAACTCACTCATATACTATTTACTACACTCTGCGTTTCTTATATTCTAAGTTTTTCAGTGCAACTCACTCATATACTATGTACTACACTGTGCGTTTCTTATATTCTAAGTTTTTCAGTGCAACTCACTCATATACTATGTACTACACTGTGCGTTTCTTATATTCTAAGTTTTTCAGTGCAACTCACTCATATGCTATGTACTACACTGTGCGTTTCTTATATTCTAAGTTTTTCAGGGCAATTCACTCATATACTATGTACTACACTGTGCGTTTCTTATATTCTAAGTTTTTCAGTGCAACTCACTCATATACTATGTAATACACTGTGCATTTCGTGTAATGCGGGTTCTTCAGTAAATTCTAAGTTTTTCAGTGCAACTCATTCATATACTATGTACTATACTGTGCGTTTCTTATATTCTAAGTTTTTCAGTGCAACTCACTCATATACTATGTACTACACTGTGCGTTTTTTATATTCTAAGTTTTTCAGTGCAACTCACTCATATACTATGTACTACACTGTGCGTTTCTTATATTCTAAGTTTTTCAGTGCAACTCACTCATATACTATGTACTACACTGTGCGTTTCTTATATTCTAAGTTTTTCAGTGCAACTCACTCATATACTATGTACTACACTGTGCGTTGCTTATATTCTAAGTTTTTCAGTGCAACTCACTCATATACTATGTACTACACTGTGCGTTTCTTATATTCTAAGTTTTTCAGTGCAACTCACTCATATACTATGTACTACACTGTGCATTTCGTGTAATGCGGGTTTTTCAGTAAATTCTAAGTTTTTCAGTGCAACTCACTCATTTCTATATACTACACTCTGCGTTTCTTATATTCTAAGTTTTTCAGTGCAACTCACTCATATACTATGTACTACACTGTGCGTTTCTATATTCTAAGTTTTTCAGTGCAACTCACTCATATACTATGTACTGCACTGTGCGTTTCTTATATTCTAAGTTTTTCAGTGCAACTCACTCATATACTATGTACTACACTGTGCGTTTCTTATATTCTAAGTTTTTCAGTGCAACTCACTCATATACTATGTACTACACTGTGCGTTTCTTATATTCTAAGTTTTTCAGTGCAACTCACTCATATACTATGTACTACACTGTGCATGTCGTGTAATGCGGGTTTTTCAGTAAATTCTAAGTTTTTCAGTGCAACTCACTCATTTCTATGTACTACACTGTGCGTTTCTTATATTCTAAGTTTTTCAGTGCAACTCACTCATATACTATGTACTACACTGTGCGTTTCTTATATTCTAAGTTTTTCAGTGCAACTCACTCATATACTATGTACTACACTGTGCGTTTCTTATATTCTAAGTTTTTCAGTGCAACTCACTCATATACTATGTACTACACTGTGCGTTTCTTATATTCTAAGTTTTTCAGTGCAACTCACTCATATACTATGTACTACACTGTGCATTTCTTATATTCTAAGTTTTTCAGTGCAACTCACTCATATACTATGTACTACACAGTGCGTTTCTTATATTCTAAGTTTTTCAGTGCAACTCACTCATATACTATGTACTACACTGTGCGTTTCTTATATTCTAAGTTTTTCAGTGCAACTCACTCATATACTATGTACTACACTGTGCGTTTCTTATATTCTAAGTTTTTCAGTGCAACTCACTCATATACGATGTACTACACTG
This sequence comes from Mus caroli, assembly GCF_978045245.1. Taxonomy (NCBI): domain Eukaryota; kingdom Metazoa; phylum Chordata; class Mammalia; order Rodentia; family Muridae; genus Mus; species Mus caroli. The sequence continues at coordinate 227,553 of NW_028227329.1, read as the reverse complement.
TACGTTTCTTATATTCTAAGTTATTGAGTGCAACTCACTCATATACTATGTACTACACTGTGCATTTCGTGTAATGCGGGTTTTTCAGTAAATTCTAAGTTTTTCAGTGCAACTCACTCATATACTATTTACTACACTCTGCGTTTCTTATATTCTAAGTTTTTCAGTGCAACTCACTCATATACTATGTACTACACTGTGCGTTTCTTATATTCTAAGTTTTTCAGTGCAACTCACTCATATACTATGTACTACACTGTGCATTTCGTGTAATGCGGGTTTTTCAGTAAATTCTAAGTTTTTCAGTGCAACTCACTCATTTCTATGTACTACACTGTGCGTTTCTTATATTCTAAGTTTTTCAGTGCAACTCACTCATATACTATGTACTACACTGTGCATTTCTTATATTCTAAGTTTTTCAGTGCAACTCACTCATATACTATGTACTACACTGTGCGTTTCTTATATTCTAAATTTTTCAGTGCAACTCACTCATATACTATGTACTACACTGTGCGTTTCTTATATTCTAAGTTTTTCAGTGCAACTCACTCATATGCTATGTACTACACTGTGCGTTTCTTATATTCTAAGTTTTTCAGGGCAATTCACTCATATACTATGTACTACACTGTGCGTTTCTTATATTCTAAGTTTTTCAGTGCAACTCACTCATATACTATGTAATACACTGTGCATTTCGTGTAATGCGGGTTCTTCAGTAAATTCTAAGTTTTTCAGTGCAACTCATTCATATACTATGTACTATACTGTGCGTTTCTTATATTCTAAGTTTTTCAGTGCAACTCACTCATATACTATGTACTACACTGTGCGTTTTTTATATTCTAAGTTTTTCAGTGCAACTCACTCATATACTATGTACTACACTGTGCGTTTCTTATATTCTAAGTTTTTCAGTGCAACTCACTCATATACTATGTACTACACTGTGCGTTTCTTATATTCTAAGTTTTTCAGTGCAACTCACTCATATACTATGTACTACACTGTGCGTTGCTTATATTCTAAGTTTTTCAGTGCAACTCACTCATATACTATGTACTACACTGTGCGTTTCTTATATTCTAAGTTTTTCAGTGCAACTCACTCATATACTATGTACTACACTGTGCATTTCGTGTAATGCGGGTTTTTCAGTAAATTCTAAGTTTTTCAGTGCAACTCACTCATTTCTATATACTACACTCTGCGTTTCTTATATTCTAAGTTTTTCAGTGCAACTCACTCATATACTATGTACTACACTGTGCGTTTCTTATATTCTAAGTTTTTCAGTGCAACTCACTCATATACTATGTACTGCACTGTGCGTTTCTTAAATTCTAAGTTTTTCAGTGCAACTTACTCATATACTATGTACTACACTGTGCGTTTCTTATATTCTAAGTTTTTCAGTGCAACTCACTCATATACTATGTACTACACTGTGCATGTCGTGTAATGCGGGTTTTTCAGTAAATTCTAAGTTTTTCAGTGCAACTCACTCATTTCTATGTACTACACTGTGCGTTTCTTATATTCTAAGTTTTTCAGTGCAACTCACTCATATACGATGTACTACACTGTGCGTTTCTTATATTCTAAGTTTTTGAGTGCAACTCACTCATATACTATGTACTACACTGTGCATTTCGTGTAATGCGGGTTTTTCAGTAAATTCTAAGTTTTTCAGTGCAACTCACTCATATACTATTTACTACACTCTGCGTTTCTTATATTCTAAGTTTTTCAGTGCAACTCACTCATATACTATGTACTACACTGTGCGTTTCTTATATTCTAAGTTTTTCAGTGCAACTCACTCATATACTATGTACTACACTGTGCATTTCGTGTAATGCGGGTTTTTCAGTAAATTCTAAGTTTTTCAGTGCAACTCACTCATTTCTATGTACTACACTGTGCGTTTCTTATATTCTAAGTTTTTCAGTGCAACTCACTCATATACTATGTACTACACTGTGCATTTCTTATATTCTAAGTTTTTCAGTGCAACTCACTCATATACTATGTACTACACTGTGCGTTTCTTATATTCTAAGTTTTTCAGTGCAACTCACTCATATACTATGTACTACACTGTGCGTTTCTTATATTCTAAGTTTTTCAGTGCAACTCACTCATATGCTATGTACTACACTGTGCGTTTCTTATATTCTAAGTTTTTCAGGGCAATTCACTCATATACTATGTACTACACTGTGCGTTTCTTATATTCTAAGTTTTTCAGTGCAACTCACTCATATACTATGTAATACACTGTGCATTTCGTGTAATGCGGGTTCTTCAGTAAATTCTAAGTTTTTCAGTGCAACTCATTCATATACTATGTACTATACTGTGCGTTTCTTATATTCTAAGTTTTTCAGTGCAACTCACTCATATACTATGTACTACACTGTGCGTTTTTTATATTCTAAGTTTTTCAGTGCAACTCACTCATATACTATGTACTACACTGTGCGTTTCTTATATTCTAAGTTTTTCAGTGCAACTCACTCATATACTATGTACTACACTGTGCGTTTCTTATATTCTAAGTTTTTCAGTGCAACTCACTCATATACTATGTACTACACTGTGCGTTGCTTATATTCTAAGTTTTTCAGTGCAACTCACTCATATACTATGTACTACACTGTGCGTTTCTTATATTCTAAGTTTTTCAGTGCAACTCACTCATATACTATGTACTACACTGTGCATTTCGTGTAATGCGGGTTTTTCAGTAAATTCTAAGTTTTTCAGTGCAACTCACTCATTTCTATATACTACACTCTGCGTTTCTTATATTCTAAGTTTTTCAGTGCAACTCACTCATATACTATGTACTACACTGTGCGTTTCTTATATTCTAAGTTTTTCAGTGCAACTCACTCATATATTATGTACTGCACTGTGCGTTTCTTAAATTCTAAGTTTTTCAGTGCAACTTACTCATATACTATGTACTACACTGTGCGTTTCTTATATTCTAAGTTTTTCAGTGCAACTCACTCATATACTATGTACTACACTGTGCATGTCGTGTAATGCGGGTTTTTCAGTAAATTCTAAGTTTTTCAGTGCAACTCACTCATTTCTATGTACTACACTGTGCGTTTCTTATATTCTAAGTTTTTCAGTGCAACTCACTCATATACTATGTACTACACTGTGCGTTTCTTATATTCTAAGTTTTTCAGTGCAACTCACTCATATACTATGTACTACACTGTGCGTTTCTTATATTCTAAGTTTTTCAGTGCAACTCACTCATATACTATGTACTACACTGTGCGTTTCTTAAATTCTAAGTTTTTCAGTGCAACTCACTCATATACTATGTACTACACTGTGCGTTTCTTATATTCTAAGTTTTTCAGTGCAACTCACTCATATACTATGTACTACACTGTGCGTTTCTTATATTCTAAGTTTTTCAGTGCAACTCACTCATATACTATGTACTACACTGTGCGTTTCTTATATTCTAAGTTTTTCAGTGCAACTCACTCATATACTATGTACTACACTGTGCGTTTCTTATATTCTAAGTTTTTCAGTGCAACTCACTCATATACTATGTACTACACTGTGCATTTCGTGTAATGCGGGTTTTTCAGTAAATTCTAAGTTTTTCAGTGCAACTCATTCATATACTATGTACTATACTGTGCGTTTCTTATATTCTAAGTTTTTCAGTGCAATTCACTCATATACTATGTACTACACTGTGCGTTTCTTATATTCTAAGTTTTTGAGTGCAACTCACTCATATACTATGTACTACACTGTGCATTTCGTGTAATGCGGGTTTTTCAGTAAATTCTAAGTTTTTCAGTGCAACTCACTCATATACTATTTACTACACTCTGCGTTTCTTATATTCTAAGTTTTTCAGTGCAACTCACTCATATACTATGTACTACACTGTGCGTTTCTTATATTCTAAGTTTTTCAGTGCAACTCACTCATATACTATGTACTACACTGTGCGTTTCTATATTCTAAGTTTTTCAGTGCAACTCACTCATATACTATGTACTGCACTGTGCGTTTCTTAAATTCTAAGTTTTTCAGTGCAACTTACTCATATACTATGTACTACACTGTGCGTTTCTTATATTCTAAGTTTTTCAGTGCAACTCACTCATATACTATGTACTACACTGTGCATGTCGTGTAATGCGGGTTTTTCAGTAAATTCTAAGTTTTTCAGTGCAACTCACTCATTTCTATGTACTACACTGTGCGTTTCTTATATTCTAAGTTTTTCAGTGCAACTCACTCATATACTATGTACTACACTGTGCGTTTCTTATATTCTAAGTTTTTCAGTGCAACTCACTCATATACTATGTACTACACTGTGCGTTTCTTATATTCTAAGTTTTTCAGTGCAACTCACTCATATACTATGTACTACACTGTGCGTTTCTTATATTCTAAGTTTTTCAGTGCAACTCACTCATATACTATGTACTACACTGTGCGTTTCTTATATTCTAAGTTTTTCAGTGCAACTCACTCATATACTATGTACTACACTGTGCATTTCTTATATTCTAAGTTTTTCAGTGCAACTCACTCATATACTATGTACTACACTGTGCGTTTCTTATATTCTAAGTTTTTCAGTGCAACTCACTCATATACTATGTACTACACTGTGCGTTTCTTATATTCTAAGTTTTTCAGTGCAACTCACTCATATACTATGTACTACACTGTGCATTTCGTGTAATGCGGGTTTTTCAGTAAATTCTAAGTTTTTCAGTGCAACTCATTCATATACTATGTACTATACTGTGCGTTTCTTATATTCTAAGTTTTTCAGTGCAACTCACTCATATACGATGTACTACACTGTGCGTTTCTTATATTCTAAGTTTTTGAGTGCAACTCACTCATATACTCTGTACTACACTGTGCATTTCGTGTAATGCGGGTTTTTCAGTAAATTCTAAGTTTTTCAGTGCAACTCACTCATATACTATTTACTACACTCTGCGTTTCTTATATTCTAAGTTTTTCAGTGCAACTCACTCATATACTATGTACTACACTGTGCGTTTCTTATATTCTAAGTTTTTCAGTGCAACTCACTCATATACTATGTACTACACTGTGCATTTCGTGTAATGCGGGTTTTTCAGTAAATTCTAAGTTTTTCAGTGCAACTCACTCATTTCTATGTACTACACTGTGCGTTTCTTATATTCTAAGTTTTTCAGTGCAACTCACTCATATACTATGTACTACACTGTGCATTTCTTATATTCTAAGTTTTTCAGTGCAACTCACTCATATACTATGTACTACACTGTGCGTTTCTTATATTCTAAGTTTTTCAGTGCAACTCACTCATATACTATGTACTACACTGTGCGTTTCTTATATTCTAAGTTTTTCAGTGCAACTCACTCATATGCTATGTACTACACTGTGCGTTTCTTATATTCTAAGTTTTTCAGGGCAATTCACTCATATACTATGTACTACACTGTGCGTTTCTTATATTCTAAGTTTTTCAGTGCAACTCACTCATATACTATGTAATACACTGTGCATTTCGTGTAATGCGGGTTCTTCAGTAAATTCTAAGTTTTTCAGTGCAACTCATTCATATACTATGTACTATACTGTGCGTTTCTTATATTCTAAGTTTTTCAGTGCAACTCACTCATATACTATGTACTACACTGTGCGTTTTTTTTATTCTAAGTTTTTCAGTGCAACTCAATCATATACTATGTACTACACTGTGCGTTTCTTATATTCTAAGTTTTTCAGTGCAACTCACTCATATACTATGTACTACACTGTGCGTTTCTTATATTCTAAGTTTTTCAGTGCAACTCACTCATATACTATGTACTACACTGTGCGTTTCTTATATTCTAAGTTTTTCAGTGCAACTCACTCATATACTATGTACTACACTGTGCGTTTCTTATATTCTAAGTTTTTCAGTGCAACTCACTCATATACTATGTACTACACTGTTCATTTCGTGTAATGCGGGTTTTTCAGTAAATTCTAAGTTTTTCAGTGCAACTCACTCATTTCTATATACTACACTCTGCGTTTCTTATATTCTAAGTTTTTCAGTGCAACTCACTCATATACTATGTACTACACTGTGCGTTTCTTATATTCTAAGTTTTTCAGTGCAACTCACTCATATACTATGTACTGCACTGTGCGTTTCTTAAATTCTAAGTTTTTCAGTGCAACTTACTCATATACTATGTACTACACTGTGCGTTTCTTATATTCTAAGTTTTTCAGTGCAACTCACTCATATACTATGTACTACACTGTGCATGTCGTGTAATGCGGGTTTTTCAGTAAATTCTAAGTTTTTCAGTGCAACTCACTCATTTCTATGTACTACACTGTGCGTTTCTTATATTCTAAGTTTTTCAGTGCAACTCACTCATATACTATGTACTACACTGTGCGTTTCTTATATTCTAAGTTTTTCAGTGCAACTCACTCATATACTATGTACTACACTGTGCGTTTCTTATATTCTAAGTTTTTCAGTGCAACTCACTCATATACTATGTACTACACTGTGCGTTTCTTAAATTCTAAGTTTTTCAGTGCAACTCACTCATATACTATGTACTACACTGTGCGTTTCTTATATTCTAAGTTTTTCAGTGCAACTCACTCATATACTATGTACTACACTGTGCGTTTCTTATATTCTAAGTTTTTCAGTGCAACTCACTCATATACTATGTACTACACTGTGCGTTTCTTATATTCTAAGTTTTTCAGTGCAACTCACTCATATACTATGTACTACACTGTGCGTTTCTTATATTCTAAGTTTTTCAGTGCAACTCACTCATATACTATGTACTACACTGTGCATTTCGTGTAATGCGGGTTTTTCAGTAAATTCTAAGTTTTTCAGTGCAACTCATTCATATACTATGTACTATACTGTGCGTTTCTTATATTCTAAGTTTTTCAGTGCAATTCACTCATATACTATGTACTACACTGTGCGTTTCTTATATTCTAAGTTTTTGAGTGCAACTCACTCATATACTATGTACTACACTGTGCATTTCGTGTAATGCGGGTTTTTCAGTAAATTCTAAGTTTTTCAGTGCAACTCACTCATATACAATTTACTACACTCTGCGTTTCTTATATTCTAAGTTTTTCAGTGCAACTCACTCATATACTATGTACTACACTGTGCGTTTCTTATATTCTAAGTTTTTCAGTGCAACTCACTCATATACTATGTACTACACTGTGCATTTCGTGTAATGCGGGTTTTTCAGTAAATTCTAAGTTTTTCAGTGCAACTCACTCATTTCTATGTACTACACTGTGCGTTTCTTATATTCTAAGTTTTTCAGTGCAACTCACTCATATACTATGTACTACACTGTGCATTTCTTATATTCTAAGTTTTTCAGTGCAACTCACTCATATACTATGTACTACACTGTGCGTTTCTTATATTCTAAGTTTTTCAGTGCAACTCACTCATATACTATGTACTACACTGTGCGTTTCTTATATTCTAAGTTTTTCAGTGCAACTCACTCATATACAATGTACTACACTGTGCCTTTCTTATATTCTAAGTTTTTCAGTGCAACTCACTCATATACTATGTACTACACTGTGCGTTTCTTATATTCTAAGTTTTTCAGTGCAACTCACTCATATACTATGTACTACACTGTGCGTTTCTTATATTCCAAGTTTTTCAGTGCAACTCACTCATATACTATGTACTACACTGTGCGTTTCTTAAATTCTAAGTTTTTCAGTGCAACTCACTCATATACTATGTACTACACTGTGCGTTTCTTATATTCTAAGTTTTTCAGTGCAACTCACTCATATACTATGTACTACACTGTGCGTTTCTTAAATTCTAAGTTTTTCAGTGCAACTCACTCATATACTATTTACTACACTGTGCGTTTCTTATATTCTAAGTTTTTCAGTGCAACTCACTCATATACTATGTACTACACTGTGCGTTTCTTATATTCTAAGTTTTTCAGTGCAACTCACTCATATACTATGTACTACACTGTGCGTTTCTTATATTCTAAGTTTTTCAGTGCAACTCACTCATATACTATGTACTACACTGTGCATTTCTTATATTCTAAGTTTTTCAGTGCAACTCACTCATATACTATGTACTACACTGTGCGTTTCTTATATTCTAAGTTTTTCAGTGCAACTCACTCATATACTATGTACTACACTGTGCGTTTCTTATATTCTAAGTTTTTCAGTGCAACTCACTCATATACTATGTACTACACTGTGCATTTCGTGTAATGCGGGTTTTTCAGTAAATTCTAAGTTTTTCAGTGCAACTCATTCATATACTATGTACTATACTGTGCGTTTCTTATATTCTAAGTTTTTCAGTGCAACTCACTCATATACGATGTACTACACTGTGCGTTTCTTATATTCTAAGTTTTTGAGTGCAACTCACTCATATACTATGTACTACACTGTGCATTTCGTGTAATGCGGGTTTTTCAGTAAATTCTAAGTTTTTCAGTGCAACTCACTCATATACTATTTACTACACTCTGCGTTTCTTATATTCTAAGTTTTTCAGTGCAACTCACTCATATACTATGTACTACACTGTGCGTTTCTTATATTCTAAGTTTTTCAGTGCAACTCACTCATATACTATGTACTACACTGTGCATTTCGTGTAATGCGGGTTTTTCAGTAAATTCTAAGTTTTTCAGTGCAACTCACTCATTTCTATGTACTACACTGTGCGTTTCTTATATTCTAAGTTTTTCAGTGCAACTCACTCATATACTATGTACTACACTGTGCATTTCTTATATTCTAAGTTTTTCAGTGCAACTCACTCATATACTATGTACTACACTGTGCGTTTCTTATATTCTAAGTTTTTCAGTGCAACTCACTCATATACTATGTACTACACTGTGCGTTTCTTATATTCTAAGTTTTTCAGTGCAACTCACTCATATGCTATGTACTACACTGTGCGTTTCTTATATTCTAAGTTTTTCAGGGCAATTCACTCATATACTATGTACTACACTGTGCGTTTCTTATATTCTAAGTTTTTCAGTGCAACTCACTCATATACTATGTAATACACTGTGCATTTCGTGTAATGCGGGTTCTTCAGTAAATTCTAAGTTTTTCAGTGCAACTCATTCATATACTATGTACTATACTGTGCGTTTCTTATATTCTAAGTTTTTCAGTGCAACTCACTCATATACTATGTACTACACTGTGCGTTTCTTATATTCTAAGTTTTTCAGTGCAACTCACTCATATACTATGTACTACACTGTGCGTTTCTTATATTCTAAGTTTTTCAGTGCAACTCACTCATATACTATGTACTACACTGTGCGTTTCTTATATTCTAAGTTTTTCAGTGCAACTCACTCATATACTATGTACTACACTGTGCGTTTCTTAAATTCTAAGTTTTTCAGTGCAACTCACTCATATACTATGTACTACACTGTGCGTTTCTTATATTCTAAGTTTTTCAGTGCAACTCACTCATATACTATGTACTACACTGTGCGTTTCTTATATTCTAAGTTTTTCAGTGCAACTCACTCATATACTATGTACTACACTGTGCGTTTCTTATATTCTAAGTTTTTCAGTGCAACTCACTCATATACTATGTACTACACTGTGCGTTTCTTATATTCTAAGTTTTTCAGTGCAACTCACTCATATACTATGTACTACACTGTGCATTTCGTGTAATGCGGGTTTTTCAGTAAATTCTAAGTTTTTCAGTGCAACTCATTCATATACTATGTACTATACTGTGCGTTTCTTATATTCTAAGTTTTTCAGTGCAATTCACTCATATACTATGTACTACACTGTGCGTTTCTTATATTCTAAGTTTTTGAGTGCAACTCACTCATATACTATGTACTACACTGTGCATTTCGTGTAATGCGGGTTTTTCAGTAAATTCTAAGTTTTTCAGTGCAACTCACTCATATACAATTTACTACACTCTGCGTTTCTTATATTCTAAGTTTTTCAGTGCAACTCACTCATATACTATGTACTACACTGTGCGTTTCTTATATTCTAAGTTTTTCAGTGCAACTCACTCATATACTATGTACTACACTGTGCATTTCGTGTAATGCGGGTTTTTCAGTAAATTCTAAGTTTTTCAGTGCAACTCACTCATTTCTATGTACTACACTGTGCGTTTCTTATATTCTAAGTTTTTCAGTGCAACTCACTCATATACTATGTACTACACTGTGCATTTCTTATATTCTAAGTTTTTCAGTGCAACTCACTCATATACTATGTACTACACTGTGCGTTTCTTATATTCTAAGTTTTTCAGTGCAACTCACTCATATACTATGTACTACACTGTGCGTTTCTTATATTCTAAGTTTTTCAGTGCAACTCACTCATATACAATGTACTACACTGTGCCTTTCTTATATTCTAAGTTTTTCAGTGCAACTCACTCATATACTATGTACTACACTGTGCGTTTCTTATATTCTAAGTTTTTCAGTGCAACTCACTCATATACTATGTACTACACTGTGCGTATCTTAAATTCTACGTTTTTCAGTGCAACTCACTCATATACTATGTACTACACTGTGCGTTTCTTATATTCTAAGTTTTTCAGTGCAACTCACTCATATACTATATACTACACTGTGCGTTTCTTATATTCTAAGTTTTTCAGTGCAACTCACTCATATACTATGTACTACACTGTGCGTTTCTAATATTCTAAGTTTTTCAGTGCAACTCACTCATATACTATGTACTACACTGTGCGTTTCTTATATTCTAAGTTTTTCAGTGCAACTCACTCATATACTATGTACTACACTGTGCGTTTCTTATATTCTAAGTTTTTCAGTGCAACTCACTCATATACTATGTACTACACTGTGCATTTCGTGTAATGCGGGTTTTTCAGTAAATTCTAAGTTTTTCAGTGCAACTCATTCATATACTATGTACTATACTGTGCATTTCTTATATTCTAAGTTTTTCAGTGCAACTCACTCATATACTATGTACTACACTGTGCGTTTCTTATATTCTAAGTTTTTGAGTGCAACTCACTCATATACTATGTACTACACTGTGCATTTCGTGTAATGCGGGTTTTTCAGTAAATTCTAAGTTTTTCAGTGCAACTCACTCATATACTATTTACTACACTCTGCGTTTCTTATATTCTAAGTTTTTCAGTGCAACACACTCATATACTATGTACTACACTGTGCGTTTCTTATATTCTAAGTTTTTCAGTGCAACTCACTCATATACTATGTACTACACTGTGCATTTCGTGTAATGCGGGTTTTTCAGTAAATTCTAAGTTTTTCAGTGCAACTCACTCATTTCTATGTACTACACTGTGCGTTTCTTATATTCTAAGTTTTCAGTGCAACTCACTCATATACAATGTACTACACTGTGCGTTTCTTATATTCTAAGTTTTTCAGTGCAACTCACTCATATACTATGTACTACACTGTGCGTTTCTTATATTCTAAGTTTTTCAGTGCAACTCACTCATATGCTATGTACTACACTGTGCGTTTCTTATATTCTAAGTTTTTCAGTGCAATTCACTCATATACTATGTACTACACTGTGCGTTTCTTATATTCTAAGTTTTTCAGTGCAACTCACTCATATACTATGTACTACACTGTGCATTTCGTGTAATGCGGGTTCTTCAGTAAATTCTAAGTTTTTCAGTGCAACTCATTCATATACTATGTACTATACTGTGCGTTTCTTATATTCTAAGTTTTTCAGTGCAACTCACTCATATACTATGTACTACACTGTGCGTTTTTTATATTCTAAGTTTTTCAGTGCAACTCACTCATATACTATGTACTACACTGTGCGTTTCTTATATTCTAAGTTTTTCAGTGCAACTCACTCATATACTATGTACTACACTGTGCATTTCGTGTAATGCGGGTTTTTCAGTAAATTCTAAGTTTTTCAGTGCAACTCATTCATATACTATGTACTATACTGTGCGTTTCTTATATTCTAAGTTTTTCAGTGCAACTCACTCATATACTATGTACTACACTGTGCGTTTCTTATATTCTAAGTTTTTCAGTGCAACTCATCATATACTATGTACTACACTGTGCGTTCCTTATATTCTAAGTTTTTGAGTGCAACTCACTCATATACTATGTACAACACTGTGCATTTCGTGTAATACGGGTTTTTCAGTAAATTCTAAGTTTTTCAGTGCAACTCACTCATATACTATTTACTACACTCTGCGTTTCTTATATTCTAAGTTTTTCAGTGCAACTCACTCATATACTATGTACTACACTGTGCGTTTCTTATATTCTAAGTTTTTCAGTGCAACTCACTCATATACTATGTACTACACTGTGCGTTTCTTATATTCTAAGTTTTTCAGTGCAACTCACTCATATGCTATGTACTACACTGTGCGTTTCTTATATTCTAAGTTTTTCAGTGCAATTCACTCATATACTATGTACTACACTGTGCGTTTCTTATATTCTAAGTTTTTCAGTGCAACTCACTCATATACTATGTACTACACTGTGCATTTCGTGTAATGCGGGTTCTTCAGTAAATTCTAAGTTTTTCAGTGCAACTCATTCATATACTATGTACTTTACTGTGCGTTTCTTATATTCTAAGTTTTTCAGTGCAACTCACTCATATACTATGTACTACACTGTGCGTTTTTTATATTCTAAGTTTTTCAGTGCAACTCACTCATATACTATGTACTACACTGTGCGTTTCTTATATTCTAAGTTTTTCAGTGCAACTCACTCATATACTATGTACTACACTGTGCGTTTCTTATATTCTAAGTTTTTCAGTGCAACTCACTCATATACTATGTACTACACTGTGCGTTGCTTATATTCTAAGTTTTTCAGTGCAACTCACTCATATACTATGTACTACACTGTGCGTTTCTTATATTCTAAGTTTTTCAGTGCAACTCACTCATATACTATGTACTACACTGTGCATTTCGTGTAATGCGGGTTTTTCAGTAAATTCTAAGTTTTTCAATGCAACTCACTCATTTCTATATACTACACTCTGCGTTTCTTATATTCTAAGTTTTTCAGTGCAACTCACTCATATACTATGTACTACACTGTGCGTTTCTTATATTCTAAGTTTTTCAGTGCAACTCACTCATATACTATGTACTGCACTGTGCGTTTCTTAAATTCTAAGTTTTTCAGTGCAACTTACTCATATACTATGTACTACACTGTGCGTTTCTTATATTCTAAGTTTTTCAGTGCAACTCACTCATATACTATGTACTACACTGTGCATGTCGTGTAATGCGGGTTTTTCAGTAAATTCTAAGTTTTTCAGTGCAACTCACTCATTTCTATGTACTACACTGTGCGTTTCTTATATTCTAAGTTTTTCAGTGCAACTCACTCATATACTATGTACTACACGGTGCGTTTCTTATATTCTAAGTTTTTCAGTGCAACTCACTCATATACTATGTACTACACTGTGCGTTTCTTATATTCTAAGTTTTTCAGTGCAACTCACTCTTATACTATGTACTACACTGTGCGTTTCTTAAATTCTAAGTTTTTCAGTGCAACTCACTCATATACTATGTACTACACTGTGCGTTTCTTATATTCTAAGTTTTTCAGTGCAACTCACTCATATACTATGTACTACACTGTGCGTTTCTTATATTCTAAGTTTTTCAGTGCAACTCACTCATATACTATGTACTACACTGTGCGTTTCTTATATTCTAAGTTTTTCAGTGCAACTCACTCATATACTATGTACTACACTGTGCGTTTCTTATATTCTAAGTTTTTCAGTGCAACTCACTCATATACTATGTACTACACTGTGCGTTTCTTATATTCTAAGTTTTTCAGTGCAACTCACTCATATACTATGTACTACACTGTGCATTTCGTGTAATGCGGGTTTTTCAGTAATTTCTAAGTTTTTCAGTGCAACTCATTCATATACTATGTACTATACTGTGCGTTTCTTATATTCTAAGTTTTTCAGTGCAACTCACTCATATACTATGTACTACACTGTGCGTTTCTTATATTCTAAGTTTTTCAGTGCAACTCACTCATATACTATGTACTACACTGTGCGTTCCTTATATTCTAAGTTTTTGAGTGCAACTCACTCATATACTATGTACTACACTGTGCATTTCGTGTAATGCGGGTTTTTCAGTAAATTCTAAGTTTTTCAGTGCAACTCACTCATATACTATTTACTACACTCTGCGTTTCTTATATTCTAAGTTTTTCAGTGCAACTCACTCATATACTATGTACTACACTGTGCGTTTCTTATATTCTAAGTTTTTCAGTGCAACTCACTCATATACTATGTACTACACTGTGCATTTCGTGTAATGCGGGTTTTTCAGTAAATTCTAAGTTTTTCAGTGCAACTCACTCATTTCTATGTACTACACTGTGCGTTTCTTATATTCTAAGTTTTTCAGTGCAACTCACTCATATACTATGTACTACACTGTGCATTTCTTATATTCTAAGTTTTTCAGTGCAACTCACTCATATACTATGTACTACACTGTGCGTTTCTTATATTCTAAGTTTTTCAGTGCAACTCACTCATATACTATGTACTACACTGTGCGTTTCTTAAATTCTAAGTTTTTCAGTGCAACTCACTCATATACTATGTACTACACTGTGCGTTTCTTATATTCTAAGTTTTTCAGTGCAACTCACTCATATACTATGTACTACACTGTGCGTTTCTTATATTCTAAGTTTTTCAGTGCAACTCAATCATATACAATGTACTACACTGTGCCTTTCTTATATTCTAAGTTTTTCAGTGCAACTCACTCATATGCTATGTACTACACTGTGCGTTTCTTATATTCTAAGTTTTTCAGTGCAACTCACTCATATGCTATGTACTACACTGTGCATTTCTTATATTCTAAGTTTTTCAGTGCAATTCACTCATATACTATGTACTACACTGTGCGTTTCTTATATTCTAAGTTTTTCAGTGCAACTCACTCATATACTATGTACTACACTGTGCATTTCGTGTAATGCGGGTTCTTCAGTAAATTCTAAGTTTTTCAGTGCAACTCATTCATATACTATGTACTATACTGTGCGTCTCTTATATTCTAAGTTTTTCAGTGCAACTCACTCATATACTATGTACTACACTGTGCGTTTTTCATATTCTAAGTTTTTCAGTGCAACTCACTCATATACTATGTACTACACTGTGCGTTTCTTATATTCTAAGTTTTTCAGTGCAACTCACTCATATACTATGTATTACACTGTGCATTTCGTGTAATGCGGGTTTTTCAGTAAATTCTAAGTTTTTCAGTGCAAGTCACTCATTTCTATGTACTACACTGTGCGTTTCTTATATTCTAAGTTTTTCAGTGCAACTCACTCATATACTATGTACGACACTGTGCATGTCGTGTAATGCGGGTTTTTCAGTAAATTCTAAGTTTTTCAGTGCAACTCACTCATTTCTATGTACTACACTGTGCGTTTCTTATATTCTAAGTTTTTCAGTGCAACTCACTCATATACTATGTACTACACTGTGCGTTTCTTATATTCTAAGTTTTTCAGTGCAACTCACTCATATACTATGTACTACACTGTGCGTATCTTAAATTCTAAGTTTTTCAGTGCAACTCACTCATATACTATGTACTACACTGTGCGTTTCTTATATTCTAAGTTTTTCAGTGCAACTCACTCATATACTATGTACTACACTGTGCGTTTCTTATATTCTAAGTTTTTCAGTGCAACTCACTCATATACTATGTACTACACTGTGCGTTTCTTATATTCTAAGTTTTTCAGTGCAACTCACTCATATACTATGTACTACACTGTGCGTTTCTTATATTCTAAGTTTTTCAGTGCAACTCACTCATATACTATGTACTACACTGTGCGTTTCTTATATTCTAAGTTTTTCAGTGCAACTCACTCATATACTATGTACTACACTGTGCATTTCGTGTAATGCGGGTTTTTCAGTAAATTCTAAGTTTTTCAGTGCAACGCACTCATTTCTATGTACTACACTGTTCGTTTCTTATATTCTAAGTTTTTCAGTGCAACTCACTCATATACAATGTACTACACTGTGCGTTTCTTATATTCTAAGTTTTTCAGTGCAACTCACTCATATACTATGTACTACACTGTGCGTTTCTTATATTCTAAGTTTTTCAGTGCAACTCACTCATATGCTATGTACTACACTGTGCGTTTCTTATATTCTAAGTTTTTCAGTGCAATTCACTCATATACTATGTACTACACTGTGCGTTTCTTATATTCTAAGTTTTTCAGTGCAACTCACTCATATACTATGTACTACACTGTGCATTTCGTGTAATGCGGGTTTTTCAGTAAATTCTAAGTTTTTCAGTGCAACTCACTCATTTCTATATACTACACTCTGCGTTTCTTATATTCTAAGTTTTTCAGTGCAACTCACTCATATACTATGTACTACACTGTGCGTTTCTTATATTCTAAGTTTTTCAGTGCAACTCACTCATATACTATGTACTGCACTGTGCGTTTCTTAAATTCTAAGTTTTTCAGTGCAACTCACTCATTTCTATGTACTACACTGTGCGTTTCTTATATTCTAAGTTTTTCAGTGCAACTCACTCATATACTATGTACTACACTGTGCGTTTCTTATATTCTAAGTTTTTCAGTGCAACTCATCATATACTATGTACTACACTGTGCGTTCCTTATATTCTAAGTTTTTGAGTGCAACTCACTCATATACTATGTACTACACTGTGCATTTCGTGTAATACGGGTTTTTCAGTAAATTCTAAGTTTTTCAGTGCAACTCACTCATATACTATTTACTACACTCTGCGTTTCTTATATTCTAAGTTTTTCAGTGCAACTCACTCATATACTATGTACTACACTGTGCGTTTCTTATATTCTAAGTTTTTCAGTGCAACTCACTCATATACTATGTACTACACTGTGCGTTTCTTATATTCTAAGTTTTTCAGTGCAACTCACTCATATGCTATGTACTACACTGTGCGTTTCTTATATTCTAAGTTTTTCAGTGCAATTCACTCATATACTATGTACTACACTGTGCGTTTCTTATATTCTAAGTTTTTCAGTGCAACTCACTCATATACTATGTACTACACTGTGCATTTCGTGTAATGCGGGTTCTTCAGTAAATTCTAAGTTTTTCAGTGCAACTCATTCATATACTATGTACTTTACTGTGCGTATCTTATATTCTAAGTTTTTCAGTGCAACTCACTCATATACTATGTACTACACTGTGCGTTTTTTATATTATAAGTTTTTCAGTGCAACTCACTCATATACTATGTACTACACTGTGCGTTTCTTATATTCTAAGTTTTTCAGTGCAACTCACTCATATACTATGTACTACACTGTGCGTTTCTTATATTCTAAGTTTTTCAGTGCAACTCACTCATATACTATGTACTACACTGTGCGTTGCTTATATTCTAAGTTTTTCAGTGCAACTCACTCATATACTATGTACTACACTGTGCGTTTCTTATATTCTAAGTTTTTCAGTGCAACTCACTCATATACTATGTACTACACTGTGCATTTCGTGTAATGCGGGTTTTTCAGTAAATTCTAAGTTTTTCAATGCAACTCACTCATTTCTATATACTACACTCTGCGTTTCTTATATTCTAAGTTTTTCAGTGCAACTCACTCATATACTATGTACTACACTGTGCATTTCTTATATTCTAAGTTTTTCAGTGCAACTCACTCATATACTATGTACTGCACTGTGCGTTTCTTAAATTCTAAGTTTTTCAGTGCAACTTACTCATATACTATGTACTACACTGTGCGTTTCTTATATTCTAAGTTTTTCAGTGCAACTCACTCATATACTATATACTACACTGTGCATGTCGTGTAATGCGGGTTTTTCAGTAAATTCTAAGTTTTTCAGTGCAACTCACTCATTTCTATGTACTACACTGTGCGTTTCTTATATTCTAAGTTTTTCAGTGCAACTCACTCATATACTATGTACTACACTGTGCGTTTCTTATATTCTAAGTTTTTCAGTGCAACTCACTCATATACTATGTACTACACTGTGCGTTTTTCATATTCTAAGTTTTTCAGTGCAACTCACTCATATACTATGTACTACACTGTGCGTTTCTTATATTCTAAGTTTTTCAGTGCAACTCACTCATATACTATGTATTACACTGTGCATTTCGTGTAATGCGGGTTTTTCAGTAAATTCTAAGTTTTTCAGTGCAAGTCACTCATTTCTATGTACTACACTGTGCGTTTCTTATATTCTAAGTTTTTCAGTGCAACTCACTCATATACTATGTACGACACTGTGCATGTCGTGTAATGCGGGTTTTTCAGTAAATTCTAAGTTTTTCAGTGCAACTCACTCATTTCTATGTACTACACTGTGCGTTTCTTATATTCTAAGTTTTTCAGTGCAACTCACTCATATACTATGTACTACACTGTGCGTTTCTTATATTCTAAGTTTTTCAGTGCAACTCACTCATATACTATGTACTACACTGTGCGTATCTTAAATTCTAAGTTTTTCAGTGCAACTCACTCATATACTATGTACTACACTGTGCGTTTCTTATATTCTAAGTTTTTCAGTGCAACTCACTCATATACTATGTACTACACTGTGCGTTTCTTATATTCTAAGTTTTTCAGTGCAACTCACTCATATACTATGTACTACACTGTGCGTTTCTTATATTCTAAGTTTTTCAGTGCAACTCACTCATATACTATGTACTACACTGTGCGTTTCTTATATTCTAAGTTTTTCAGTGCAACTCACTCATATACTATGTACTACACTGTGCGTTTCTTATATTCTAAGTTTTTCAGTGCAACTCACTCATATACTATGTACTACACTGTGCATTTCGTGTAATGCGGGTTTTTCAGTAAATTCTAAGTTTTTCAGTGCAACGCACTCATTTCTATGTACTACACTGTTCGTTTCTTATATTCTAAGTTTTTCAGTGCAACTCACTCATATACAATGTACTACACTGTGCGTTTCTTATATTCTAAGTTTTTCAGTGCAACTCACTCATATACTATGTACTACACTGTGCGTTTCTTATATTCTAAGTTTTTCAGTGCAACTCACTCATATGCTATGTACTACACTGTGCGTTTCTTATATTCTAAGTTTTTCAGTGCAATTCACTCATATACTATGTACTACACTGTGCGTTTCTTATATTCTAAGTTTTTCAGTGCAACTCACTCATATACTATGTACTACACTGTGCATTTCGTGTAATGCGGGTTTTTCAGTAAATTCTAAGTTTTTCAGTGCAACTCACTCATTTCTATATACTACACTCTGCGTTTCTTATATTCTAAGTTTTTCAGTGCAACTCACTCATATACTATGTACTACACTGTGCGTTTCTTATATTCTAAGTTTTTCAGTGCAACTCACTCATATACTATGTACTGCACTGTGCGTTTCTTAAATTCTAAGTTTTTCAGTGCAACTCACTCATTTCTATGTACTACACTGTGCGTTTCTTATATTCTAAGTTTTTCAGTGCAACTCACTCATATACTATGTACTACACTGTGCGTTTCTTATATTCTAAGTTTTTCAGTGCAACTCATCATATACTATGTACTACACTGTGCGTTCCTTATATTCTAAGTTTTTGAGTGCAACTCACTCATATACTATGTACTACACTGTGCATTTCGTGTAATACGGGTTTTTCAGTAAATTCTAAGTTTTTCAGTGCAACTCACTCATATACTATTTACTACACTCTGCGTTTCTTATATTCTAAGTTTTTCAGTGCAACTCACTCATATACTATGTACTACACTGTGCGTTTCTTATATTCTAAGTTTTTCAGTGCAACTCACTCATATACTATGTACTACACTGTGCGTTTCTTATATTCTAAGTTTTTCAGTGCAACTCACTCATATGCTATGTACTACACTGTGCGTTTCTTATATTCTAAGTTTTTCAGTGCAATTCACTCATATACTATGTACTACACTGTGCGTTTCTTATATTCTAAGTTTTTCAGTGCAACTCACTCATATACTATGTACTACACTGTGCATTTCGTGTAATGCGGGTTCTTCAGTAAATTCTAAGTTTTTCAGTGCAACTCATTCATATACTATGTACTTTACTGTGCGTTTCTTATATTCTAAGTTTTTCAGTGCAACTCACTCATATACTATGTACTACACTGTGCGTTTTTTATATTATAAGTTTTTCAGTGCAACTCACTCATATACTATGTACTACACTGTGCGTTTCTTATATTCTAAGTTTTTCAGTGCAACTCACTCATATACTATGTACTACACTGTGCGTTTCTTATATTCTAAGTTTTTCAGTGCAACTCACTCATATACTATGTACTACACTGTGCGTTGCTTATATTCTAAGTTTTTCAGTGCAACTCACTCATATACTATGTACTACACTGTGCGTTTCTTATATTCTAAGTTTTTCAGTGCAACTCACTCATATACTATGTACTACACTGTGCATTTCGTGTAATGCGGGTTTTTCAGTAAATTCTAAGTTTTTCAATGCAACTCACTCATTTCTATATACTACACTCTGCGTTTCTTATATTCTAAGTTTTTCAGTGCAACTCACTCATATACTATGTACTACACTGTGCATTTCTTATATTCTAAGTTTTTCAGTGCAACTCACTCATATACTATGTACTGCACTGTGCGTTTCTTAAATTCTAAGTTTTTCAGTGCAACTTACTCATATACTATGTACTACACTGTGCGTTTCTTATATTCTAAGTTTTTCAGTGCAACTCACTCATATACTATGTACTACACTGTGCATGTCGTGTAATGCGGGTTTTTCAGTAAATTCTAAGTTTTTCAGTGCAACTCACTCATTTCTATGTACTACACTGTGCGTTTCTTATATTCTAAGTTTTTCAGTGCAACTCACTCATATACTATGTACTACACTGTGCGTTTCTTATATTCTAAGTTTTTCAGTGCAACTCACTCATATACTATGTACTACACTGTGCGTTTTTCATATTCTAAGTTTTTCAGTGCAACTCACTCATATACTATGTACTACACTGTGCGTTTCTTATATTCTAAGTTTTTCAGTGCAACTCACTCATATACTATGTATTACACTGTGCATTTCGTGTAATGCGGGTTTTTCAGTAAATTCTAAGTTTTTCAGTGCAAGTCACTCATTTCTATGTACTACACTGTGCGTTTCTTATATTCTAAGTTTTTCAGTGCAACTCACTCATATACTATGTACGACACTGTGCATGTCGTGTAATGCGGGTTTTTCAGTAAATTCTAAGTTTTTCAGTGCAACTCACTCATTTCTATGTACTACACTGTGCGTTTCTTATATTCTAAGTTTTTCAGTGCAACTCACTCATATACTATGTACTACACTGTGCGTTTCTTATATTCTAAGTTTTTCAGTGCAACTCACTCATATACTATGTACTACACTGTGCGTATCTTAAATTCTAAGTTTTTCAGTGCAACTCACTCATATACTATGTACTACACTGTGCGTTTCTTATATTCTAAGTTTTTCAGTGCAACTCACTCATATACTATGTACTACACTGTGCGTTTCTTATATTCTAAGTTTTTCAGTGCAACTCACTCATATACTATGTACTACACTGTGCGTTTCTTATATTCTAAGTTTTTCAGTGCAACTCACTCATATACTATGTACTACACTGTGCGTTTCTTATATTCTAAGTTTTTCAGTGCAACTCACTCATATACTATGTACTACACTGTGCGTTTCTTATATTCTAAGTTTTTCAGTGCAACTCACTCATATACTATGTACTACACTGTGCATTTCGTGTAATGCGGGTTTTTCAGTAAATTCTAAGTTTTTCAGTGCAACGCACTCATTTCTATGTACTACACTGTTCGTTTCT
The DNA here is from genome assembly GCF_978045245.1 of Mus caroli. Classification (NCBI taxonomy): domain Eukaryota; kingdom Metazoa; phylum Chordata; class Mammalia; order Rodentia; family Muridae; genus Mus; species Mus caroli. Next base: position 205,424 of record NW_028227329.1, on the reverse strand, counting down.
TATATTCTAAGTTTTTCAGTGCAACTCACTCATATACAATGTACTACACTGTGCGTTTCTTATATTCTAAGTTTTTCAGTGCAACTCACTCATATACTATGTACTACACTGTGCGTTTCTTATATTCTAAGTTTTTCAGTGCAACTCACTCATATGCTATGTACTACACTGTGCGTTTCTTATATTCTAAGTTTTTCAGTGCAATTCACTCATATACTATGTACTACACTGTGCGTTTCTTATATTCTAAGTTTTTCAGTGCATCTCACTCATATACTATGTACTACACTGTGCATTTCGTGTAATGCGGGTTTTTCAGTAAATTCTAAGTTTTTCAGTGCAACTCACTCATTTCTATATACTACACTCTGCGTTTCTTATATTCTAAGTTTTTCAGTGCAACTCACTCATATACTATGTACTACACTGTGCGTTTCTTATATTCTAAGTTTTTCAGTGCAACTCACTCATATACTATGTACTGCACTGTGCGTTTCTTAAATTCTAAGTTTTTCAGTGCAACTCACTCATTTCTATGTACTACACTGTGCGTTTCTTATATTCTAAGTTTTTCAGTGCAACTCACTCATATACTATGTACTACACTGTGCGTTTCTTATATTCTAAGTTTTTCAGTGCAACTCATCATATACTATGTACTACACTGTGCGTTCCTTATATTCTAAGTTTTTGAGTGCAACTCACTCATATACTATGTACTACACTGTGCATTTCGTGTAATACGGGTTTTTCAGTAAATTCTAAGTTTTTCAGTGCAACTCACTCATATACTATTTACTACACTCTGCGTTTCTTATATTCTAAGTTTTTCAGTGCAACTCACTCATATACTATGTACTACACTGTGCGTTTCTTATATTCTAAGTTTTTCAGTGCAACTCACTCATATACTATGTACTACACTGTGCGTTTCTTATATTCTAAGTTTTTCAGTGCAACTCACTCATATGCTATGTACTACACTGTGCGTTTCTTATATTCTAAGTTTTTCAGTGCAATTCACTCATATACTATGTACTACACTGTGCGTTTCTTATATTCTAAGTTTTTCAGTGCAACTCACTCATATACTATGTACTACACTGTGCATTTCGTGTAATGCGGGTTCTTCAGTAAATTCTAAGTTTTTCAGTGCAACTCATTCATATACTATGTACTTTACTGTGCGTTTCTTATATTCTAAGTTTTTCAGTGCAACTCACTCATATACTATGTACTACACTGTGCGTTTTTTATATTCTAAGTTTTTCAGTGCAACTCACTCATATACTATGTACTACACTGTGCGTTTCTTATATTCTAAGTTTTTCAGTGCAACTCACTCATATACTATGTACTACACTGTGCGTTTCTTATATTCTAAGTTTTTCAGTGCAACTCACTCATATACTATGTACTACACTGTGCGTTGCTTATATTCTAAGTTTTTCAGTGCAACTCACTCATATACTATGTACTACACTCTGCGTTTCTTATATTCTAAGTTTTTCAGTGCAACTCACTCATATACTATGTACTACACTGTGCATTTCGTGTAATGCGGGTTTTTCAGTAAATTCTAAGTTTTTCAATGCAACTCACTCATTTCTATATACTACACTCTGCGTTTCTTATATTCTAAGTTTTTCAGTGCAACTCACTCATATACTATGTACTACACTGTGCATTTCTTATATTCTAAGTTTTTCAGTGCAACTCACTCATATACTATGTACTGCACTGTGCGTTTCTTAAAATCTAAGCTTTTCAGTGCAACTTACTCATATACTATGTACTACACTGTGCGTTTCTTATATTCTAAGTTTTTCAGTGCAACTCACTCATATACTATGTACTACACTGTGCATGTCGTGTAATGCGGGTTTTTCAGTAAATTCTAAGTTTTTCAGTGCAACTCACTCATTTCTATGTACTACACTGTGCGTTTCTTATATTCTAAGTTTTTCAGTGCAACTCACTCATATACTATGTACTACACTGTGCGTTTCTTATATTCTAAGTTTTTCAGTGCAACTCACTCATATACTATTTACTACACTGTGCGTTTCTTATATTCTAAGTTTTTCAGTGCAACTCACTCATATACTATGTACTACACTGTGCATTTCGTGTAATGCGGGTTTTTCAGTAATTTCTAAGTTTTTCAGTGCAACTCATTCATATACTATGTACTATACTGTGCGTATCTTATATTCTAAGTTTTTCAGTGCAACTCACTCATATACTATGTACTACACTGTGCGTTTCTTATATTCTAAGTTTTTCAGTGCAACTCACTCATATACTATGTACTACACTGTGCGTTCCTTATATTCTAAGTTTTTGAGTGCAACTCACTCATATACTATGTACTACACTGTGCATTTCGTGTAATGCGGGTTTTTCAGTAAATTCTAAGTTTTTCAGTGCAACTCACTCATATACTATTTACTACACTCTGCGTTTCTTATATTCTAAGTTTTTCAGTGCAACTCACTCATATACTATGTACTACACTGTGCGTTTCTTAAATTCTAAGTTTTTCAGTGCAACTCACTCATATACTATGTACTACACTGTGCGTTTCTTATATTCTAAGTTTTTCAGTGCAACTCACTCATATACTATGTACTACACTGTGCGTTTCTTATATTCTAAGTTTTTCAGTGCAACTCAATCATATACAATGTACTACACTGTGCCTTTCTTATATTCTAAGTTTTTCAGTGCAACTCACTCATATGCTATGTACTACACTGTGCGTTTCTTATATTCTAAGTTTTTCAGTGCAACTCACTCATATGCTATGTACTACACTGTGCATTTCTTATATTCTAAGTTTTTCAGTGCAATTCACTCATATACTATGTACTACACTGTGCGTTTCTTATATTCTAAGTTTTTCAGTGCAACTCACTCATATACTATGTACTACACTGTGCATTTCGTGTAATGCGGGTTCTTCAGTAAATTCTAAGTTTTTCAGTGCAACTCATTCATATACTATGTACTATACTGTGCGTCTCTTATATTCTAAATTTTTCAGTGCAACTCACTCATATACTATGTACTACACTGTGCGTTTTTCATATTCTAAGTTTTTCAGTGCAACTCACTCATATACTATGTACTACACTGTGCGTTTCTTATATTCTAAGTTTTTCAGTGCAACTCACTCATATACTATGTATTACACTGTGCATTTCGTGTAATGCGGGTTTTTCAGTAAATTCTAAGTTTTTCAGTGCAAGTCACTCATTTCTATGTACTACACTGTGCGTTTCTTATATTCTAAGTTTTTCAGTGCAACTCACTCATATACTATGTACGACACTGTGCATGTCGTGTAATGCGGGTTTTTCAGTAAATTCTAAGTTTTTCAGTGCAACTCACTCATTTCTATGTACTACACTGTGCGTTTCTTATATTCTAAGTTTTTCAGTGCAACTCACTCATATACTATGTACTACACTGTGCGTTTCTTATATTCTAAGTTTTTCAGTGCAACTCACTCATATACTATGTACTACACTGTGCGTATCTTAAATTCTAAGTTTTTCAGTGCAACTCACTCATATACTATGTACTACACTGTGCGTTTCTTATATTCTAAGTTTTTCAGTGCAACTCACTCATATACTATGTACTACACTGTGCGTTTCTTATATTCTAAGTTTTTCAGTGCAACTCACTCATATACTATGTACTACACTGTGCGTTTCTTATATTCTAAGTTTTTCAGTGCAACTCAAACATATACTATGTACTACACTGTGCGTTTCTTATATTCTAAGTTTTTCAGTGCAACTCACTCATATACTATGTGCTACACTGTGCGTTTCTTATATTCTAAGTTTTTCAGTGCAACTCACTCATATACTATGTACTACACTGTGTATTTCGTGTAATGCGGGTTTTTCAGTAAATTCTAAGTTTTTCAGTGCAACGCACTCATTTCTATGTACTACACTGTTCGTTTCTTATATTCTAAGTTTTTCAGTGCAACTCACTCATATACAATGTACTACACTGTGCGTTTCTTATATTCTAAGTTTTTCAGTGCAACTCACTCATATACTATGTACTACACTGTGCGTTTCTTATATTCTAAGTTTTTCAGTGCAACTCACTCATATGCTATGTACTACACTGTGCGTTTCTTATATTCTAAGTTTTTCAGTGCAATTCACTCATATACTATGTACTACACTGTGCGTTTCTTATATTCTAAGTTTTTCAGTGCAACTCACTCATATACTATGTACTACACTGTGCATTTCGTGTAATGCGGGTTTTTCAGTAAATTCTAAGTTTTTCAGTGCAACTCACTCATTTCTATATACTACACTCTGCGTTTCTTATATTCTAAGTTTTTCAGTGCAACTCACTCATATACTATGTACTACACTGTGCGTTTCTTATATTCTAAGTTTTTCAGTGCAACTCACTCATATACTATGTACTGCACTGTGCGTTTCTTAAATTCTAAGTTTTTCAGTGCAACTCACTCATTTCTATGTACTACACTGTGCGTTTCTTATATTCTAAGTTTTTCAGTGCAACTCACTCATATACTATGTACTACACTGTGCGTTTCTTATATTCTAAGTTTTTCAGTGCAACTCATCATATACTATGTACTACACTGTGCGTTCCTTATATTCTAAGTTTTTGAGTGCAACTCACTCATATACTATGTACTACACTGTGCATTTCGTGTAATACGGGTTTTTCAGTAAATTCTAAGTTTTTCAGTGCAACTCACTCATATACTATTTACTACACTCTGCGTTTCTTATATTCTAAGTTTTTCAGTGCAACTCACTCATATACTATGTACTACACTGTGCGTTTCTTATATTCTAAGTTTTTCAGTGCAACTCACTCATATACTATGTACTACACTGTGCGTTTCTTATATTCTAAGTTTTTCAGTGCAACTCACTTATATGCTATGTACTACACTGTGCGTTTCTTATATTCTAAGTTTTTCAGTGCAATTCACTCATATACTATGTACTACACTGTGCGTTTCTTATATTCTAAGTTTTTCAGTGCAACTCACTCATATACTATGTACTACACTGTGCATTTCGTGTAATGCGGGTTCTTCAGTAAATTCTAAGTTTTTCAGTGCAACTCATTCATATACTATGTACTTTACTGTGCGTTTCTTATATTCTAAGTTTTTCAGTGCAACTCACTCATATACTATGTACTACACTGTGCGTTTTTTATATTCTAAGTTTTTCAGTGCAACTCACTCATATACTATGTACTACACTGTGCGTTTCTTATATTCTAAGTTTTTCAGTGCAACTCACTCATATACTATGTACTACACTGTGCGTTTCTTATATTCTAAGTTTTTCAGTGCAACTCACTCATATACTATGTACTACACTGTGCGTTGCTTATATTCTAAGTTTTTCAGTGCAACTCACTCATATACTATGTACTACACTGTGCGTTTCTTATATTCTAAGTTATTCAGTGCAACTCACTCATATACTATGTACTACACTGTGCATTTCGTGTAATGCGGGTTTTTCAGTAAATTCTAAGTTTTTCAATGCAACTCACTCATTTCTATATACTACACTCTGCGTTTCTTATATTCTAAGTTTTTCAGTGCAACTCACTCATATACTATGTACTACACTGTGCGTTTCTTATATTCTAAGTTTTTCAGTGCAACTCACTCATATACTATGTACTGCACTGTGCGTTTCTTACATTCTAAGTTTTTCAGTGCAACTTACTCATATACTATGTACTACACTGTGCGTTTCTTATATTCTAAGTTTTTCAGTGCAACTCACTCATATACTATGTACTACACTGTGCATGTCGTGTAATGCGGGTTTTTCAGTAAATTCTAAGTTTTTCAGTGCAACTCACTCATTTCTATGTACTACACTGTGCGTTTCTTATATTCTAAGTTTTTCAGTGCAACTCACTCATATACTATGTACTACACTGTGCGTTTCTTATATTCTAAGTTTTTCAGTGCAACTCACTCATATACTATGTACTACACTGTGCGTTTCTTATATTCTAAGTTTTTCAGTGCAACTCACTCATATACTATGTACTAAACTGTGCGTTTCTTAAATTCTAAGTTTTTCAGTGCAACTCACTCATATACTATGTACTACACTGTGCGTTTCTTATATTCTAAGTTTTTCAGTGCAACTCACTCATATACTATGTACTACACTGTACGTTTCTTATATTCTAAGTTTTTCAGTGCAACTCACTCATATACTATGTACTACACTGTGCGTTTCTTATATTCTAAGTTTTTCAGTGCAACTCACTCATATACTATGTACTACACTGTGCGTTTCTTATATTCTAAGTTTTTCAGTGCAACTCACTCATATACTATGTACTACACTGTGCGTTTCTTATATTCTAAGTTTTTCAGTGCAACTCACTCATATACTATGTACTACACTGTGCATTTCGTGTAATGCGGGTTTTTCAGTAATTTCTAAGTTTTTCAGTGCAACTCATTCATATACTATGTACTATACTGTGCGTTTCTTATATTCTAAGTTTTTCAGTGCAACTTACTCATATACTATGTACTACACTGTGCGTTTCTTATATTCTAAGTTTTTCAGTGCAACTCACTCATATACTATGTACTACACTGTGCGTTCCTTATATTCTAAGTTTTTGAGTGCAACTCACTCATATACTATGTACTACACTGTGCATTTCGTGTAATGCGGGTTTTTCAGTAAATTCTAAGTTTTTCAGTGCAACTCACTCATATACTATTTACTACACTCTGCGTTTCTTATATTCTAAGTTTTTCAGTGCAACTCACTCATATACTATGTACTACACTGTGCGTTTCTTATATTCTAAGTTTTTCAGTGCAACTCACTCATATACTATGTACTACACTGTGCATTTCGTGTAATGCGGGTTTTTCAGTAAATTCTAAGTTTTTCAGTGCAACTCACTCATTTCTATGTACTACACTGTGCGTTTCTTATATTCTAAGTTTTTCAGTGCAACTCACTCATATACTATGTACTACACTGTGCATTTCTTATATTCTAAGTTTTTCAGTGCAACTCACTCATATACTATGTACTACACTGTGCGTTTCTTATATTCTAAGTTTTTCAGTGCAACTCACTCATATACTATGTACTACACTGTGCGTTTCTTAAATTCTAAGTTTTTCAGTGCAACTCACTCATATACTATGTACTACACTGTGCGTTTCTTATATTCTAAGTTTTTCAGTGCAACTCACTCATATACTATGTACTACACTGTGCGTTTCTTATATTCTAAGTTTTTCAGTGCAACTCACTCATATACAATGTACTACACTGTGCCTTTCTTATATTCTAAGTTTTTCAGTGCAACTCACTCATATGCTATGTACTACACTGTGCGTTTCTTATATTCTAAGTTTTTCAGTGCAACTCACTCATATGCTATGTACTACACTGTGCATTTCTTATATTCTAAGTTTTTCAGTGCAATTCACTCATATACTATGTACTACACTGTGCGTTTCTTATATTCTAAGTTTTTCAGTGCAACTCACTCATATACTATGTACTACACTGTGCATTTCGTGTAATGCGGGTTCTTCAGTAAATTCTAAGTTTTTCAGTGCAACTCATTCATATACTATGTACTATACTGTGCGTCTCTTATATTCTAAGTTTTTCAGTGCAACTCACTCATATACTATGTACTACACTGTGCGTTTTTTATATTCTAAGTTTTTCAGTGCAACTCACTCATATACTATGTACTACAAAGTGCGTTTCTTATATTCTAAGTTTTTCAGTGCAACTCACTCATATACTATGTACTACACTGTGCGTTTCTTATATTCTAAGTTTTTCAGTGCAACTCACTCATATACTATGTACTACACTGTGCGTTCCTTATATTCTAAGTTTTTGAGTGCAACTCACTCATATACTATGTACTACACTGTGCATTTCGTGTAATGCGGGTTTTTCAGTAAATTCTAAGTTTTTCAGTGCAACTCACTCATATACTATTTACTACACTCTGAGTTTCTTATATTCTAAGTTTTTCAGTGCAACTCACTCATATACTATGTACTACACTGTGCGTTTCTTATATTCTAAGTTTTTCAGTGCAACTCACTCATATACTATGTACTACACTGTGCATTTCGTGTAATGCGGGTTTTTCAGTAAATTCTAAGTTTTTCAGTGCAACTCACTCATTTCTATGTACTACACTGTGCGTTTCTTATATTCTAAGTTTTTCAGTGCAACTCACTCATATACTATGTACTACACTGTGCATTTCTTATATTCTAAGTTTTTCAGTGCAACTCACTCATATACTATGTACTACACTGTGCGTTTCTTATATTCTAAGTTTTTCAGTGCAACTCACTCATATACTATGTACTACACTGTGCGTTTCTTAAATTCTAAGTTTTTCAGTGCAACTCACTCATATACTATGTACTACACTGTGCGTTTCTTATATTCTAAGTTTTTCAGTGCAACTCACTCATATACTATGTACTACACTGTGCGTTTCTTATATTCTAAGTTTTTCAGTGCAACTCACTCATATACAATGTACTACACTGTGCCTTTCTTATATTCTAAGTTTTTCAGTGCAACTCACTCATATGCTATGTACTACACTGTGCGTTTCTTATATTCTAAGTTTTTCAGTGCAACTCACTCATATGCTATGTACTACACTGTGCATTTCTTATATTCTAAGTTTTTCAGTGCAATTCACTCATATACTATGTACTACACTGTGCGTTTCTTATATTCTAAGTTTTTCAGTGCAACTCACTCATATACTATGTACTACACTGTGCATTTCGTGTAATGCGGGTTCTTCAGTAAATTCTAAGTTTTTCAGTGCAACTCATTCATATACTATGTACTATACTGTGCGTCTCTTATATTCTAAGTTTTTCAGTGCAACTCACTCATATACTATGTACTACACTGTGCGTTTTTTATATTCTAAGTTTTTCAGTGCAACTCACTCATATACTATGTACTACAAAGTGCGTTTCTTATATTCTAAGTTTTTCAGTGCAACTCACTCATATACTATGTACTACACTGTGCGTTTCTTATATTCTAAGTTTTTCAGTGCAACTCACTCATATACTATGTACTACACTGTGCGTTCCTTATATTCTAAGTTTTTGAGTGCAACTCACTCATATACTATGTACTACACTGTGCATTTCGTGTAATGCGGGTTTTTCAGTAAATTCTAAGTTTTTCAGTGCAACTCACTCATATACTATTTACTACACTCTGCGTTTCTTATATTCTAAGTTTTTCAGTGCAACTCACTCATATACTATGTACTACACTGTGCGTTTCTTATATTCTAAGTTTTTCAGTGCAACTCACTCATATACTATGTACTACACTGTGCATTTCGTGTAATGCGGGTTTTTCAGTAAATTCTAAGTTTTTCAGTGCAACTCACTCATTTCTATGTACTACACTGTGCGTTTCTTATATTCTAAGTTTTTCAGTGCAACTCACTCATATACTATGTACTACACTGTGCATTTCTTATATTCTAAGTTTTTCAGTGCAACTCACTCATATACTATGTACTACACTGTGCGTTTCTTATATTCTAAGTTTTTCAGTGCAACTCACTCATATACTATGTACTACACTGTGCGTTTCTTAAATTCTAAGTTTTTCAGTGCAACTCACTCATATACTATGTACTACACTGTGCGTTTCTTATATTCTAAGTTTTTCAGTGCAACTCACTCATATACTATGTACTACACTGTGCGTTTCTTATATTCTAAGTTTTTCAGTGCAACTCACTCATATACAATGTACTACACTGTGCCTTTCTTATATTCTAAGTTTTTCAGTGCAACTCACTCATATGCTATGTACTACACTGTGCGTTTCTTATATTCTAAGTTTTTCAGTGCAACTCACTCATATGCTATGTACTACACTGTGCATTTCTTATATTCTAAGTTTTTCAGTGCAATTCACTCATATACTATGTACTACACTGTGCGTTTCTTATATTCTAAGTTTTTCAGTGCAACTCACTCATATACTATGTACTACACTGTGCATTTCGTGTAATGCGGGTTCTTCAGTAAATTCTAAGTTTTTCAGTGCAACTCATTCATATACTATGTACTATACTGTGCGTCTCTTATATTCTAAGTTTTTCAGTGCAACTCACTCATATACTATGTACTACACTGTGCGTTTTTTATATTCTAAGTTTTTCAGTGCAACTCACTCATATACTATGTACTACACTGTGCGTTTCTTATATTCTAAGTTTTTCAGTGCAACTCACTCATATACTATGTATTACACTGTGCATTTCGTGTAATGCAGGTTTTTCAGTAAATTCTAAGTTTTTCAGTGCAAGTCACTCATTTCTATGTACTACACTGTGCGTTTCTTATATTCTAAGTTTTTCAGTGCAACTCACTCATATACTATGTACGACACTGTGCATGTCGTGTAATGCGGGTTTTTCAGTAAATTCTAAGTTTTTCAGTGCAACTCACTCATTTCTATGTACTACACTGTGCGTTTCTTATATTCTAAGTTTTTCAGTGCAACTCACTCATATACTATGTACTACACTGTGCATTTCTTATATTCTAAGTTTTTCAGTGCAACTCACTCATATACTATGTACTACACTGTGCGTTTCTTATATTCTAAGTTTTTCAGTGCAACTCACTCATATACTATGTACTACACTGTGCGTTTCTTAAATTCTAAGTTTTTCAGTGCAACTCACTCATATACTATGTACTACACTGTGCGTTTCTTATATTCTAAGTTTTTCAGTGCAACTCACTCATATACTATGTACTACACTGTGCGTTTCTTATATTCTAAGTTTTTCAGTGCAACTCACTCATATACAATGTACTACACTGTGCCTTTCTTATATTCTAAGTTTTTCAGTGCAACTCACTCATATGCTATGTACTACACTGTGCGTTTCTTATATTCTAAGTTTTTCAGTGCAACTCACTCATATGCTATGTACTACACTGTGCATTTCTTATATTCTAAGTTTTTCAGTGCAATTCACTCATATACTATGTACTACACTGTGCGTTTCTTATATTCTAAGTTTTTCAGTGCAACTCACTCATATACTATGTACTACACTGTGCATTTCGTGTAATGCGGGTTCTTCAGTAAATTCCTAGTTTTTCAGTGCAACTCATTCATATACTATGTACTATACTGTGCGTCTCTTATATTCTAAGTTTTTCAGTGCAACTCACTCATATACTATGTACTACACTGTGCGTTTTTTATATTCTAAGTTTTTCAGTGCAACTCACTCATATACTATGTACTACACTGTGCGTTTCTTATATTCTAAGTTTTTCAGTGTAACTCACTCATATACTATGTACTACACTGTGCGTTTCTTATATTCTAAGTTTTTCAGTGCAACTCACTCATATACTATGAACTACACTGTGCGTTCCTTATATTCTAAGTTTTTGAGTGCAACTCACTCATATACTATGTACTACACTGTGCATTTCGTGTAATGCGGGTTTTTCAGTAAATTCTAAGTTTTTCAGTGCAACTCACTCATATACTATTTACTACACTCTGCGTTTCTTATATTCTAAGTTTTTCAGTGCAACTCACTCATATACTATGTACTACACTGTGCGTTTCTTATATTCTAAGTTTTTCAGTGCAACTCACTCATATACTATGTACTACACTGTGCATTTCGTGTAATGCGGGTTTTTCAGTAAATTCTAAGTTTTTCAGTGCAACTCACTCATTTCTATGTACTACACTGTGCGTTTCTTATATTCTAAGTTTTTCAGTGCAACTCACTCATATACTATGTACTACACTGTGCATTTCTTATATTCTAAGTTTTTCAGTGAAACTCACTCATATACTATGTACTACACTGTGCGTTTCTTATATTCTAAGTTTTTCAGTGCAACTCACTCATATACTATGTACTACACTGTGCGTTTCTTAAATTCTAAGTTTTTCAGTGCAACTCACTCATATACTATGTACTACACTGTGCGTTTCTTATATTCTAAGTTTTTCAGTGCAACTCACTCATATACTATGTACTACACTGTGCGTTTCTTATATTCTAAGTTTTTCAGTGCAACTCACTCATATACAATGTACTACACTGTGCCTTTCTTATATTCTAAGTTTTTCAGTGCAACTCACTCATATGCTATGTACTACACTGTGCGTTTCTTATATTCTAAGTTTTTCAGTGCAACTCACTCATATGCACTGTGCATTTCTTATATTCTAAGTTTTTCAGTGCAATTCACTCATATACTATGTACTACACTGTGCGTTTCTTATATTCTAAGTTTTTCAGTGCAACTCACTCATATACTATGTACTACACTGTGCATTTCGTGTAATGCGGGTTCTTCAGTAAATTCTAAGTTTTTCAGTGCAACTCATTCATATACTATGTACTATACTGTGCGTCTCTTATATTCTAAGTTTTTCAGTGCAACTCACTCATATACTATGTACTACACTGTGCGTTTTTTATATTCTAAGTTTTTCAGTGCAACTCACTCATATACTATGTACTACACTGTGCGATTCTTATATTCTAAGTTTTTCAGTGCAACTCACTCATATACTATGTATTACACTGTGCATTTCGTGTAATGCAGGTTTTTCAGTAAATTCTAAGTTTTTCAGTGCAAGTCACTCATTTCTATGTACTACACTGTGCGTTTCTTATATTCTAAGTTTTTCAGTGCAACTCACTCATATACTATGTACGACACTGTGCATGTCATGTAATGCGGGTTTTTCAGTAAATTCTAAGTTTTTCAGTGCAACTCACTCATTTCTATGTACTACACTGTGCGTTTCTTATATTCTAAGTTTTTCAGTGCAACTCACTCATATACTATGTACTACACTGTGCGTTTCTTATATTCTAAGTTTTTCAGTGCAACTCACTCATATACTATGTACTACACTGTGCGTATCTTAAATTCTAAGTTTTTCAGTGCAACTCACTCATATACTATGTACTACACTGTGCGTTTCTTATATTCTAAGTTTTTCAGTGCAACTCACTCATATACTATGTACTACACTGTGCGTTTCTTATATTCTAAGTTTTTCAGTGCAACTCACTCATATACTATGTACTACACTGTGCGTTTCTTATATTCTAAGTTTTTCAGTGCAACTCACTCAGATACTATGTACTACACTGTGCGTTTCTTATATTCTAAGTTTTTCAGTGCAACTCACTCATATACTATGTAATACACTGTGCGTTTCTTATATTCTAAGTTTTTCAGTGCAACTCACTCATATACTATGTACTACACTGTGCATTTCGTGTAATGCGGGTTTTTCAGTAAATTCTAAGTTTTTCAGCGCAACTCATTCATATACTATGTACTATACTGTGCGTTTCTTATATTCTAAGTTTTTCAGTGCAACTCACTCATATACTATGTACTACACTGTGCGTTTCTTATATTCTAAGTTTTTCAGTGCAACTCATCATATACTATGTACTACACTGTGTGTTCCTTATATTCTAAGTTTTTGAGTGCAACTCACTCATATACTATGTACTACACTGTGCATTTCGTGTAATGCGGGTTTTTCAGTAAATTCTAAGTTTTTCAGTGCAACTCACTCATATACTATTTACTACACTCTGCGTTTCTTATATTCTAAGTTTTTCAGTGCAACTCACTCATATACTATGTACTACACTGTGCGTTTCTTATATTCTAAGTTTTTCAGTGCAACTCACTCATATACTATGTACTACACTGTGCATGTCGTGTAATGCGGGTTTTTCAGTAAATTCTAAGTTTTTCAGTGCAACTCACTCATTTCTATGTACTACACTGTTCGTTTCTTATATTCTAAGTTTTTCAGTGCAACTCACTCATATACAATGTACTACACTGTGCGTTTCTTATATTCTAAGTTTTTCAGTGCAACTCACTCATATACTATGTACTACACTGTGCATTTCGTGTAATGCGGGTTCTTCAGTAAATTCTAAGTTTTTCAGTGCAACTCACTCATATACTATGTACTACACTGTGCGTTTCTTATATTCTAAGTTTTTCAGTGCAACTCACTCATATACTATGTACTACACTGTGCGATTTTTATATTCTAAGTTTTTCAGTGCAACTCACTCATATACTATGTACTACACTGTGCATTTCGTGTAATGCGGGTTTTTCAGTAAATTCTAAGTTTTTCAGTGCAACTCACTCATTTCTATATACTACACTCTGCGTTTCTTATATTCTAAGTTTTTCAGTGCAACTCACTCATATACTATGTACTACACTGTGCGTTTCTTATATTCTAAGTTTTTCAGTGCAACTCACTCATATACTATGTACTGCACTGTGCGTTTCTTAAATTCTAAGTTTTTCAGTGCAACTCACTCATTTCTATGTACTACACTGTGCGTTTCTTATATTCTAAGTTTTTCAGTGCAACTCACTCATATACTATGTACTACACTGTGCGTTTCTTATATTCTAAGTTTTTCAGTGCAACTCACTCATATACTATGTACTACACTGTGCGTTTCTTATATTCTAAGTTTTTCAGTGCAACTCACTCATATACTATGTACTACACTGTGCGTTTCTTATATTCTAAGTTTTTCAGTGCAACTCACTCATATACTATGTAATACACTGTGCGTTTCTTATATTCTAACTTTTTCAGTGCAACTCACTCATATACTATGTACTACACTGTGCGTTTCTTATATTCTACGTTTTTCAGTGCAACTCACTCATATACTATGTACTACACTGTGCGTTTCTTATATTCTAAGTTTTTCAGTGCAACTCACTCATATACTATGTACTACACTGTGCGTTTCTTATATTCTAAGTTTTTCAGTGCAACTCACTCATATACTATGTACTACACTGTGCGTTTCTTATATTCTAAGTTTTTCAGTGCAACTCACTCATATACTATGTACTACACTGTGCATTTCGTGTAATGCGGGTTTTTCAGTAAATTCTAAGTTTTTCAGTGCAACTCATTCATATACTATGTACTATACTGTGCGTTTCTTATATTCTAAGTTTTTCAGTGCAACTCACTCATATACTATGTACTACACTGTGCGTTTCTTATATTCTAAGTTTTTCAGTGCAACTCACTCATATACTATGTAATACACTGTGCGTTTCTTATATTCTAAGTTTTTCAGTGCAACTCACTCATATACTATGTACTACACTGTGCATTTCGTGTAATGCGGGTTTTTCAGTAAATTCTAAGTTTTTCAGCGCAACTCATTCATATACTATGTACTATACTGTGCGTTTCTTATATTCTAAGTTTTTCAGTGCAACTCACTCATATACTATGTACTACACTGTGCGTTTCTTATATTCTAAGTTTTTCAGTGCAACTCATCATATACTATGTACTACACTGTGTGTTCCTTATATTCTAAGTTTTTGAGTGCAACTCACTCATATACTATGTACTACACTGTGCATTTCGTGTAATGCGGGTTTTTCAGTAAATTCTAAGTTTTTCAGTGCAACTCACTCATATACTATTTACTACACTCTGCGTTTCTTATATTCTAAGTTTTTCAGTGCAACTCACTCATATACTATGTACTACACTGTGCGTTTCTTATATTCTAAATTTTTCAGTGCAACTCACTCATATACTATGTACTACACTGTGCATTTCGTGTAATGCGGGTTTTTCAGTAAATTCTAAGTTTTTCAGTGCAACTCACTCATTTCTATGTACTACACTGTTCGTTTCTTATATTCTAAGTTTTTCAGTGCAACTCACTCATATACAATGTACTACACTGTGCGTTTCTTATATTCTAAGTTTTTCAGTGCAACTCACTCATATACTATGTACTACACTGTGCATTTCGTGTAATGCGGGTTCTTCAGTAAATTCTAAGTTTTTCAGTGCAACTCACTCATATGCTATGTACTACACTGTGCGTTTCTTATATTCTAAGTTTTTCAGTGCAACTCACTCATATACTATGTACTACACTGTGCATGTCGTGTAATGCGGGTTTTTCAGTAAATTCTAAGTTTTTCAGTGCAACTCACTCATTTCTATGTACTACACTGTTCGTTTCTTATATTCTAAGTTTTTCAGTGCAACTCACTCATATACAATGTACTACACTGTGCGTTTCTTATATTCTAAGTTTTTCAGTGCAACTCACTCATATACTATGTACTACACTGTGCATTTCGTGTAATGCGGGTTCTTCAGTAAATTCTAAGTTTTTCAGTGCAACTCACTCATATGCTATGTACTACACTGTGCGTTTCTTATATTCTAAGTTTTTCAGTGCAACTCACTCATATACTATGTACTACACTGTGCGATTTTTATATTCTAAGTTTTTCAGTGCAACTCACTCATATACTATGTACTACACTGTGCATTTCGTGTAATGCGGGTTTTTCAGTAAATTCTAAGTTTTTCAGTGCAACTCACTCATTTCTATATACTACACTCTGCGTTTCTTATATTCTAAGTTTTTCAGTGCAACTCACTCATATACTATGTACTACACTGTGCGTTTCTTATATTCTAAGTTTTTCAGTGCAACTCACTCATATACTATGTACTGCACTGTGCGTTTCTTAAATTCTAAGTTTTTCAGTGCAACTCACTCATTTCTATGTACTACACTGTGCGTTTCTTATATTCTAAGTTTTTCAGTGCAACTCACTCATATACTATGTACTACACTGTGCGTTTCTTATATTCTAAGTTTTTCAGTGCAACTCACTCATATACTATGTACTACACTGTGCGTTTCTTATATTCTAAGTTTTTCAGTGCAACTCACTCATATACTATGTACTACACTGTGCGTTTCTTATATTCTAAGTTTTTCAGTGCAACTCACTCATATACTATGTACTACACTGTGCGTTTCTTATATTCTAACTTTTTCAGTGCAACTCACTCATATACTATGTACTACACTGTGCGTTTCTTATATTCTACGTTTTTCAGTGCAACTCACTCATATACTATGTACTACACTGTGCGTTTCTTATATTCTAAGTTTTTCAGTGCAACTCACTCATATACTATGTACTACACTGTGCGTTTCTTATATTCTAAGTTTTTCAGTGCAACTCACTCATATACTATGTACTACACTGTGCATTTCGTGTAATGCGGGTTTTTCAGTAAATTCTAAGTTTTTCAGTGCAACTCATTCATATACTATGTACTATACTGTGCGTTTCTTATATTCTAAGTTTTTCAGTGCAACTCACTCATATACTATGTACTACACTGTGCGTTTCTTATATTCTAAGTTTTTCAGTGCAACTCACTCATATACTATGTACTACACTGTGCGTTTCTTATATTCTAAGTTTTTGAGTGCAACTCACTCATATACTATGTACTACACTGTGCATTTCGTGTAATGCGGGTTTTTCAGTAAATTCTAAGTTTTTCAGTGCAACTCACTCATATACTATTTACTACACTCTGCGTTTCTTATATTCTAAGTTTTTCAGTGCAACTCACTCATATACAATGTACTACACTGTGCGTTTCTTATATTCTAAGTTTTTCAGTGCAACTCACTCATATACTATGTACTACACTGTGCATTTCGTGTAATGCGGGTTTTTCAGTAAATTCTAAGTTTTTCAGTGCAACTCACTCATTTCTATGTACTACACTGTGCGTTTCTTATATTCTAAGTTTTTCAGTGCAACTCACTCATATACTATTTACTACACTCTGCGTTTCTTATATTCTAAGTTTTTCAGTGCAACTCACTCATATACTATGTACTACACTGTGCGTTTCTTATATTCTAAGTTTTTCAGTGCAACTCACTCATATACTATGTACTACACTGTGCGTTTCTTATATTCTAAGTTTTTCAGTGCAACTCACTCATATGCTATGTACTACACTGTGCGTTTCTTATATTCTAAATTTTTCAGTGCAATTCACTCATATACTATGTACTACACTGTGCGTTTCTTATATTCTAAGTTTTTCAGTGCAACTCACTCATATACTATGTACTACACTGTGCATTTCGTGTAATGCGGGTTCTTCAGTAAATTCTAAGTTTTTCAGTGCAACTCATTCATATACTATGTACTATACTGTGCGTTTCTTATATTCTAAGTTTTTCAGTGCAACTCACTCATATACTATGTACTACACTGTGCGTTTTTTATATTCTAAGTTTTTCAGTGCAACTCACTCATATACTATGTACTACACTGTGCGTTTCTTATATTCTAAGTTTTTCAGTGCAACTCACTCATATACTATGTACTACACTGTGCATTTCTTATATTCTAAGTTTTTCAGTGCAACTCACTCATATACTATGTACTACACTGTGCGTTTCTTATATTCTAAGTTTTTCAGTGCAACTCACTCTTATACTATGTACTACACTGTGCATTTCGTGTAATGCGGGTTCTTCAGTAAATTCTAAGTTTTTCAGTGCAACTCATTCATATACTATGTACTATACTGTGCGTCTCTTATATTCTAAGTTTTTCAGTGCAACTCACTCATATACTATGTACTACACTGTGCGTTTTTTATATTCTAAGTTTTTCAGTGCAACTCACTCATATACTATGTACTACACTGTGCGTTTCTTATATTCTAAGTTTTTCAGTGCAACTCACTCATATACTATGTATTACACTGTGCATTTCGTGTAATGCGGGTTTTTCAGTAAATTCTAAGTTTTTCAGTGCAACTCACTCATTTCTATGTACTACACTGTGCGTTTCTTATATTCTAAGTTTTTCAGTGCAACTCACTCATATACTATGTACGACACTGTGCATGTCGTGTAATGCGGGTTTTTCAGTAAATTCTAAGTTTTTCAGTGCAACTCACTCATTTCTATGTACTACACTGTGCGTTTCTTATATTCTAAGTTTTTCAGTGCAACTCACTCATATACTATGTACTACACTGTGCATTTCGTGTAATGCGGGTTTTTCAGTAAATTCTAAGTTTTTCAGTGCAACTCACTCATTTCTATATACTACACTCTGCGTTTCTTATATTCTAAGTTTTTCAGTGCAACTCACTCATATACTATGTACTACACTGTGCGTTTCTTATATTCTAAGTTTTTCAGTGCAACTCACTCATATACTATGTACTGCACTGTGCGTTTCTTAAATTCTAAGTTTTTCAGTGCAACTCACTCATTTCTATGTACTACACTGTGCGTTTCTTATATTCTAAGTTTTTCAGTGCAACTCACTCATATACTATGTACTACACTGTGCGTTTCTTATATTCTAAATTTTTCAGTGCAACTCACTCATATACTATGTACTACACTGTGCGTTTCTTATATTCTAAGTTTTTCAGTGCAACTCACTCATATACTATGTACTACACTGTGCGTTTCTTATATTCTAAGTTTTTCAGTGCAACTCACTCATATACTATGTACGACACTGTGCGTTTCTTATATTCTAACTTTTTCAGTGCAACTCACTCATATACTATGTACTACACTGTGCGTTTCTTATATTCTACGTTTTTCAGTGCAACTCACTCATATACTATGTACTACACTGTGCGTTTCTTATATTCTAAGTTTTTCAGTGCAACTCACTCATATACTATGTACTACACTGTGCGTTCCTTATATTCTAAGTTTTTCAGTGCAACTCACTCATATACTATGTACTACACTGTGCGTTTCTTATATTCTAAGTTTTTCAGTGCAACTCACTCATATACTATGTACTACACTGTGCATTTCGTGTAATGCGGGTTTTTCAGTAAATTCTAAGTTTTTCAGTGCAACACATTCATATACTATGTACTATACTGTGCGTTTCTTATATTCTAAGTTTTTCAGTGCAACTCACTCATATACTATGTACTACACTGTGCGTTTCTTATATTCTAAGTTTTTCAGTGCAACTCACTCATATACTATGTACTACACTGTGCGTTTCTTATATTCTAAGTTTTTGAGTGCAACTCACTCATATACTATGTACTACACTGTGCATTTCGTGTAATGCGGGTTTTTCAGTAAATTCTAAGTTTTTCAGTGCAACTCACTCATATACTATTTACTACACTCTGCGTTTCTTATATTCTAAGTTTTTCAGTGCAACTCACTCATATACTATGTACTACACTGTGCGTTTCTTAAATTCTAAGTTTTTCAGTGCAACTCACTCATATACTATGTACTACACTGTGCATTTCGTGTAATGCGGGTTTTTCAGTAAATTCTAAGTTTTTCAGTGCAACTCACTCATTTCTATGTACTACACTGTGCGTTTCTTATATTCTAAGTTTTTCAGTGCAACTCACTCATATACTATTTACTACACTCTGCGTTTCTTATATTCTAAGTTTTTCAGTGCAACTCACTCATATACTATGTACTACACTGTGCGTTTCTTATATTCTAAGTTTTTCAGTGCAACTCACTCATATACTATGTACTACACTGTGCGTTTCTTATATTCTAAGTTTTTCAGTGCAACTCACTCATATGCTATGTACTACACTGTGCGTTTCTTATATTCTAAATTTTTCAGTGCAATTCACTCATATACTATGTACTACACTGTGCGTTTCTTATATTCTAAGTTTTTCAGTGCAACTCACTCTTATACTATGTACTACACTGTGCATTTCGTGTAATGCGGGTTCTTCAGTAAATTCTAAGTTTTTCAGTGCAACTCATTCATATACTATGTACTATACTGTGCGTTTCTTATATTCTAAGTTTTTCAGTGCAACTCACTCATATACTATGTACTACACTGTGCGTTTTTTATATTCTAAGTTTTTCAGTGCAACTCACTCATATACTATGTACTACACTGTGCGTTTCTTATATTCTAAGTTTTTCAGTGCAACTCACTCATATACTATGTACTACACTGTGCATTTCTTATATTCTAAGTTTTTCAGTGCAACTCACTCATATACTATGTACTACACTGTGCGTTTCTTATATTCTAAGTTTTTCAGTGCAACTCACTCATATACTATGTACTACACTGTGCATTTCGTGTAATGCGGGTTCTTCAGTAAATTCTAAGTTTTTCAGTGCAACTCATTCATATACTATGTACTATACTGTGCGTCTCTTATATTCTAAGTTTTTCAGTGCAACTCACTCATATACTATGTACTACACTGTGCGTTTTTTATATTCTAAGTTTTTCAGTGCAACTCACTCATATACTATGTACTACACTGTGCGTTTCTTATATTCTAAGTTTTTCAGTGCAACTCACTCATATACTATGTATTACACTGTGCATTTCGTGTAATGCGGGTTTTTCAGTAAATTCTAAGTTTTTCAGTGCAACTCACTCATTTCTATGTACTACACTGTGCGTTTCTTATATTCTAAGTTTTTCAGTGCAACTCACTCATATACTATGTACGACACTGTGCATGTCGTGTAATGCGGGTTTTTCAGTAAATTCTAAGTTTTTCAGGGCAACTCACTCATTTCTATGTACTACACTGTGCGTTTCTTATATTCTAAGTTTTTCAGTGCAACTCACTCATATACTATGTACTACACTGTGCGTTTCTTATATTCTAAGTTTTTCAGTGCATCTCACTCATATACTATGTACTACACTGTGCGTATCTTAAATTCTAAGTTTTTCAGTGCAACTCACTCATATACTATGTACTACACTGTGCGTTTCTTATATTCTAAGTTTTTCAGTGCAACTCACTCATATACTATGTACTACACTGTGCGTTTCTTATATTCTAAGTTTTTCAGTGCAACTCACTCATATACTATGTACTACACTGTGCGTTTCTTATATTCTAAGTTTTTCAGTGCAACTCACTCATATACTATGTACTACACTGTGCGTTTCTTATATTCTAAGTTTTTCAGTGCAACTCACTCATATACTATGTACTACACTGTGCGTTTCTTATATTCTAAGTTTTTCAGTGCAACTCACTCATATACTATGTACTACACTGTGCATTTCGTGTAATGCGGGTTTTTCAGTAAATTCTAAGTTTTTCAGTGCAACTCATTCATATACTATGTACTATACTGTGCGTTTCTTATATTCTAAGTTTTTCAGTGCAACTCACTCATATACTATGTACTACACTGTGCGTTTCTTATATTCTAAGTTTTTCAGTGCAACTCATCATATACTATGTACTACACTGTGCGTTCCTTATATTCTAAGTTTTTGAGTGCAACTCACTCATATACTATGTACTACACTGTGCATTTCGTGTAATGCGGGTTTTTCAGTAAATTCTAAGTTTTTCAGTGCAACTCACTCATATACTATGTACTACACTGTGCGTTTCTTATATTCTAAGTTTTTCAGTGCAACTCACTCATATACTATGTACTACACTGTGCGATTTTTATATTCTAAGTTTTTCAGTGCAACTCACTCATATACTATGTACTACACTGTGCATTTCGTGTAATGCGGGTTTTTCAGTAAATTCTAAGTTTTTCAGTGCAACTCACTCATTTCTATATACTACACTCTGCGTTTCTTATATTCTAAGTTTTTCAGTGCAACTCACTCATATACTATGTACTACACTGTGCGTTTCTTATATTCTAAGTTTTTCAGTGCAACTCACTCATATACTATGTACTACACTGTGCGTTTCTTATATTCTAAGTTTTTCAGTGCAACTCACTCATATACTATGTACTACACTGTGCGTTTCTTATATTCTAAGTTTTTCAGTGCAGCTCACTCATATACTATGTACTGCACTGTGCGTTTCTTAAATTCTAAGTTTTTCAGTGCAACTCACTCATTTCTATGTACTACACTGTGCGTTTCTTATATTCTAAGTTTTTCAGTGCAACTCACTCATATACTATGTACTACACTGTGCGTTTCTTATATTCTAAGTTTTTCAGTGCAACTCACTCATATACTATGTACTACACTGTGTGTTTCTTATATTTTAAGTTTTTCAGTGCAACTCACTCATATACTATGTACTACACTGTGCGTTTCTTATATTCTAAGTTTTTCAGTGCAACTCACTCATATACTATGTACTACACTGTGCGTTTCTTATATTCTAACTTTTTCAGTGCAACTCACTCATATACTATGTACTACACTGTGCGTTTCTTATATTCTACGTTTTTCAGTGCAACTCACTCATATACTATGTACTACACTGTGCGTTTCTTATATTCTAAGTTTTTCAGTGCAACTCACTCATATACTATGTACTACACTGTGCGTTTCTTATATTCTAAGTTTTTCAGTGCAACTCACTCATATACTATGTACTACACTGTGCGTTTCTTATATTCTAAGTTTTTCAGTGCAACTCACTCATATACTATGTACTACACTGTGCATTTCGTGTAATGCGGGTTTTTCAGTAAATTCTAAGTTTTTCAGTGCAACTCATTCATATACTATGTACTATACTGTGCGTTTCTTATATTCTAAGTTTTTCAGTGCAACTCACTCATATACTATGTACTACACTGTGCGTTTCTTATATTCTAAGTTTTTCAGTGCAACTCACTCATATACTATGTACTACACTGTGCGTTTCTTATATTCTAAGTTTTTGAGTGCAACTCACTCATATACTATGTACTACACTGTGCATTTCGTGTAATGCGGGTTTTTCAGTAAATTCTAAGTTTTTCAGTGCAACTCACTCATATACTATTTACTACACTCTGCGTTTCTTATATTCTAAGTTTTTCAGTGCAACTCACTCATATACTATGTACTACACTGTGCGTTTCTTATATTCTAAGTTTTTCAGTGCAACTCACTCATATACTATGTACTACACTGTGCATTTCGTGTAATGCGGGTTTTTCAGTAAATTCTAAGTTTTTCAGTGCAACTCACTCATTTCTATGTACTACACTGTGCGTTTCTTATATTCTAAGTTTTTCAGTGCAACTCACTCATATACTATTTACTTCACTCTGCGTTTCTTATATTCTAAGTTTTTCAGTGCAACTCACTCATATACTATGTACTACACTGTGCGTTTCTTATATTCTAAGTTTTTCAGTGCAACTCACTCATATACTATGTACTACACTGTGCGTTTCTTATATTCTAAGTTTTTCAGTGCAACTCACTCATATGCTATGTACTACACTGTGCGTTTCTTATATTCTAAATTTTTCAGTGCAATTCACTCATATACTATGTACTACACTGTGCGTTTCTTATATTCTAAGTTTTTCAGTGCAACTCACTCATATACTATGTACTACACTGTGCATTTCGTGTAATGCGGGTTCTTCAGTAAATTCTAAGTTTTTCAGTGCAACTCATTCATATACTATGTACTATACTGTGCGTTTCTTATATTCTAAGTTTTTCAGTGCAACTCACTCATATACTATGTACTACACTGTGCGTTTTTTATATTCTAAGTTTTTCAGTGCAACTCACTCATATACTATGTACTACACTGTGCGTTTCTTATATTCTAAGTTTTTCAGTGCAACTCACTCATATACTATGTACTACACTGTGCATTTCTTATATTCTAAGTTTTTCAGTGCAACTCACTCATATACTATGTACTACACTGTGCGTTTCTTATATTCTAAGTTTTTCAGTGCAACTCACTCATATACTATGTACTACACTGTGCATTTCGTGTAATGCGGGTTCTTCAGTAAATTCTAAGTTTTTCAGTGCAACTCATTCATATACTATGTACTATACTGTGCGTCTCTTATATTCTAAGTTTTTCAGTGCAACTCACTCATATACTATGTACTACACTGTGCGTTTTTTATATTCTAAGTTTTTCAGTGCAACTCACTCATATACTATGTACTACACTGTGCGTTTCTTATATTCTAAGTTTTTCAGTGCAACTCACTCATATACTATGTATTACACTGTGCATTTCGTGTAATGCGGGTTTTTCAGTAAATTCTAAGTTTTTCAGTGCAACTCACTCATTTCTATGTACTACACTGTGCGTTTCTTATATTCTAAGTTTTTCAGTGCAACTCACTCATATACTATGTACGACACTGTGCATGTCGTGTAATGCGGGTTTTTCAGTAAATTCTAAGTTTTTCAGTGCAACTCACTCATATACTATGTACTACACTGTGCGTTTCTTATATTCTAAGTTTTTCAGTGCAACTCACTCATATACTATGTACTGCACTGTGCGTTTCTTAAATTCTAAGTTTTTCAGTGCAACTCACTCATTTCTATGTACTACACTGTGCGTTTCTTATATTCTAAGTTTTTCAGTGCAACTCACTCATATACTATGTACTACACTGTGCGTTTCTTATATTCTAAGTTTTTCAGTGCAACTCACTCATATACTATGTACTACACTGTGCGTTTCTTATATTCTAAGTTTTTCAGTGCAACTCACTCATATACTATGTACTACACTGTGCGTTTCTTATATTCTAAGTTTTTCAGTGCAACTCACTCATATACTATGTACTACACTGTGCGTTTCTTATATTCTAACTTTTTCAGTGCAACTCACTCATATACTATGTACTACACTGTGCGTTTCTTATATTCTACGTTTTTCAGTGCAACTCACTCATATACTATGTACTACACTGTGCGTTTCTTATATTCTAAGTTTTTCAGTGCAACTCACTCATATACTATGTACTACACTGTGCGTTTCTTATATTCTAAGTTTTTCAGTGCAACTCACTCATATACTATGTACTACACTGTGCGTTTCTTATATTCTAAGTTTTTGAGTGCAACTCACTCATATACTATGTACTACACTGTGCATTTCGTGTAATGCGGGTTTTTCAGTAAATTCTAAGTTTTTCAGTGCAACTCACTCATATACTATTTACTACACTCTGCGTTTCTTATATTCTAAGTTTTTCAGTGCAACTCACTCATATACTATGTACTACACTGTGCGTTTCTTATATTCTAAGTTTTTCAGTGCAACTCACTCATATACTATGTACTACACTGTGCATTTCGTGTAATGCGGGTTTTTCAGTAAATTCTAAGTTTTTCAGTGCAACTCACTCATTTCTATGTACTACACTGTGCGTTTCTTATATTCTAAGTTTTTCAGTGCAACTCACTCATATACTATTTACTACACTCTGCGTTTCTTATATTCTAAGTTTTTCAGTGCAACTCACTCATATACTATGTACTACACTGTGCGTTTCTTATATTCTAAGTTTTTCAGTGCAACTCACTCATATACTATGTACTACACTGTGCGTTTCTTATATTCTAAGTTTTTCAGTGCAACTCACTCATATGCTATGTACTACACTGTGCGTTTCTTATATTCTAAATTTTTCAGTGCAATTCACTCATATACTATGTACTACACTGTGCGTTTCTTATATTCTAAGTTTTTCAGTGCAACTCACTCATATACTATGTACTACACTGTGCATTTCGTGTAATGCGGGTTCTTCAGTAAATTCTAAGTTTTTCAGTGCAACTCATTCATATACTATGTACTATACTGTGCGTTTCTTATATTCTAAGTTTTTCAGTGCAACTCACTCATATACTATGTACTACACTGTGCGTTTTTTATATTCTAAGTTTTTCAGTGCAACTCACTCATATACTATGTACTACACTGTGCGTTTCTTATATTCTAAGTTTTTCAGTGCAACTCACTCATATACTATGTACTACACTGTGCATTTCTTATATTCTAAGTTTTTCAGTGCAACTCACTCATATACTATGTACTACACTGTGCGTTTCTTATATTCTAAGTTTTTCAGTGCAACTCACTCATATACTATGTACTACACTGTGCATTTCGTGTAATGCGGGTTCTTCAGTAAATTCTAAGTTTTTCAGTGCAACTCATTCATATACTATGTACTATACTGTGCGTCTCTTATATTCTAAGTTTTTCAGTGCAACTCACTCATATACTATGTACTACACTGTGCGTTTTTTATATTCTAAGTTTTTCAGTGCAACTCACTCATATACTATGTACTACACTGTGCGTTTCTTATATTCTAAGTTTTTCAGTGCAACTCACTCATATACTATGTATTACACTGTGCATTTCGTGTAATGCGGGTTTTTCAGTAAATTCTAAGTTTTTCAGTGCAACTCACTCATTTCTATGTACTACACTGTGCGTTTCTTATATTCTAAGTTTTTCAGTGCAACTCACTCATATACTATGTACGACACTGTGCATGTCGTGTAATGCGGGTTTTTCAGTAAATTCTAAGTTTTTCAGTGCAACTCACTCATTTCTATGTACTACACTGTGCGTTTCTTATATTCTAAGTTTTTCAGTGCAACTCACTCATATACTATGTACTACACTGTGCATTTCGTGTAATGCGGGTTTTTCAGTAAATTCTAAGTTTTTCAGTGCAACTCACTCATTTCTATATACTACACTCTGCGTTTCTTATATTCTAAGTTTTTCAGTGCAACTCACTCATATACTATGTACTACACTGTGCGTTTCTTATATTCTAAGTTTTTCAGTGCAACTCACTCATATACTATGTACTGCACTGTGCGTTTCTTAAATTCTAAGTTTTTCAGTGCAACTCACTCATTTCTATGTACTACACTGTGCGTTTCTTATATTCTAAGTTTTTCAGTGCAACTCACTCATATACTATGTACTACACTGTGCGTTTCTTATATTCTAAGTTTTTCAGTGCAACTCACTCATATACTATGTACTACACTGTGCGTTTCTTATATTCTAAGTTTTTCAGTGCAACTCACTCATATACTATGTACTACACTGTGCGTTTCTTATATTCTAAGTTTTTCAGTGCAACTCACTCATATACTATGTACGACACTGTGCGTTTCTTATATTCTAACTTTTTCAGTGCAACTCACTCATATACTATGTACTACACTGTGCGTTTCTTATATTCTACGTTTTTCAGTGCAACTCACTCATATACTATGTACTACACTGTGCGTTTCTTATATTCTAAGTTTTTCAGTGCAACTCACTCATATACTATGTACTACACTGTGCGTTCCTTATATTCTAAGTTTTTCAGTGCAACTCACTCATATACTATGTACTACACTGTGCGTTTCTTATATTCTAAGTTTTTCAGTGCAACTCACTCATATACTATGTACTACACTGTGCATTTCGTGTAATGCGGGTTTTTCAGTAAATTCTAAGTTTTTCAGTGCAACTCATTCATATACTATGTACTATACTGTGCGTTTCTTATATTCTAAGTTTTTCAGTGCAACTCACTCATATACTATGTACTACACTGTGCGTTTCTTATATTCTAAGTTTTTCAGTGCAACTCACTCATATACTATGTACTACACTGTGCGTTTCTTATATTCTAAGTTTTTGAGTGCAACTCACTCATATACTATGTACTACACTGTGCATTTCGTGTAATGCGGGTTTTTCAGTAAATTCTAAGTTTTTCAGTGCAACTCACTCATATACTATTTACTACACTCTGCGTTTCTTATATTCTAAGTTTTTCAGTGCAACTCACTCATATACTATGTACTACACTGTGCGTTTCTTAAATTCTAAGTTTTTCAGTGCAACTCACTCATATACTATGTACTACACTGTGCATTTCGTGTAATGCGGGTTTTTCAGTAAATTCTAAGTTTTTCAGTGCAACTCACTCATTTCTATGTACTACACTGTGCGTTTCTTATATTCTAAGTTTTTCAGTGCAACTCACTCATATACTATTTACTACACTCTGCGTTTCTTATATTCTAAGTTTTTCAGTGCAACTCACTCATATACTATGTACTACACTGTGCGTTTCTTATATTCTAAGTTTTTCAGTGCAACTCACTCATATACTATGTACTACACTGTGCGTTTCTTATATTCTAAGTTTTTCAGTGCAACTCACTCATATGCTATGTACTACACTGTGCGTTTCTTATATTCTAAATTTTTCAGTGCAATTCACTCATATACTATGTACTACACTGTGCGTTTCTTATATTCTAAGTTTTTCAGTGCAACTCACTCTTATACTATGTACTACACTGTGCATTTCGTGTAATGCGGGTTCTTCAGTAAATTCTAAGTTTTTCAGTGCAACTCATTCATATACTATGTACTATACTGTGCGTTTCTTATATTCTAAGTTTTTCAGTGCAACTCACTCATATACTATGTACTACACTGTGCGTTTTTTATATTCTAAGTTTTTCAGTGCAACTCACTCATATACTATGTACTACACTGTGCGTTTCTTATATTCTAAGTTTTTCAGTGCAACTCACTCATATACTATGTACTACACTGTGCATTTCTTATATTCTAAGTTTTTCAGTGCAACTCACTCATATACTATGTACTACACTGTGCGTTTCTTATATTCTAAGTTTTTCAGTGCAACTCACTCATATACTATGTACTACACTGTGCATTTCGTGTAATGCGGGTTCTTCAGTAAATTCTAAGTTTTTCAGTGCAACTCATTCATATACTATGTACTATACTGTGCGTCTCTTATATTCTAAGTTTTTCAGTGCAACTCACTCATATACTATGTACTACACTGTGCGTTTTTTATATTCTAAGTTTTTCAGTGCAACTCACTCATATACTATGTACTACACTGTGCGTTTCTTATATTCTAAGTTTTTCAGTGCAACTCACTCATATACTATGTATTACACTGTGCATTTCGTGTAATGCGGGTTTTTCAGTAAATTCTAAGTTTTTCAGTGCAACTCACTCATTTCTATGTACTACACTGTGCGTTTCTTATATTCTAAGTTTTTCAGTGCAACTCACTCATATACTATGTACGACACTGTGCATGTCGTGTAATGCGGGTTTTTCAGTAAATTCTAAGTTTTTCAGGGCAACTCACTCATTTCTATGTACTACACTGTGCGTTTCTTATATTCTAAGTTTTTCAGTGCAACTCACTCATATACTATGTACTACACTGTGCGTTTCTTATATTCTAAGTTTTTCAGTGCATCTCACTCATATACTATGTACTACACTGTGCGTATCTTAAATTCTAAGTTTTTCAGTGCAACTCACTCATATACTATGTACTACACTGTGCGTTTCTTATATTCTAAGTTTTTCAGTGCAACTCACTCATATACTATGTACTACACTGTGCGTTTCTTATATTCTAAGTTTTTCAGTGCAACTCACTCATATACTATGTACTACACTGTGCGTTTCTTATATTCTAAGTTTTTCAGTGCAACTCACTCATATACTATGTACTACACTGTGCGTTTCTTATATTCTAAGTTTTTCAGTGCAACTCACTCATATACTATGTACTACACTGTGCGTTTCTTATATTCTAAGTTTTTCAGTGCAACTCACTCATATACTATGTACTACACTGTGCATTTCGTGTAATGCGGGTTTTTCAGTAAATTCTAAGTTTTTCAGTGCAACTCATTCATATACTATGTACTATACTGTGCGTTTCTTATATTCTAAGTTTTTCAGTGCAACTCACTCATATACTATGTACTACACTGTGCGTTTCTTATATTCTAAGTTTTTCAGTGCAACTCATCATATACTATGTACTACACTGTGCGTTCCTTATATTCTAAGTTTTTGAGTGCAACTCACTCATATACTATGTACTACACTGTGCATTTCGTGTAATGCGGGTTTTTCAGTAAATTCTAAGTTTTTCAGTGCAACTCACTCATATACTATGTACTACACTGTGCGTTTCTTATATTCTAAGTTTTTCAGTGCAACTCACTCATATACTATGTACTACACTGTGCGATTTTTATATTCTAAGTTTTTCAGTGCAACTCACTCATATACTATGTACTACACTGTGCATTTCGTGTAATGCGGGTTTTTCAGTAAATTCTAAGTTTTTCAGTGCAACTCACTCATTTCTATATACTACACTCTGCGTTTCTTATATTCTAAGTTTTTCAGTGCAACTCACTCATATACTAAGTACTACACTGTGCGTTTCTTATATTCTAAGTTTTTCAGTGCAACTCACTCATATACTATGTACTACACTGTGCGTTTCTTATATTCTAAGTTTTTCAGTGCAACTCACTCATATACTATGTACTACACTGTGCGTTTCTTATATTCTAAGTTTTTCAGTGCAACTCACTCATATACTATGTACTGCACTGTGCGTTTCTTAAATTCTAAGTTTTTCAGTGCAACTCACTCATTTCTATGTACTACACTGTGCGTTTCTTATATTCTAAGTTTTTCAGTGCAACTCACTCATATACTATGTACTACACTGTGCGTTTCTTATATTCTAAGTTTTTCAGTGCAACTCACTCATATACTATGTACTACACTGTGCGTTTCTTATATTTTAAGTTTTTCAGTGCAACTCACTCATATACTATGTACTACACTGTGCGTTTCTTATATTCTAAGTTTTTCAGTGCAACTCACTCATATACTATGTACTACACTGTGCGTTTCTTATATTCTAACTTTTTCAGTGCAACTCACTCATATACTATGTACTACACTGTGCGTTTCTTATATTCTACGTTTTTCAGTGCAACTCACTCATATACTATGTACTACACTGTGCGTTTCTTATATTCTAAGTTTTTCAGTGCAACTCACTCATATACTATGTACTACACTGTGCGTTTCTTATATTCTAAGTTTTTCAGTGCAACTCACTCATATACTATGTACTACACTGTGCGTTTCTTATATTCTAAGTTTTTCAGTGCAACTCACTCATATACTATGTACTACACTGTGCATTTCGTGTAATGCGGGTTTTTCAGTAAATTCTAAGTTTTTCAGTGCAACTCATTCATATACTATGTACTATACTGTGCGTTTCTTATATTCTAAGTTTTTCAGTGCAACTCACTCATATACTATGTACTACACTGTGCGTTTCTTATATTCTAAGTTTTTCAGTGCAACTCACTCATATACTATGTACTACACTGTGCGTTTCTTATATTCTAAGTTTTTGAGTGCAACTCACTCATATACTATGTACTACACTGTGCATTTCGTGTAATGCGGGTTTTTCAGTAAATTCTAAGTTTTTCAGTGCAACTCACTCATATACTATTTACTACACTCTGCGTTTCTTATATTCTAAGTTTTTCAGTGCAACTCACTCATATACTATGTACTACACTGTGCGTTTCTTATATTCTAAGTTTTTCAGTGCAACTCACTCATATACTATGTACTACACTGTGCATTTCGTGTAATGCGGGTTTTTCAGTAAATTCTAAGTTTTTCAGTGCAACTCACTCATTTCTATGTACTACACTGTGCGTTTCTTATATTCTAAGTTTTTCAGTGCAACTCACTCATATACTATTTACTACACTCTGCGTTTCTTATATTCTAAGTTTTTCAGTGCAACTCACTCATATACTATGTACTACACTGTGCGTTTCTTATATTCTAAGTTTTTCAGTGCAACTCACTCATATACTATGTACTACACTGTGCGTTTCTTATATTCTAAGTTTTTCAGTGCAACTCACTCATATGCTATGTACTACACTGTGCGTTTCTTATATTCTAAATTTTTCAGTGCAATTCACTCATATACTATGTACTACACTGTGCGTTTCTTATATTCTAAGTTTTTCAGTGCAACTCACTCATATACTATGTACTACACTGTGCATTTCGTGTAATGCGGGTTCTTCAGTAAATTCTAAGTTTTTCAGTGCAACTCATTCATATACTATGTACTATACTGTGCGTTTCTTATATTCTAAGTTTTTCAGTGCAACTCACTCATATACTATGTACTACACTGTGCGTTTTTTATATTCTAAGTTTTTCAGTGCAACTCACTCATATACTATGTACTACACTGTGCGTTTCTTATATTCTAAGTTTTTCAGTGCAACTCACTCATATACTATGTACTACACTGTGCATTTCTTATATTCTAAGTTTTTCAGTGCAACTCACTCATATACTATGTACTACACTGTGCGTTTCTTATATTCTAAGTTTTTCAGTGCAACTCACTCATATACTATGTACTACACTGTGCATTTCGTGTAATGCGGGTTCTTCAGTAAATTCTAAGTTTTTCAGTGCAACTCATTCATATACTATGTACTATACTGTGCGTCTCTTATATTCTAAGTTTTTCAGTGCAACTCACTCATATACTATGTACTACACTGTGCGTTTTTTATATTCTAAGTTTTTCAGTGCAACTCACTCATATACTATGTACTACACTGTGCGTTTCTTATATTCTAAGTTTTTCAGTGCAACTCACTCATATACTATGTATTACACTGTGCATTTCGTGTAATGCGGGTTTTTCAGTAAATTCTAAGTTTTTCAGTGCAACTCACTCATTTCTATGTACTACACTGTGCGTTTCTTATATTCTAAGTTTTTCAGTGCAACTCACTCATATACTATGTACGACACTGTGCATGTCGTGTAATGCGGGTTTTTCAGTAAATTCTAAGTTTTTCAGTGCAACTCACTCATTTCTATGTACTACACTGTGCGTTTCTTATATTCTAAGTTTTTCAGTGCAACTCACTCATATACTATGTACTACACTGTGCATTTCGTGTAATGCGGGTTTTTCAGTAAATTCTAAGTTTTTCAGTGCAACTCACTCATTTCTATATACTACACTCTGCGTTTCTTATATTCTAAGTTTTTCAGTGCAACTCACTCATATACTATGTACTACACTGTGCGTTTCTTATATTCTAAGTTTTTCAGTGCAACTCACTCATATACTATGTACTGCACTGTGCGTTTCTTAAATTCTAAGTTTTTCAGTGCAACTCACTCATTTCTATGTACTACACTGTGCGTTTCTTATATTCTAAGTTTTTCAGTGCAACTCACTCATATACTATGTACTACACTGTGCGTTTCTTATATTCTAAGTTTTTCAGTGCAACTCACTCATATACTATGTACTACACTGTGCGTTTCTTATATTCTAAGTTTTTCAGTGCAACTCACTCATATACTATGTACTACACTGTGCGTTTCTTATATTCTAAGTTTTTCAGTGCAACTCACTCATATACTATGTACGACACTGTGCGTTTCTTATATTCTAACTTTTTCAGTGCAACTCTCTCATATACTATGTACTACACTGTGCGTTTCTTATATTCTACGTTTTTCAGTGCAACTCACTCATATACTATGTACTACACTGTGCGTTTCTTATATTCTAAGTTTTTCAGTGCAACTCACTCATATACTATGTACTACACTGTGCGTTTCTTATATTCTAAGTTTTTCAGTGCAACTCACTCATATACTATGTACTACACTGTGCGTTTCTTATATTCTAAGTTTTTCAGTGCAACTCACTCATATACTATGTACTACACTGTGCATTTCGTGTAATGCGGGTTTTTCAGTAAATTCTAAGTTTTTCAGTGCAACTCATTCATATACTATGTACTATACTGTGCGTTTCTTATATTCTAAGTTTTTCAGTGCAACTCACTCATATACTATGTACTACACTGTGCGTTTCTTATATTCTAAGTTTTTCACTGCAACTCACTCATATACTATGTACTACACTGTGCGTTTCTTATATTCTAAGTTTTTGAGTGCAACTCACTCATATACTATGTACTACACTGTGCATTTCGTGTAATGCGGGTTTTTCAGTAAATTCTAAGTTTTTCAGTGCAACTCACTCATATACTATTTACTACACTCTGCGTTTCTTATATTCTAAGTTTTTCAGTGCAACTCACTCATATACTATGTACTACACTGTGCGTTTCTTATATTCTAAGTTTTTCAGTGCAACTCACTCATATACTATGTACTACACTGTGCATTTCGTGTAATGCGGGTTTTTCAGTAAATTCTAAGTTTTTCAGTGCAACTCACTCATTTCTATGTACTACACTGTGCGTTTCTTATATTCTAAGTTTTTCAGTGCAACTCACTCATATACTATTTACTACACTCTGCGTTTCTTATATTCTAAGTTTTTCAGTGCAACTCACTCATATACTATGTACTACACTGTGCGTTTCTTATATTCTAAGTTTTTCAGTGCAACTCACTCATATACTATGTACTACACTGTGCGTTTCTTATATTCTAAGTTTTTCAGTGCAACTCACTCATATGCTATGTACTACACTGTGCGTTTCTTATATTCTAAATTTTTCAGTGCAATTCACTCATATACTATGTACTACACTGTGCGTTTCTTATATTCTAAGTTTTTCAGTGCAACTCACTCATATACTATGTACTACACTGTGCATTTCGTGTAATGCGGGTTCTTCAGTAAATTCTAAGTTTTTCAGTGCAACTCATTCATATACTATGTACTATACTGTGCGTTTCTTATATTCTAAGTTTTTCAGTGCAACTCACTCATATACTATGTACTACACTGTGCGTTTTTTATATTCTAAGTTTTTCAGTGCAACTCACTCATATACTATGTACTACACTGTGCGTTTCTTATATTCTAAGTTTTTCAGTGCAACTCACTCATATACTATGTACTACACTGTGCATTTCTTATATTCTAAGTTTTTCAGTGCAACTCACTCATATACTATGTACTACACTGTGCGTTTCTTATATTCTAAGTTTTTCAGTGCAACTCACTCATATACTATGTACTACACTGTGCATTTCGTGTAATGCGGGTTCTTCAGTAAATTCTAAGTTTTTCAGTGCAACTCATTCATATACTATGTACTATACTGTGCGTCTCTTATATTCTAAGTTTTTCAGTGCAACTCACTCATATACTATGTACTACACTGTGCGTTTTTTATATTCTAAGTTTTTCAGTGCAACTCACTCATATACTATGTACTACACTGTGCGTTTCTTATATTCTAAGTTTTTCAGTGCAACTCACTCATATACTATGTATTACACTGTGCATTTCGTGTAATGCGGGTTTTTCAGTAAATTCTAAGTTTTTCAGTGCAACTCACTCATTTCTATGTACTACACTGTGCGTTTCTTATATTCTAAGTTTTTCAGTGCAACTCACTCATATACTATGTACGACACTGTGCATGTCGTGTAATGCGGGTTTTTCAGTAAATTCTAAGTTTTTCAGTGCAACTCACTCATTTCTATGTACTACACTGTGCGTTTCTTATATTCTAAGTTTTTCAGTGCAACTCACTCATATACTATGTACTACACTGGGCGTTTCTTATATTCTAAGTTTTTCAGTGCATCTCACTCATATACTATGTACTACACTGTGCGTATCTTAAATTCTAAGTTTTTCAGTGCAACTCACTCATATACTATGTACTACACTGTGCGTTTCTTATATTCTAAGTTTTTCAGTGCAACTCACTCATATACTATGTACTACACTGTGCGTTTCTTATATTCTAAGTTTTTCAGTGCAACTCACTCATATACTATGTACTACACTGTGCGTTTCTTATATTCTAAGTTTTTCAGTGCAACTCACTCATATACTATGTACTACACTGTGCGTTTCTTATATTCTAAGTTTTTCAGTGCAACTCACTCATATACTATGTACTACACTGTGCGTTTCTTATATTCTAAGTTTTTCAGTGCAACTCACTCATATACTATGTACTACACTGTGCATTTCGTGTAATGCGGGTTTTTCAGTAAATTCTAAGTTTTTCAGTGCAACTCATTCATATACTATGTACTATACTGTGCGTTTCTTATATTCTAAGTTTTTCAGTGCAACTCACTCATATACTATGTACTACACTGTGCGTTTCTTATATTCTAAGTTTTTCAGTGCAACTCATCATATACTATGTACTACACTGTGCGTTCCTTATATTCTAAGTTTTTGAGTGCAACTCACTCATATACTATGTACTACACTGTGCATTTCGTGTAATGCGGGTTTTTCAGTAAATTCTAAGTTTTTCAGTGCAACTCACTCATATACTATTTACTACACTCTGCGTTTCTTATATTCTAAGTTTTTCAGTGCAACTCACTCATATACTATGTACTACACTGTGCGTTTCTTATATTCTAAGTTTTTCAGTGCAACTCACTCATATACTATGTACTACACTGTGCATTTCGTGTAATGCGGGTTTTTCAGTAAATTCTAAGTTTTTCAGTGCAACTCACTCATTTCTATGTACTACACTGTTCGTTTCTTATATTCTAAGTTTTTCAGTGCAACTCACTCATATACAATGTACTACACTGTGCGTTTCTTATATTCTAAGTTTTTCAGTGCAACTCACTCATATACTATGTACTACACTGTGCGTTTCTTATATTCTAAGTTTTTCAGTGCAACTCTCTCATATGCTATGTACTACACTGTGCGTTTCTTATATTCTAAGTTTTTCAGTGCAATTCACTCATATACTATGTACTACACTGTGCGTTTCTTATATTCTAAGTTTTTCAGTGCAACTCACTCATATACTATGTACTACACTGTGCATTTCGTGTAATTTGGGTTCTTCAGTAAATTCTAAGTTTTTCAGTGCAACTCACTCATATACTATGTACTACACTGTGCGTTTCTTATATTCTAAGTTTTTCAGTGCAACTCACTCATATACTATGTACTACACTGTGCGTTTCTTATATTCTAAGTTTTTCAGTGCAACTCACTCATATACTATGTACTACACTGTGCGTTTCTTATATTCTAAGTTTTTCAGTGCAACTCACTCATATACTATGTACTACACTGTGCGTTTCTTATATTCTAACTTTTTCAGTGCAACTCACTCATATACTATGTACTACACTGTGCGTTTCTTATATTCTACGTTTTTCAGTGCAACTCACTCATATACTATGTACGACACTGTGCGTTTCTTATATTCTAAGTTTTTCAGTGCAACTCACTCATATACTATGTACTACACTGTGCGTTTCTTATATTCTAAGTTTTTCAGTGCAACTCACTCATATACTATGTACTACACTGTGCGTTTCTTATATTCTAAGTTTTTCAGTGCAACTCACTCATATACTATGTACTACACTGTGCATTTCGTGTAATGCGGGTTTTTCAGTAAATTCTAAGTTTTTCAGTGCAACTCATTCATATACTATGTACTATACTGTGCGTTTCTTATATTCTAAGTTTTTCAGTGCAACTCACTCATATACTATGTACTACACTGTGCGTTTCTTATATTCTAAGTTTTTCAGTGCAACTCACTCATATACTATGTACTACACTGTGCGTTTCTTATATTCTAAGTTTTTGAGTGCAACTCACTCATATACTATGTACTACACTGTGCATTTCGTGTAATGCGGGTTTTTCAGTAAATTCTAAGTTTTTCAGTGCAACTCACTCATATACTATTTACTACACTCTGCGTTTCTTATATTCTAAGTTTTTCAGTGCAACTCACTCATATACTATGTACTACACTGTGCGTTTCTTATATTCTAAGTTTTTCAGTGCAACTCACTCATATACTATGTACTACACTGTGCATTTCGTGTAATGCGGGTTTTTCAGTAAATTCTAAGTTTTTCAGTGCAACTCACTCATTTCTATGTACTACACTGTGCGTTTCTTATATTCTAAGTTTTTCAGTGCAACTCACTCATATACTATTTACTACACTCTGCGTTTCTTATATTCTAAGTTTTTCAGTGCAACTCACTCATATACTATGTACTACACTGTGCGTTTCTTATATTCTAAGTTTTTCAGTGCAACTCACTCATATACTATGTACTACACTGTGCGTTTCTTATATTCTAAGTTTTTCAGTGCAACTCACTCATATGCTATGTACTACACTGTGCGTTTCTTATATTCTAAATTTTTCAGTGCAATTCACTCATATACTATGTACTACACTGTGCGTTTCTTATATTCTAATTTTTTCAGTGCAACTCACTCATATACTATGTACTACACTGTGCATTTCGTGTAATGCGGGTTCTTCAGTAAATTCTAAGTTTTTCAGTGCAACTCATTCATATACTATGTACTATACTGTGCGTTTCTTATATTCTAAGTTTTTCAGTGCAACTCACTCATATACTATGTACTACACTGTGCGTTTTTTATATTCTAAGTTTTTCAGTGCAACTCACTCATATACTATGTACTACACTGTGCGTTTCTTATATTCTAAGTTTTTCAGTGCAACTCACTCATATACTATGTACTACACTGTGCGTTTCTTATATTCTAACTTTTTCAGTGCAACTCACTCATATACTATGTACTACACTGTGCGTTTCTTATATTCTACGTTTTTCAGTGCAACTCACTCATATACTATGTACTACACTGTGCGTTTCTTATATTCTAAGTTTTTCAGTGCAACTCACTCATATACTATGTACTACACTGTGCGTTTCTTATATTCTAAGTTTTTCAGTGCAACTCACTCATATACTATGTACTACACTGTGCGTTTCTTATATTCTAAGTTTTTCAGTGCAACTCACTCATATACTATGTACTACACTGTGCATTTCGTGTAATGCGGGTTTTTCAGTAAATTCTAAGTTTTTCAGTGCAACTCATTCATATACTATGTACTATACTGTGCGTTTCTTATATTCTAAGTTTTTCAGTGCAACTCACTCATATACTATGTACTACACTGTGCGTTTCTTATATTCTAAGTTTTTCAGTGCAACTCACTCATATACTATGTACTACACTGTGCGTTTCTTATATTCTAAGTTTTTGAGTGCAACTCACTCATATACTATGTACTACACTGTGCATTTCGTGTAATGCGGGTTTTTCAGTAAATTCTAAGTTTTTCAGTGCAACTCACTCATATACTATTTACTACACTCTGCGTTTCTTATATTCTAAGTTTTTCAGTGCAACTCACTCATATACTATGTACTACACTGTGCGTTTCTTATATTCTAAGTTTTTCAGTGCAACTCACTCATATACTATGTACTACACTGTGCATTTCGTGTAATGCGGGTTTTTCAGTAAATTCTAAGTTTTTCAGTGCAACTCACTCATTTCTATGTACTACACTGTGCGTTTCTTATATTCTAAGTTTTTCAGTGCAACTCACTCATATACTATTTACTACACTCTGCGTTTCTTATATTCTAAGTTTTTCAGTGCAACTCACTCATATACTATGTACTACACTGTGCGTTTCTTATATTCTAAGTTTTTCAGTGCAACTCACTCATATACTATGTACTACACTGTGCGTTTCTTATATTCTAAGTTTTTCAGTGCAACTCACTCATATGCTATGTACTACACTGTGCGTTTCTTATATTCTAAATTTTTCAGTGCAATTCACTCATATACTATGTACTACACTGTGCGTTTCTTATATTCTAATTTTTTCAGTGCAACTCACTCATATACTATGTACTACACTGTGCATTTCGTGTAATGCGGGTTCTTCAGTAAATTCTAAGTTTTTCAGTGCAACTCATTCATATACTATGTACTATACTGTGCGTTTCTTATATTCTAAGTTTTTCAGTGCAACTCACTCATATACTATGTACTACACTGTGCGTTTTTTATATTCTAAGTTTTTCAGTGCAACTCACTCATATACTATGTACTACACTGTGCGTTTCTTATATTCTAAGTTTTTCAGTGCAACTCACTCATATACTATGTACTACACTGTGCATTTCTTATATTCTAAGTTTTTCAGTGCAACTCACTCATATACTATGTACTACACTGTGCGTTTCTTATTTTCTAAGTTTTTCAGTGCAACTCACTCATATACTATGTACTACACTGTGCATTTCGTGTAATGCGGGTTCTTCAGTAAATTCTAAGTTTTTCAGTGCAACTCACTCATTTCTATGTACTACACTGTGCGTTTCTTATATTCTAAGTTTTTCAGTGCAACTCACTCATATATTATGTACGACACTGTGCATGTCGTGTAATGCGGGTTTTTCAGTAAATTCTAAGTTTTTCAGTGCAACTCACTCATTTCTATGTACTACACTGTGCGTTTCTTATATTCTAAGTTTTTCAGTGCAACTCACTCATATACTATGTACTACACTGTGCGTTTCTTATATTCTAAGTTTTTCAGTGCAACTCACTCATATACTATGTACTACACTGTGCGTATCTTAAATTCTAAGTTTTTCAGTGCAACTCACTCATATACTATGTACTACACTGTGCGTTTCTTATATTCTAAGTTTTTCAGTGCAACTCACTCATATACTATGTACTACACTGTGCGTTTCTTATATTCTAAGTTTTTCAGTGCAACTCACTCATATACTATGTACTACACTGTGCGTTTCTTATATTCTAAGTTTTTCAGTGCAACTCACTCATATACTATGTATTACACTGTGCATTTCGTGTAATGCGGGTTTTTCAGTAAATTCTAAGTTTTTCAGTGCAACTCACTCATTTCTATGTACTACACTGTGCGTTTCTTATATTCTAAGTTTTTCAGTGCAACTCACTCATATACTATGTACGACACTGTGCATGTCGTGTAATGCGGGTTTTTCAGTAAATTCTAAGTTTTTCAGTGCAACTCACTCATTTCTATGTACTACACTGTGCGTTTCTTATATTCTAAGTTTTTCAGTGCAACTCACTCATATACTATGTACTACACTGGGCGTTTCTTATATTCTAAGTTTTTCAGTGCATCTCACTCATATACTATGTACTACACTGTGCGTATCTTAAATTCTAAGTTTTTCAGTGCAACTCACTCATATACTATGTACTACACTGTGCGTTTCTTATATTCTAAGTTTTTCAGTGCAACTCACTCATATACTATGTACTACACTGTGCGTTTCTTATATTCTAAGTTTTTCAGTGCAACTCACTCATATACTATGTACTACACTGTGCGTTTCTTATATTCTAAGTTTTTCAGTGCAACTCACTCATATACTATGTACTACACTGTGCGTTTCTTATATTCTAAGTTTTTCAGTGCAACTCACTCATATACTATGTACTACACTGTGCGTTTCTTATATTCTAAGTTTTTCAGTGCAACTCACTCATATACTATGTACTACACTGTGCATTTCGTGTAATGCGGGTTTTTCAGTAAATTCTAAGTTTTTCAGTGCAACTCATTCATATACTATGTACTATACTGTGCGTTTCTTATATTCTAAGTTTTTCAGTGCAACTCACTCATATACTATGTACTACACTGTGCGTTTCTTATATTCTAAGTTTTTCAGTGCAACTCATCATATACTATGTACTACACTGTGCGTTCCTTATATTCTAAGTTTTTGAGTGCAACTCACTCATATACTATGTACTACACTGTGCATTTCGTGTAATGCGGGTTTTTCAGTAAATTCTAAGTTTTTCAGTGCAACTCACTCATATACTATTTACTACACTCTGCGTTTCTTATATTCTAAGTTTTTCAGTGCAACTCACTCATATACTATGTACTACACTGTGCGTTTCTTATATTCTAAGTTTTTCAGTGCAACTCACTCATATACTATGTACTACACTGTGCATTTCGTGTAATGCGGGTTTTTCAGTAAATTCTAAGTTTTTCAGTGCAACTCACTCATTTCTATGTACTACACTGTTCGTTTCTTATATTCTAAGTTTTTCAGTGCAACTCACTCATATACAATGTACTACACTGTGCGTTTCTTATATTCTAAGTTTTTCAGTGCAACTCACTCATATACTATGTACTACACTGTGCGTTTCTTATATTCTAAGTTTTTCAGTGCAACTCTCTCATATGCTATGTACTACACTGTGCGTTTCTTATATTCTAAGTTTTTCAGTGCAACTCACTCATATACTATGTACTACACTGTGCGTTTCTTATATTCTAAGTTTTTCAGTGCAACTCACTCATATACTATGTACTACACTGTGCATTTCGTGTAATTTGGGTTCTTCAGTAAATTCTAAGTTTTTCAGTGCAACTCACTCATATACTATGTACTACACTGTGCGTTTCTTATATTCTAAGTTTTTCAGTGCAACTCACTCATATACTATGTACTACACTGTGCGTTTCTTATATTCTA
Organism: Mus caroli; assembly: GCF_978045245.1. Classification (NCBI taxonomy): domain Eukaryota; kingdom Metazoa; phylum Chordata; class Mammalia; order Rodentia; family Muridae; genus Mus; species Mus caroli. The sequence goes on along the minus strand of NW_028227329.1, from coordinate 162,402 downwards.
AGTTTTTCAGTGCAACTCACTCATATACTATGTACTACACTGTGCGTTTCTTATATTCTAAGTTTTTCAGTGCAACTCACTCATATACTATGTACTACACTGTGCGTTTCTTATATTCTAACTTTTTCAGTGCAACTCACTCATATACTATGTACTACACTGTGCGTTTCTTATATTCTACGTTTTTCAGTGCAACTCACTCATATACTATGTACTACACTGTGCGTTTCTTATATTCTAAGTTTTTCAGTGCAACTCACTCATATACTATGTACTACACTGTGCATTTCGTGTAATGCGGGTTTTTCAGTAAATTCTAAGTTTTTCAGTGCAACTCATTCATATACTATGTACTATACTGTGCGTTTCTTATATTCTAAGTTTTTCAGTGCAACTCACTCATATACTATGTACTACACTGTGCGTTTCTTATATTCTAAGTTTTTCAGTGCAACTCACTCATATACTATGTACTACACTGTGCGTTTCTTATATTCTAAGTTTTTGAGTGCAACTCACTCATATACTATGTACTACACTGTGCATTTCGTGTAATGCGGGTTTTTCAGTAAATTCTAAGTTTTTCAGTGCAACTCACTCATATACTATTTACTACACTCTGCGTTTCTTATATTCTAAGTTTTTCAGTGCAACTCACTCATATACTATGTACTACACTGTGCGTTTCTTATATTCTAAGTTTTTCAGTGCAACTCACTCATATACTATGTACTACACTGTGCATTTTGTGTAATGCGGGTTTTTCAGTAAATTCTAAGTTTTTCAGTGCAACTCACTCATTTCTATGTACTACACTGTGCGTTTCTTATATTCTAAGTTTTTCAGTGCAACTCACTCATATACTATTTACTACACTCTGCGTTTCTTATATTCTAAGTTTTTCAGTGCAACTCACTCATATACTATGTACTACACTGTGCGTTTCTTATATTCTAAGTTTTTCAGTGCAACTCACTCATATACTATGTACTACACTGTGCGTTTCTTATATTCTAAGTTTTTCAGTGCAACTCACTCATATGCTATGTACTACACTGTGCGTTTCTTATATTCTAAATTTTTCAGTGCAATTCACTCATATACTATGTACTACACTGTGCGTTTCTTATATTCTAATTTTTTCAGTGCAACTCACTCATATACTATGTACTACACTGTGCATTTCGTGTAATGCGGGTTCTTCAGTAAATTCTAAGTTTTTCAGTGCAACTCATTCATATACTATGTACTATACTGTGCGTTTCTTATATTCTAAGTTTTTCAGTGCAACTCACTCATATACTATGTACTACACTGTGCGTTTTTTATATTCTAAGTTTTTCAGTGCAACTCACTCATATACTATGTACTACACTGTGCGTTTCTTATATTCTAAGTTTTTCAGTGCAACTCACTCATATACTATGTACTACACTGTGCATTTCTTATATTCTAAGTTTTTCAGTGCAACTCACTCATATACTATGTACTACACTGTGCGTTTCTTATTTTCTAAGTTTTTCAGTGCAACTCACTCATATACTATGTACTACACTGTGCATTTCGTGTAATGCGGGTTCTTCAGTAAATTCTAAGTTTTTCAGTGCAACTCACTCATTTCTATGTACTACACTGTGCGTTTCTTATATTCTAAGTTTTTCAGTGCAACTCACTCATATATTATGTACGACACTGTGCATGTCGTGTAATGCGGGTTTTTCAGTAAATTCTAAGTTTTTCAGTGCAACTCACTCATTTCTATGTACTACACTGTGCGTTTCTTATATTCTAAGTTTTTCAGTGCAACTCACTCATATACTATGTACTACACTGTGCGTTTCTTATATTCTAAGTTTTTCAGTGCAACTCACTCATATACTATGTACTACACTGTGCGTATCTTAAATTCTAAGTTTTTCAGTGCAACTCACTCATATACTATGTACTACACTGTGCGTTTCTTATATTCTAAGTTTTTCAGTGCAACTCACTCATATACTATGTACTACACTGTGCGTTTCTTATATTCTAAGTTTTTCAGTGCAACTCACTCATATACTATGTACTACACTGTGCGTTTCTTATATTCTAAGTTTTTCAGTGCAACTCACTCATATACTATGTACTACACTGTGCGTTTCTTATATTCTAAGTTTTTCAGTGCAACTCACTCATATACTATGTACTACACTGTGCGTTTCTTATATTCTAAGTTTTTCAGTGCAACTCACTCATATACTATGTACTACACTGTGCATTTCGTGTAATGCGGGTTTTTCAGTAAATTCTAAGTTTTTCAGTGCAACTCATTCATATACTATGTACTATACTGTGCGTTTCTTATATTCTAAGTTTTTCAGTGCAACTCACTCATATACTATGTACTACACTGTGCGTTTCTTATATTCTAAGTTTTTCAGTGCAACTCATCATATACTATGTACTACACTGTGCGTTCCTTATATTCTAAGTTTTTGAGTGCAACTCACTCATATACTATGTACTACACTGTGCATTTCGTGTAATGCGGGTTTTTCAGTAAATTCTAAGTTTTTCAGTGCAACTCACTCATATACTATTTACTACACTCTGCGTTTCTTATATTCTAAGTTTTTCAGTGCAACTCACTCATATACTATGTACTACACTGTGCGTTTCTTATATTCTAAGTTTTTCAGTGCAACTCACTCATATACTATGTACTACACTGTGCATTTCGTGTAATGCGGGTTTTTCAGTAAATTCTAAGTTTTTCAGTGCAACTCACTCATTTCTATGTACTACACTGTTCGTTTCTTATATTCTAAGTTTTTCAGTGCAACTCACTCATATACAATGTACTACACTGTGCGTTTCTTATATTCTAAGTTTTTCAGTGCAACTCACTCATATACTATGTACTACACTGTGCGTTTCTTATATTCTAAGTTTTTCAGTGCAACTCTCTCATATGCTATGTACTACACTGTGCGTTTCTTATATTCTAAGGTTTTCAGTGCAATTCACTCATATACTATGTACTACACTGTGCGTTTCTTATATTCTAAGTTTTTCAGTGCAACTCACTCATATACTATGTACTACACTGTGCATTTCGTGTAATGCGGGTTCTTCAGTAAATTCTAAGTTTTTCAGTGCAACTCACTCATATACTATGTACTACACTGTGCGTTTCTTATATTCTAAGTTTTTCAGTGCAACTCACTCATATACTATGTACTACACTGTGCGATTTTTATATTCTAAGTTTTTCAGTGCAACTCACTCATATACTATGTACTACACTGTGCATTTCGTGTAATGCGGGTTTTTCAGTAAATTCTAAGTTTTTCAGTGCAACTCACTCATTTCTATATACTACACTCTGCGTTTCTTATATTCTAAGTTTTTCAGTGCAACTCACTCATATACTATGTACTACACTGTGCGTTTCTTATATTCTAAGTTTTTCAGTGCAACTCACTCATATACTATGTACTGCACTGTGCGTTTCTTAAATTCTAAGTTTTTCAGTGCAACTGACTCATTTCTATGTACTACACTGTGTGTTTCTTATATTCTAAGTTTTTCAGTGCAACTCACTCATATACTATGTACTACACTGTGCGTTTCTTATATTCTAAGTTTTTCAGTGCAACTCACTCATATACTATGTACTACACTGTGCGTTTCTTATATTCTAAGTTTTTCAGTGCAATTCACTCATATACTATGTACTACACTGTGCGTTTCTTATATTCTAAGTTTTTCAGTGCAACTCACTCATATACTATGTACTACACTGTGCGTTTCTTATATTCTAAGTTTTTCAGTGCAACTCACTCATATACTATGTACTACAGTGTGCGTTTCTTATATTCTAAGTTTTTCAGTGCAACTCACTCATATACTATGTACTACACTGTGCGTTTCTTATATTCTAAGTTTTTCAGTGCAACTCACTCATATACTATGTACTACACTGTGCGTTTCTTATATTCTAAGTTTTTCAGTGCAACTCACTCATATACTATGTACTACACTGTGCGTTTCTTATATTCTAAGTTTTTCAGTGCAACTCACTCATATACTATGTACTACACTGTGCATTTCGTGTAATGCGGGTTTTTCAGTAAATTCTAAGTTTTTCAGTGCAACTCATTCATATACTATGTACTATACTGTGCGTTTCTTATATTCTAAGTTTTTCAGTGCAACTCACTCATATACTATGTACTACACTGTGCGTTTCTTATATTCTAAGTTTTTCAGTGCAACTCACTCATATACTATGTACTACACTGTGCGTTTCTTATATTCTAAGTTTTTGAGTGCAACTCACTCATATACTATGTACTACACTGTGCATTTCGTGTAATGCGGGTTTTTCAGTAAATTCTAAGTTTTTCAGTGCAACTCACTCATATACTATTTACTACACTCTGCGTTTCTTATATTCTAAGTTTTTCAGTGCAACTCACTCATATACTATGTACTACACTGTGCGATTTTTATATTCTAAGTTTTTCAGTGCAACTCACTCATATACTATGTACTACACTGTGCATTTCGTGTAATGCGGGTTTTTCAGTAAATTCTAAGTTTTTCAGTGCAACTCACTCATTTCTATGTACTACACTGTGCGTTTCTTATATTCTAAGTTTTTCAGTGCAACTCACTCATATACTATGTACGACACTGTGCGTTTCTTATATTCTAAGTTTTTCAGTGCAACTCACTCATATACTATGTACTGCACTGTGCGTTTCTTAAATTCTAAGTTTTTCAGTGCAACTCACTCATTTCTATGTACTACACTGTGCGTTTCTTATATTCTAAGTTTTTCAGTGCAACTCACTCATATACTATGTACTACACTGTGCGTTTCTTATATTCTAAGTTTTTCAGTGCAACTCACTCATATACTATGTACTACACTGTGCGTTTCTTATATTCTAAGTTTTTCAGTGCAACTCACTCATATACTATGTACTACACTGTGCGTTTCTTATATTCTAAGTTTTTCAGTGCAACTCACTCATATACTATGTACTACACTGTGCGTTTCTTATATTCTAAGTTTTTCAGTGCAACTCACTCATATACTATGTACTACACTGTGCGTTTCTTATATTCTAAGTTTTTCAGTGCAACTCACTCATATACTATGTACTACACTGTGCGTTTCTTATATTCTAAGTTTTTCAGTGCAACTCACTCATATACTATGTACTACACTGTGCGTTTCTTATATTCTAAGTTTTTCAGTGCAACTCACTCATATACTATGTACTACACTGTGCGTTTCTTATATTCTAAGTTTTTCAGTGCAACTCACTCATATACTATGTACTACACTGTGCATTTCGTGTAATGCGGGTTTTTCAGTAAATTCTAAGTTTTTCAGTGCAACTCATTCATATACTATGTACTATACTGTGCGTTTCTTATATTATAAGTTTTTCAGTGCAACTCACTCATATACTATGTACTACACTGTGCGTTTCTTATATTCTAAGTTTTTCAGTGCAACTCACTCATATACTATGTACTACACTGTGCGTTTCTTATATTCTAAGTTTTTGAGTGCAACTCACTCATATACTATGTACTACACTGTGCATTTCGTGTAATGCGGGTTTTTCAGTAAATTCTCAGTTTTTCAGTGCAACTCACTCATATACTATTTACTACACTCTGCGTTTCTTATATTCTAAGTTTTTCAGTGCAACTCACTCATATACTATGTACTACACTGTGCGTTTCTTATATTCTAAGTTTTTCAGTGCAACTCACTCATATACTATGTACTACACTGTGCATTTCGTGTAATGCGGGTTTTTCAGTAAATTCTAAGTTTTTCAGTGCAACTCACTCATTTCTATGTAGTACACTGTGCGTTTCTTATATTCTAAGTTTTTCAGTGCAACTCACTCATATACTATTTACTACACTCTGCGTTTCTTATATTCTAAGTTTTTCAGTGCAACTCACTCATATACTATGTACTACACTGTGCGTTTCTTATATTCTAAGTTTTTCAGTGCAACTCACTCATATACTATGTACTACATTGTGCGTTTCTTATATTCTAAGTTTTTCAGTGCAACTCACTCATATGCTATGTACTACACTGTGCGTTTCTTATATTCTAAATTTTTCAGTGCAATTCACTCATATACTATGTACTACACTGTGCGTTTCTTATATTCTAAGTTTTTCAGTGCAACTCACTCATATACTATGTACTACACTGTGCATTTCGTGTAATGCGGGTTCTTCAGTAAATTCTAAGTTTTTCAGTGCAACTCATTCATATACTATGTACTATACTGTGCGTTTCTTATATTCTAAGTTTTTCAGTGCAACTCACTCATATACTATGTACTACACTGTGCGTTTTTTATATTCTAAGTTTTTCAGTGCAACTCACTCATATACTATGTACTACACTGTGCGTTTCTTATATTCTAAGTTTTTCAGTGCAACTCACTCATATACTATGTACTACACTGTGCATTTCTTATATTCTAAGTTTTTCAGTGCAACTCACTCATATACTATGTACTACACTGTGCGTTTCTTATATTCTAAGTTTTTCAGTGCAACTCACTCATATACTATGTACTACACTGTGCATTTCGTGTAATGCGGGTTCTTCAGTAAATTCTAAGTTTTTCAGTGCAACTCATTCATATACTATGTACTATACTGTGCGTCTCTTATATTCTAAGTTTTTCAGTGCAACTCACTCATATACTATGTACTACACTGTGCGTTTTTTATATTCTAAGTTTTTCAGTGCAACTCACTCATATACTATGTACTACACTGTGCGTTTCTTATATTCTAAGTTTTTCAGTGCAACTCACTCATATACTATGTATTACACTGTGCATTTCGTGTAATGCGGGTTTTTCAGTAAATTCTAAGTTTGTCAGTGCAACTCACTCATTTCTATGTACTACACTGTGCGTTTCTTATATTCTAAGTTTTTCAGTGCAACTCACTCATATACTATGTACGACACTGTGCATGTCGTGTAATGCGGGTTTTTCAGTAAATTCTAAGTTTTTCAGTGCAACTCACTCATTTCTATGTACTACACTGTGCGTTTCTTATATTCTAAGTTTTTCAGTGCAACTCACTCATATACTATGTACTACACTGTGCGTTTCTTATATTCTAAGTTTTTCAGTGCAACTCACTCATATACTATGTACTACACTGTGCGTATCTTAAATTCTAAGTTTTTCAGTGCAACTCACTCATATACTATGTACTACACTGTGCGTTTCTTATATTCTAAGTTTTTCAGTGCAACTCACTCATATACTATGTACTACACTGTGCGTTTCTTATATTCTAAGTTTTTCAGTGCAACTCACTCATATACTATGTACTACACTGTGCGTTTCTTATATTCTAAGTTTTTCAGTGCAACTCACTCATATACGATGTACTACACTGTGCGTTTCTTATATTCTAAGTTTTTCAGTGCAACTCACTCATATACTATGTACTACACTGTGCGTTTCTTATATTCTAAGTTTTTCAGTGCAACTCACTCATATACTATGTACTACACTGTGCATTTCGTGTAATGCGGGTTTTTCAGTAAATTCTAAGTTTTTCAGTGCAACTCATTCATATACTATGTACTATACTGTGCGTTTCTTATATTCTAAGTTTTTCAGTGCAACTCACTCATATACTATGTACTACACTGTGCGTTTCTTATATTCTAAGTTTTTCAGTGCAACTCATCATATACTATGTACTACACTGTGCGTTCCTTATATTCTAAGTTTTTGAGTGCAACTCACTCATATACTATGTACTACACTGTGCATTTCGTGTAATGCGGGTTTTTCAGGAAATTCTAAGTTTTTCAGTGCAACTCACTCATATACTATTTACTACACTCTGCGTTTCTTATATTCTAAGTTTTTCAGTGCAACACACTCATATACTATGTACTACACTGTGCGTTTCTTATATTCTAAGTTTTTCAGTGCAACTCACTCATATACTATGTACTACACTGTGCATTTCGTGTAATGCGGGTTTTTCAGTAAATTCTAAGTTTTTCAGTGCAACTCACTCATTTCTATGTACTACACTGTTCGTTTCTTATATTCTAAGTTTTTCAGTGCAACTCACTCATATACAATGTACTACACTGTGCGTTTCTTATATTCTAAGTTTTTCAGTGCAACTAACTCATATACTATGTACTACACTGTGCGTTTCTTATATTCTAAGTTTTTCAGTGCAACTCACTCATATGCTATGTACTACACTGTGCGTTTCTTATATTCTAAGTTTTTCAGTGCAACTCACTCATATACTATATACTACACTGTGCATTTCGTGTAATGCGGGTTCTTCAGTAAATTCTAAGTTTTTCAGTGCAACTCATTCATATACTATGTACTATACTGTGCGTCTCTTATATTCTAAGTTTTTCAGTGCAACTCACTCATATACTATGTACTACATTGTGCGTTTTTTATATTCTAAGTTTTTCAGTGCAACTCACTCATATACTATGTACTACACTGTGCGTTTCTTATATTCTAAGTTTTTCAGTGCAACTCACTCATATACTATGTATTACACTGTGCATTTCGTGTAATGCGGGTTTTTCAGTAAATTCTAAGTTTTTCAGTGCAACTCACTCATTTCTATGTACTACACTGTGCGTTTCTTATATTCTAAGTTTTTCAGTGCAACTCACTCATATACTATGTACGACACTGTGCATGTCGTGTAATGCGGGTTTTTCAGTAAATTCTAAGTTTTTCAGTGCAACTCACTCATTTCTATGTACTACACTGTGCGTTTCTTATATTCTAAGTTTTTCAGTGCAACTCACTCATATACTATGTACTACACTGTGCGTTTCTTATATTCTAAGTTTTTCAGTGCAACTCACTCATATACTATGTACTACACTGTGCGTTTCTTATATTCTAAGTTTTTCAGTGCAACTCACTCATATACTATGTACTACACTGTGCGTTTCTTATATTCTAAGTTTTTCAGTGCAACTCACTCATATACTATGTACTACACTGTGCGTTTCTTATATTCTAAGTTTTTCAGTGCAACTCACTCATATACTATGTACTACACTGTGCGTTTCTTATATTCTAAGTTTTTCAGTGCAACTCACTCATATACTATGTACTACAGTGTGCGTTTCTTATATTCTAAGTTTTTCAGTGCAACTCACTCATATACTATGTACTACACTGTGCGTTTCTTATATTCTAAGTTTTTCAGTGCAACTCACTCATATACTATGTACTACACTGTGCGTTTCTTATATTCTAAGTTTTTCAGTGCAACTCACTCATATACTATGTACTACACTGTGCGTTTCTTATATTCTAAGTTTTTCAGTGCAACTCACTCATATACTATGTACTACACTGTGCATTTCGTGTAATGCGGGTTTTTCAGTAAATTCTAAGTTTTTCAGTGCAACTCATTCATATACTATGTACTATACTGTGCGTTTCTTATATTCTAAGTTTTTCAGTGCAACTCACTCATATACTATGTACTACACTGTGCGTTTCTTATATTCTAAGTTTTTCAGTGCAACTCACTCATATACTATGTACTACACTGTGCGTTGCTTATATTCTAAGTTTTTCAGTGCAACTCACTCATATACTATGTACTACACTGTGCATTTCGTGTAATGCGGGTTTTTCAGTAAATTCTAAGTTTTTCAGTGCAACTCACTCATATACTATTTACTACACTCTGCGTTTCTTATATTCTAAGTTTTTCAGTGCAACTCACTCATATACTATGTACTACACTGTGCGATTTTTATATTCTAAGTTTTTCAGTGCAACTCACTCATATACTATGTACTACACTGTGCATTTCGTGTAATGCGGGTTTTTCAGTAAATTCTAAGTTTTTCAGTGCAACTCACTCATTTCTATGTACTACACTGTGCGTTTCTTATATTCTAAGTTTTTCAGTGCAACTCACTCATATACTATGTACGACACTGTGCGTTTCTTATATTCTAAGTTTTTCAGTGCAACTCACTCATATACTATGTACTGCACTGTGCGTTTCTTAAATTCTAAGTTTTTCAGTGCAACTCACTCATTTCTATGTACTACACTGTGCGTTTCTTATATTCTAAGTTTTTCAGTGCAACTCACTCATATACTATGTACTACACTGTGCGTTTCTTATATTCTAAGTTTTTCAGTGCAACTCACTCATATACTATGTACTACACTGTGCGTTTCTTATATTCTAAGTTTTTCAGTGCAACTCACTCATATACTATGTACTACACTGTGCGTTTCTTATATTCTAAGTTTTTCAGTGCAACTCACTCATATACTATGTACTACACTGTGCGTTTCTTATATTCTAAGTTTTTCAGTGCAACTCACTCATATACTATGTACTACACTGTGCGTTTCTTATATTCTAAGTTTTTCAGTGCAACTCACTCATATACTATGTACTACACTGTGCGTTTCTTATATTCTAAGTTTTTCAGTGCAACTCACTCATATACTATGTACTACACTGTGCGTTTCTTATATTCTAAGTTTTTCAGTGCAACTCACTCATATACTATGTACTACACTGTGCGTTTCTTATATTCTAAGTTTTTCAGTGCAACTCACTCATATACTATGTACTACACTGTGCATTTCGTGTAATGCGGGTTTTTCAGTAAATTCTAAGTTTTTCAGTGCAACTCATTCATATACTATGTACTATACTGTGCGTTTCTTATATTATAAGTTTTTCAGTGCAACTCACTCATATACTATGTACTACACTGTGCGTTTCTTATATTCTAAGTTTTTCAGTGCAACTCACTCATATACTATGTACTACACTGTGCGTTTCTTATATTCTAAGTTTTTGAGTGCAACTCACTCATATACTATGTACTACACTGTGCATTTCGTGTAATGCGGGTTTTTCAGTAAATTCTCAGTTTTTCAGTGCAACTCACTCATATACTATTTACTACACTCTGCGTTTCTTATATTCTAAGTTTTTCAGTGCAACTCACTCATATACTATGTACTACACTGTGCGTTTCTTATATTCTAAGTTTTTCAGTGCAACTCACTCATATACTATGTACTACACTGTGCATTTCGTGTAATGCGGGTTTTTCAGTAAATTCTAAGTTTTTCAGTGCAACTCACTCATTTCTATGTAGTACACTGTGCGTTTCTTATATTCTAAGTTTTTCAGTGCAACTCACTCATATACTATTTACTACACTCTGCGTTTCTTATATTCTAAGTTTTTCAGTGCAACTCACTCATATACTATGTACTACACTGTGCGTTTCTTATATTCTAAGTTTTTCAGTGCAACTCACTCATATACTATGTACTACACTGTGCGTTTCTTATATTCTAAGTTTTTCAGTGCAACTCACTCATATGCTATGTACTACACTGTGCGTTTCTTATATTCTAAATTTTTCAGTGCAATTCACTCATATACTATGTACTAAACTGTGCGTTTCTTATATTCTAAGTTTTTCAGTGCAACTCACTCATATACTATGTACTACACTGTGCATTTCGTGTAATGCGGGTTCTTCAGTAAATTCTAAGTTTTTCAGTGCAACTCATTCATATAGTATGTACTATACTGTGCGTTTCTTATATTCTAAGTTTTTCAGTGCAACTCACTCATATACTATGTACTACACTGTGCGTTTTTTATATTCTAAGTTTTTCAGTGCAACTCACTCATATACTATGTACTACACTGTGCGTTTCTTATATTCTAAGTTTTTCAGTGCAACTCACTCATATACTATGTACTACACTGTGCATTTCTTATATTCTAAGTTTTTCAGTGCAACTCACTCATATACTATGTACTACACTGTGCGTTTCTTATATTCTAAGTTTTTCAGTGCAACTCACTCATATACTATGTACTACACTGTGCATTTCGTGTAATGCGGGTTCTTCAGTAAATTCTAAGTTTTTCAGTGCAACTCATTCATATACTATGTACTATACTGTGCGTCTCTTATATTCTAAGTTTTTCAGTGCAACTCACTCATATACTATGTACTACACTGTGCGTTTTTTATATTCTAAGTTTTTCAGTGCAACTCACTCATATACTATGTACTACACTGTGTGTTTCTTATATTCTAAGTTTTTCAGTGCAACTCACTCATATACTATGTATTACACTGTGCATTTCGTGTAATGCGGGTTTTTCAGTAAATTCTAAGTTTGTCAGTGCAACTCACTCATTTCTATGTACTACACTGTGCGTTTCTTATATTCTAAGTTTTTCAGTGCAACTCACTCATATACTATGTACGACACTGTGCATGTCGTGTAATGCGGGTTTTTCAGTAAATTCTAAGTTTTTCAGTGCAACTCACTCATTTCTATGTACTACACTGTGCGTTTCTTATATTCTAAGTTTTTCAGTGCAACTCACTCATATACTATGTACTACACTGTGCGTTTCTTATATTCTAAGTTTTTCAGTGCAACTCACTCATATACTATGTACTACACTGTGCGTATCTTAAATTCTAAGTTTTTCAGTGCAACTCACTCATATACTATGTACTACACTGTGCGTTTCTTATATTCTAAGTTTTTCAGTGCAACTCACTCATATACTATGTACTACACTGTGCGTTTCTTATATTCTAAGTTTTTCAGTGCAACTCACTCATATACTATGTACTACACTGTGCGTTTCTTATATTCTAAGTTTTTCAGTGCAACTCACTCATATACGATGTACTACACTGTGCGTTTCTTATATTCTAAGTTTTTCAGTGCAACTCACTCATATACTATGTACTACACTGTGCGTTTCTTATATTCTAAGTTTTTCAGTGCAACTCACTCATATACTATGTATTACACTGTGCATTTCGTGTAATGCGGGTTTTTCAGTAAATTCTAAGTTTTTCAGTGCAACTCATTCATATACTATGTACTATACTGTGCGTTTCTTATATTCTAAGTTTTTCAGTGCAACTCACTCATATACTATGTACTACACTGTGCGTTTCTTATATTCTAAGTTTTTCAGTGCAACTCATCATATACTATGTACTACACTGTGCGTTCCTTATATTCTAAGTTTTTGAGTGCAACTCACTCATATACTATGTACTACACTGTGCATTTCGTGTAATGCGGGTTTTTCAGTAAATTCTAAGTTTTTCAGTGCAACTCACTCATATACTATTTACTACACTCTGCGTTTCTTATATTCTAAGTTTTTCAGTGCAACTCACTCATATACTATGTACTACACTGTGCGTTTCTTATATTCTAAGTTTTTCAGTGCAACTCACTCATATACTATGTACTACACTGTGCATTTCGTGTAATGCGGGTTTTTCAGTAAATTCTAAGTTTTTCAGTGCAACTCACTCATTTCTATGTACTACACTGTTCGTTTCTTATATTCTAAGTTTTTCAGTGCAACTCACTCATATACAATGTACTACACTGTGCGTTTCTTATATTCTAAGTTTTTCAGTGCAACTAACTCATATACTATGTACTACACTGTGCGTTTCTTATATTCTAAGTTTTTCAGTGCAACTCACTCATATGCTATGTACTACACTGTGCGTTTCTTATATTCTAAGTTTTTCAGTGCAATTCACTCATATACTATGTACTACACTGTGCGTTTCTTATATTCTAAGTTTTTCAGTGCAACTCACTCATATACTATGTACTACACTGTGCGTTTCTTATATTCTAAGTTTTTCAGTGCAACTCACTCATATACTATGTACTACACTGTGCGTTGCTTATATTCTAAGTTTTTCAGTGCAACTCACTCATATACTATGTACTACACTGTGCGTTTCTTATATTCTAAGTTTTTCAGTGCAACTCACTCATATACTATGTACTACACTGTGCATTTCGTGTAATGCGGGTTTTTCAGTAAATTCTAAGTTTTTCAATGCAACTCACTCATTTCTATATACTACACTCTGCGTTTCTTATATTCTAAGTTTTTCAGTGCAACTCACTCATATACTATGTACTACACTGTGCGTTTCTTATATTCTAAGTTTTTCAGTGCAACTCACTCATATACTATGTACTGCACTGTGCGTTTCTTAAATTCTAAGTTTTTCAGTGCAACTTACTCATATACTATGTACTACACTGTGCGTTTCTTATATTCTAAGTTTTTCAGTGCAACTCACTCATATACTATGTACTACACTGTGCATGTCGTGTAATGCGGGTTTTTCAGTAAATTCTAAGTTTTTCAGTGCAACTCACTCATTTCTATGTACTACACTGTGCGTTTCTTATATTCTAAGTTTTTCAGTGCAACTCACTCATATACTATGTACTACACTGTGCGTTTCTTATATTCTAAGTTTTTCAGTGCAACTCACTCATATACTATGTACTACACTGTGCATTTCGTGTAATGCGGGTTCTTCAGTAAATTCTAAGTTTTTCAGTGCAACTCATTCATATACTATGTACTATACTGTGCGTCTCTTATATTCTAAGTTTTTCAGTGCAACTCACTCATATACTATGTACTACACTGTGCGTTTTTTATATTCTAAGTTTTTCAGTGCAACTCACTCATATACTATGTACTACACTGTGCGTTTCTTATATTCTAAGTTTTTCAGTGCAACTCACTCATATACTATGTATTACACTGTGCATTTCGTGTAATGCGGGTTTTTCAGTAAATTCTAAGTTTGTCAGTGCAACTCACTCATTTCTATGTACTACACTGTGCGTTTCTTATATTCTAAGTTTTTCAGTGCAACTCACTCATATACTATGTACGACACTGTGCATGTCGTGTAATGCGGGTTTTTCAGTAAATTCTAAGTTTTTCAGTGCAACTCACTCATTTCTATGTACTACACTGTGCGTTTCTTATATTCTAAGTTTTTCAGTGCAACTCACTCATATACTATGTACTACACTGTGCGTTTCTTATATTCTAAGTTTTTCAGTGCAACTCACTCATATACTATGTACTACACTGTGCGTATCTTAAATTCTAAGTTTTTCAGTGCAACTCACTCATATACTATGTACTACACTGTGCGTTTCTTATATTCTAAGTTTTTCAGTGCAACTCACTCATATACTATGTACTACACTGTGCGTTTCTTATATTCTAAGTTTTTCAGTGCAACTCACTCATATACTATGTACTACACTGTGCGTTTCTTATATTCTAAGTTTTTCAGTGCAACTCACTCATATACGATGTACTACACTGTGCGTTTCTTATATTCTAAGTTTTTCAGTGCAACTCACTCATATACTATGTACTACACTGTGCGTTTCTTATATTCTAAGTTTTTGAGTGCAACTCACTCATATACTATGTACTACACTGTGCATTTCGTGTAATGCGGGTTTTTCAGTAAATTCTAAGTTTTTCAGTGCAACTCATTCATATACTATGTACTATACTGTGCGTTTCTTATATTCTAAGTTTTTCAGTGCAACTCACTCATATACTATGTACTACACTGTGCGTTTCTTATATTCTAAGTTTTTCAGTGCAACTCATCATATACTATGTACTACACTGTGCGTTCCTTATATTCTAAGTTTTTGAGTGCAACTCACTCATATACTATGTACTACACTGTGCATTTCGTGTAATGCGGGTTTTTCAGTAAATTCTAAGTTTTTCAGTGCAACTCACTCATATACTATTTACTACACTCTGCGTTTCTTATATTCTAAGTTTTTCAGTGCAACTCACTCATATACTATGTACTACACTGTGCGTTTCTTATATTCTAAGTTTTTCAGTGCAACTCACTCATATACTATGTACTACACTGTGCATTTCGTGTAATGCGGGTTTTTCAGTAAATTCTAAGTTTTTCAGTGCAACTCACTCATTTCTATGTACTACACTGTTCGTTTCTTATATTCTAAGTTTTTCAGTGCAACTCACTCATATACAATGTACTACACTGTGCGTTTCTTATATTCTAAGTTTTTCAGTGAAACTAACTCATATACTATGTACTACACTGTGCGTTTCTTATATTCTAAGTTTTTCAGTGCAACTCACTCATATGCTATGTACTACACTGTGCGTTTCTTATATTCTAAGTTTTTCAGTGCAATTCACTCATATACTATGTACTACACTGTGCGTTTCTTATATTCTAAGTTTTTCAGTGCAACTCACTCATATACTATGTACTACACTGTGCGTTTCTTATATTCTAAGTTTTTCAGTGCAACTCACTCATATACTATGTACTACATTGTGCGTTGCTTATATTCTAAGTTTTTCAGTGCAACTCACTCATATACTATGTACTACACTGTGCGTTTCTTATATTCTAAGTTTTTCAGTGCAACTCACTCATATACTATGTACTACACTGTGCATTTCGTGTAATGCGGGTTTTTCAGTAAATTCTAAGTTTTTCAATGCAACTCACTCATTTCTATATACTACACTCTGCGTTTCTTATATTCTAAGTTTTTCAGTGCAACTCACTCATATACTATGTACTACACTGTGCGTTTCTTATATTCTAAGTTTTTCAGTGCAACTCACTCATATACTATGTACTGCACTGTGCGTTTCTTAAATTCTAAGTTTTTCAGTGCAACTTACTCATATACTATGTACTACACTGTGCGTTTCTTATATTCTAAGTTTTTCAGTGCAACTCACTCATATACTATGTACTACACTGTGCATGTCGTGTAATGCGGGTTTTTCAGTAAATTCTAAGTTTTTCAGTGCAACTCACTCATTTCTATGTACTACACTGTGCGTTTCTTATATTCTAAGTTTTTCAGTGCAACTCACTCATATACTATGTACTGCACTGTGCGTTTCTTAAATTCTAAGTTTTTCAGTGCAACTTACTCATATACTATGTACTACACTGTGCGTTTCTTATATTCTAAGTTTTTCAGTGCAACTCACTCATATACTATGTACTACACTGTGCATGTCGTGTAATGCGGGTTTTTCAGTAAATTCTAAGTTTTTCAGTGCAACTCACTCATTTCTATGTACTACACTGTGCGTTTCTTATATTCTAAGTTTTTCAGTGCAACTCACTCATATACTATGTACTACACTGTGCGTTTCTTATATTCTAAGTTTTTCAGTGCAACTCACTCATATACTATGTACTACACTGTGCATTTCGTGTAATGCGGGTTCTTCAGTAAATTCTAAGTTTTTCAGTGCAACTCATTCATATACTATGTACTATACTGTGCGTCTCTTATATTCTAAGTTTTTCAGTGCAACTCACTCATATACTATGTACTACACTGTGCGTTTTTTATATTCTAAGTTTTTCAGTGCAACTCACTCATATACTATGTACTACACTGTGCGTTTCTTATATTCTAAGTTTTTCAGTGCAACTCACTCATATACTATGTATTACACTGTGCATTTCGTGTAATGCGGGTTTTTCAGTAAATTCTAAGTTTGTCAGTGCAACTCACTCATTTCTATGTACTACACTGTGCGTTTCTTATATTCTAAGTTTTTCAGTGCAACTCACTCATATACTATGTACGACACTGTGCATGTCGTGTAATGCGGGTTTTTCAGTAAATTCTAAGTTTTTCAGTGCAACTCACTCATTTCTATGTACTACACTGTGCGTTTCTTATATTCTAAGTTTTTCAGTGCAACTCACTCATATACTATGTACTACACTGTGCGTTTCTTATATTCTAAGTTTTTCAGTGCAACTCACTCATATACTATGTACTACACTGTGCGTATCTTAAATTCTAAGTTTTTCAGTGCAACTCACTCATATACTATGTACTACACTGTGCGTTTCTTATATTCTAAGTTTTTCAGTGCAACTCACTCATATACTATGTACTACACTGTGCGTTTCTTATATTCTAAGTTTTTCAGTGCAACTCACTCATATACTATGTACTACACTGTGCGTTTCTTATATTCTAAGTTTTTCAGTGCAACTCACTCATATACGATGTACTACACTGTGCGTTTCTTATATTCTAAGTTTTTCAGTGCAACTCACTCATATACTATGTACTACACTGTGCGTTTCTTATATTCTAAGTTTTTGAGTGCAACTCACTCATATACTATGTACTACACTGTGCATTTCGTGTAATGCGGGTTTTTCAGTAAATTCTAAGTTTTTCAGTGCAACTCATTCATATACTATGTACTATACTGTGCGTTTCTTATATTCTAAGTTTTTCAGTGCAACTCACTCATATACTATGTACTACACTGTGCGTTTCTTATATTCTAAGTTTTTCAGTGCAACTCATCATATACTATGTACTACACTGTGCGTTCCTTATATTCTAAGTTTTTGAGTGCAACTCACTCATATACTATGTACTACACTGTGCATTTCGTGTAATGCGGGTTTTTCAGTAAATTCTAAGTTTTTCAGTGCAACTCACTCATATACTATTTACTACACTCTGCGTTTCTTATATTCTAAGTTTTTCAGTGCAACTCACTCATATACTATGTACTACACTGTGCGTTTCTTATATTCTAAGTTTTTCAGTGCAACTCACTCATATACTATGTACTACACTGTGCATTTCGTGTAATGCGGGTTTTTCAGTAAATTCTAAGTTTTTCAGTGCAACTCACTCATTTCAATGTACTACACTGTTCGTTTCTTATATTCTAAGTTTTTCAGTGCAACTCACTCATATACAATGTACTACACTGTGCGTTTCTTATATTCTAAGTTTTTCAGTGCAACTAACTCATATACTATGTACTACACTGTGCGTTTCTTATATTCTAAGTTTTTCAGTGCAACTCACTCATATGCTATGTACTACACTGTGCGTTTCTTATATTCTAAGTTTTTCAGTGCAATTCACTCATATACTATGTACTACACTGTGCGTTTCTTATATTCTAAGTTTTTCAGTGCAACTCACTCATATACTATGTACTACACTGTGCGTTTCTTATATTCTAAGTTTTTCAGTGCAACTCACTCATATACTATGTACTACATTGTGCGTTGCTTATATTCTAAGTTTTTCAGTGCAACTCACTCATATACTATGTACTACACTGTGCGTTTCTTATATTCTAAGTTTTTCAGTGCAACTCACTCATATACTATGTACTACACTGTGCATTTCGTGTAATGCGGGTTTTTCAGTAAATTCTAAGTTTTTCAATGCAACTCACTCATTTCTATATACTACACTCTGCGTTTCTTATATTCTAAGTTTTTCAGTGCAACTCACTCATATACTATGTACTACACTGTGCGTTTCTTATATTCTAAGTTTTTCAGTGCAACTCACTCATATACTATGTACTGCACTGTGCGTTTCTTAAATTCTAAGTTTTTCAGTGCAACTTACTCATATACTATGTACTACACTGTGCGTTTCTTATATTCTAAGTTTTTCAGTGCAACTCACTCATATACTATGTACTACACTGTGCATGTCGTGTAATGCGGGTTTTTCAGTAAATTCTAAGTTTTTCAGTGCAACTGACTCATTTCTATGTACTACACTGTGCGTTTCTTATATTCTAAGTTTTTCAGTGCAACTCACTCATATACTATGTACTACACTGTGCGTTTCTTATATTCTAAGTTTTTCAGTGCAACTCACTCATATACTATGTACTACACTGTGCGTTTCTTATATTCTAAGTTTTTCAGTGCAACTCACTCATATACTATGTACTACACGGTGCGTTTCTTAAATTCTAAGTTTTTCAGTGCAACTCACTCATATACTATGTACTACACTGTGCGTTTCTTATATTCTAAGTTTTTCAGTGCAACTCACTCATATACTATGTACTACACTGTGCGTTTCTTATATTCTAAGTTTTTCAGTGCAACTTACTCATATACTATGTACTACACTGTGCGTTTCTTATATTCTAAGTTTTTCAGTGCAACTCACTCATATACTATGTACTACACTGTGCGTTTCTTATATTCTAAGTTTTTCAGTGCAACTCACTCATATACTATGTACTACACTGTGCGTTTCTTATATTCTAAGTTTTTCAGTGAAACTCACTCATATACTATGTACTACACTGTGCATTTCGTGTAATGCGGGTTTTTCAGTAAATTCTAAGTTTTTCAGTGCAACTCATTCATATACTATGTACTATACTGTGCGTTTCTTATATTCTAAGTTTTTCAGTGCAACTCACTCATATACTATGTACTACACTGTGCGTTTCTTATATTCTAAGTTTTTCAGTGCAACTCACTCATATACTATGTACTACACTGTGCGTTGCTTATATTCTAAGTTTTTCAGTGCAACTCACTCATATACTATGTACTACACTGTGCGTTTCTTATATTCTAAGTTTTTCAGTGCAACTCACTCATATACTATGTACTACACTGTGCATTTCGTGTAATGCGGGTTTTTCAGTAAATTCTAAGTTTTTCAATGCAACTCACTCATTTCTATATACTACACTCTGCGTTTCTTATATTCTAAGTTTTTCAGTGCAACTCACTCATATACTATGTACTACACTGTGCGTTTCTTATATTCTAAGTTTTTCAGTGCAACTCACTCATATACTATGTACTGCACTGTGCGTTTCTTAAATTCTAAGTTTTTCAGTGCAACTTACTCATATACTATGTACTACACTGTGCGTTTCTTATATTCTAAGTTTTTCAGTGCAACTCACTCATATACTATGTACTACACTGTGCATGTCGTGTAATGCGGGTTTTTCAGTAAATTCTAAGTTTTTCAGTGCAACTCACTCATTTCTATGTACTACACTGTGCGTTTCTTATATTCTAAGTTTTTCAGTGCAACTCACTCATATACTATGTACTACACTGTGCGTTTCTTATATTCTAAGTTTTTCAGTGCAACTCACTCATATACTATGTACTACACTGTGCATTTCGTGTAATGCGGGTTCTTCAGTAAATTCTAAGTTTTTCAGTGCAACTCATTCATATACTATGTACTATACTGTGCGTCTCTTATATTCTAAGTTTTTCAGTGCAACTCACTCATATACTATGTACTACACTGTGCGTTTTTTATATTCTAAGTTTTTCAGTGCAACTCACTCATATACTATGTACTACACTGTGCGTTTCTTATATTCTAAGTTTTTCAGTGCAACTCACTCATATACTATGTATTACACTGTGCATTTCGTGTAATGCGGGTTTTTCAGTAAATTCTAAGTTTGTCAGTGCAACTCACTCATTTCTATGTACTACACTGTGCGTTTCTTATATTCTAAGTTTTTCAGTGCAACTCACTCATATACTATGTACGACACTGTGCATGTCGTGTAATGCGGGTTTTTCAGTAAATTCTAAGTTTTTCAGTGCAACTCACTCATTTCTATGTACTACACTGTGCGTTTCTTATATTCTAAGTTTTTCAGTGCAACTCACTCATATACTATGTACTACACTGTGCGTTTCTTATATTCTAAGTTTTTCAGTGCAACTCACTCATATACTATGTACTACACTGTGCGTATCTTAAATTCTAAGTTTTTCAGTGCAACTCACTCATATACTATGTACTACACTGTGCGTTTCTTATATTCTAAGTTTTTCAGTGCAACTCACTCATATACTATGTACTACACTGTGCGTTTCTTATATTCTAAGTTTTTCAGTGCAACTCACTCATATACTATGTACTACACTGTGCGTTTCTTATATTCTAAGTTTTTCAGTGCAACTCACTCATATACGATGTACTACACTGTGCGTTTCTTATATTCTAAGTTTTTCAGTGCAACTCACTCATATACTATGTACTACACTGTGCGTTTCTTATATTCTAAGTTTTTCAGTGCAACTCACTCATATACTATGTACTACACTGTGCATTTCGTGTAATGCGGGTTTTTCAGTAAATTCTAAGTTTTTCAGTGCAACTCATTCATATACTATGTACTATACTGTGCGTTTCTTATATTCTAAGTTTTTCAGTGCAACTCACTCATATACTATGTACTACACTGTGCGTTTCTTATATTCTAAGTTTTTCAGTGCAACTCATCATATACTATGTACTACACTGTGCGTTCCTTATATTCTAAGTTTTTGAGTGCAACTCACTCATATACTATGTACTACACTGTGCATTTCGTGTAATGCGGGTTTTTCAGTAAATTCTAAGTTTTTCAGTGCAACTCACTCATATACTATTTACTACACTCTGCGTTTCTTATATTCTAAGTTTTTCAGTGCAACTCACTCATATACTATGTACTACACTGTGCGTTTCTTATATTCTAAGTTTTTTAGGTGCAACTCACTCATATACTATGTACTACACTGTGCATTTCGTGTAATGCGGGTTTTTCAGTAAATTCTAAGTTTTTCAGTGCAACTCACTCATTTCTATGTACTACACTGTTCGTTTCTTATATTCTAAGTTTTTCAGTGCAACTCACTCATATACAATGTACTACACTGTGCGTTTCTTATATTCTAAGTTTTTCAGTGCAACTAACTCATATACTATGTACTACACTGTGCGTTTCTTATATTCTAAGTTTTTCAGTGCAACTCACTCATATGCTATGTACTACACTGTGCGTTTCTTATATTCTAAGTTTTTCAGTGCAATTCACTCATATACTATGTACTACACTGTGCGTTTCTTATATTCTAAGTTTTTCAGTGCAACTCACTCATATACTATGTACTACACTGTGCGTTTCTTATATTCTAAGTTTTTCAGTGCAACTCACTCATATACTATGTACTACACTGTGCGTTGCTTATATTCTAAGTTTTTCAGTGCAACTCACTCATATACTATGTACTACACTGTGCGTTTCTTATATTCTAAGTTTTTCAGTGCAACTCACTCATATACTATGTACTACACTGTGCATTTCGTGTAATGCGGGTTTTTCAGTAAATTCTAAGTTTTTCAATGCAACTCACTCATTTCTATATACTACACTCTGCGTTTCTTATATTCTAAGTTTTTCAGTGCAACTCACTCATATACTATGTACTACACTGTGCGTTTCTTATATTCTAAGTTTTTCAGTGCAACTCACTCATATACTATGTACTGCACTGTGCGTTTCTTAAATTCTAAGTTTTTCAGTGCAACTTACTCATATACTATGTACTACACTGTGCGTTTCTTATATTCTAAGTTTTTCAGTGCAACTCACTCATATACTATGTACTACACTGTGCATGTCGTGTAATGCGGGTTTTTCAGTAAATTCTAAGTTTTTCAGTGCAACTCACTCATTTCTATGTACTACACTGTGCGTTTCTTATATTCTAAGTTTTTCAGTGCAACTCACTCATATACTATGTACTACACTGTGCGTTTCTTATATTCTAAGTTTTTCAGTGCAACTCACTCATATACTATGTACTACACTGTGCGTTTCTTATATTCTAAGTTTTTCAGTGCAACTCACTCATATACTATGTACTACACGGTGCGTTTCTTAAATTCTAAGTTTTTCAGTGCAACTCACTCATATACTATGTACTACACTGTGCGTTTCTTATATTCTAAGTTTTTCAGTGCAACTCACTCATATACTATGTACTACACTGTGCGTTTCTTATATTCTAAGTTTTTCAGTGCAACTCACTCATATACTATGTACTACACTGTGCGTTTCTTATATTCTAAGTTTTTCAGTGCAACTCACTCATATACTATGTACTACACTGTGCATTTCTTATATTCTAAGTTTTTCAGTGCAACTCACTCATATACTATGTACTACACTGTGCGTTTCTTATATTCTAAGTTTTTCAGTGAAACTCACTCATATACTATGTACTACACTGTGCATTTCGTGTAATGCGGGTTTTTCAGTAAATTCTAAGTTTTTCAGTGCAACTCATTCATATACTATGTACTATACTGTGCGTTTCTTATATTCTAAGTTTTTCAGTGCAACTCACTCATATACTATGTACTACACTGTGCGTTTCTTATATTCTAAGTTTTTCAGTGCAACTCACTCATATACTATGTACTACACTGTGCGTTCCTTATATTCTATGTTTTTGAGTGCAACTCACTCATATACTATGTACTACACTGTGCATTTCGTGTAATGCGGGTTTTTCAGTAAATTCTAACTTTTTCAGTGCAACTCACTCATATACTATTTACTACACTCTGCGTTTCTTATATTCTAAGTTTTTCAGTGCAACTCACTCATATACTATGTACTACACTGTGCGTTTCTTATATTCTAAGTTTTTCAGTGCAACTCACTCATATACTATGTACTACACTGTGCATTTCGTGTAATGCGGGTTTTTCAGTAAATTCTAAGTTTTTCAGTGCAACTCACTCATTTCTATGTACTACACTGTGCGTTTCTTATATTCTAAGTTTTTCAGTGCAACTCACTCATATACTATGTACTACACTGTGCATTTCTTATATTCTAAGTTTTTCAGTGCAACTCACTCATATACTATGTACTACACTGTGCGTTTCTTATATTCTAAGTTTTTCAGTGCAACTCACTCATATACTATGTACTACACTGTGCGTTTCTTAAATTCTAAGTTTTTCAGTGCAACTCACTCATATACTATGTACTACACTGTGCGTTTCTTATATTCTAAGTTTTTCAGTGCAACTCACTCATATACTATGTACTACACTGTGCGTTTCTTATATTCTAAGTTTTTCAGTGCAACTCACTCATATACAATGTACTACACTGTGCCTTTCTTATATTCTAAGTTTTTCAGTGCAACTCACTCATATACTATGTACTACACTGTGCGTTTCTTATATTCTAAGTTTTTCAGTGCAACTCACTCATATGCTATGTACTACACTGTGCATTTCTTATATTCTAAGTTTTTCAGTGCAATTCACTCATATACTATGTACTACACTGTGCGTTTCTTATATTCTAAGTTTTTCAGTGCAACTCACTCATATACTATATACTACACTGTGCATTTCGTGTAATGCGGGTTCTTCAGTAAATTCTAAGTTTTTCAGTGCAACTCATTCATATACTATGTACTATACTGTGCGTCTCTTATATTCTAAGTTTTTCAGTGCAACTCACTCATATACTATGTACTACACTGTGCGTTTTTTATATTCTAAGTTTTTCAGTGCAACTCACTCATATACTATGTACTACACTGTGCGTTTCTTATATTCTAAGTTTTTCAGTGCAACTCACTCATATACTATGTATTACACTGTGCATTTCGTGTAATGCGGGTTTTTCAGTAAATTCTAAGTTTTTCAGTGCAACTCACTCATTTCTATGTACTACACTGTGCGTTTCTTATATTCTAAGTTTTTCAGTGCAACTCACTCATATACTATGTACGACACTGTGCATGTCGTGTAATGCGGGTTTTTCAGTAAATTCTAAGTTTTTCAGTGCAACTCACTCATTTCTATGTACTACACTGTGCGTTTCTTATATTCTAAGTTTTTCAGTGCAACTCACTCATATACTATGTACTACACTGTGCGTTTCTTATATTCTAAGTTTTTCAGTGCAACTCACTCATATACTATGTACTACACTGTGCGTATCTTAAATTCTAAGTTTTTCAGTGCAACTCACTCATATACTATGTACTACACTGTGCGTTTCTTATATTCTAAGTTTTTCAGTGCAACTCACTCATATACTATGTACTACACTGTGCGTTTCTTATATTCTAAGTTTTTCAGTGCAACTCACTCATATACTATGTACTACACTGTGCGTTTCTTATATTCTAAGTTTTTCAGTGCAACTCACTCATATACTATGTACTACACTGTGCGTTTCTTATATTCTAAGTTTTTCAGTGCAACTCACTCATATACTATGTACTACACTGTGCGTTTCTTATATTCTAAGTTTTTCAGTGCAACTCACTCATATACTATGTACTACACTGTGCATTTCGTGTAATGCGGGTTTTTCAGTAAATTCTAAGTTTTTCAGTGCAACTCATTCATATACTATGTACTATACTGTGCGTTTCTTATATTCTAAGTTTTTCAGTGCAACTCACTCATATACAATGTACTACACTGTGCGTTTCTTATATTCTAAGTTTTTCAGTGCAACTCACGCATATACAATGTACTACACTGTGCGTTTCTTATATTCTAAGTTTTTCAGTGCAACTCACTCATATACTATGTACTACACTGTGCGTTTCTTATATTCTAAGTTTTTCAGTGCAACTCACTCATATGCTATCTACTACACTGTGCGTTTCTTATATTCTAAGTTTTTCAGTGCAATTCACTCATATACTATGTACTACACTGTGCGTTTCTTATATTCTAAGTTTTTCAGTGCAACTCACTCATATACTATGTACTACACTGTGCATGTCGTGTAATGCGGGTTTTTCAGTAAATTCTAAGTTTTTCAGTGCAACTCACTCATTTCTATGTACTACACTGTGCGTTTCTTATATTCTAAGTTTTTCAGTGCAACTCACTCATATACTATGTACTACACTGTGCGTTTCTTATATTCTAAGTTTTTCAGTGCAACTCACTCATATACTATGTACTACACTGTGCGTTTCTTATATTCTAAGTTTTTCAGTGCAACTCACTCATATACTATGTACTACACGGTGCGTTTCTTAAATTCTAAGTTTTTCAGTGCAACTCACTCATATACTATGTACTACACTGTGCGTTTCTTATATTCTAAGTTTTTCAGTGCAACTCACTCATATACTATGTACTACACTGTGCGTTTCTTATATTCTAAGTTTTTCAGTGCAACTCACTCATATACTATGTACTACACTGTGCGTTTCTTATATTCTAAGATTGTCAGTGCAACTCACTCATATACTATGTACTACACTGTGCGTTTCTTATATTCTAAGTTTTTCAGTGCAACTCACTCATATACTATGTACTACACTGTGCGTTTCTTATATTCTAAGTTTTTCAGTGCAACTCACTCATATACTATGTACTACACTGTGCGTTTCTTATATTCTAAGTTTTTCAGTGCAACTCACTCATATACTATGTACTACACTGTGCGTTTCTTATATTCTAAGTTTTTCAGTGCAACTCACTCATATACTATGTACTACACTGTGCGTTTCTTATATTCTAAGTTTTTCAGTGCAACTCACTCATATACTATGTACTACACTGTGCATTTCGTGTAATGCGGGTTTTTCAGTAAATTCTAAGTTTTTCAGTGCAACTCATTCATATACTATGTACTATACTGTGCGTTTCTTATATTCTAAGTTTTTCAGTGCAACTCACTCATATACAATGTACTACACTGTGCGTTTCTTATATTCTAAGTTTTTCAGTGCAACTCACGCATATACAATGTACTACACTGTGCGTTTCTTATATTCTAAGTTTTTCAGTGCAACTCACTCATATACTATGTACTACACTGTGCGTTTCTTATATTCTAAGTTTTTCAGTGCAACTCACTCATATGCTATCTACTACACTGTGCGTTTCTTATATTCTAAGTTTTTCAGTGCAATTCACTCATATACTATGTACTACACTGTGCGTTTCTTATATTCTAAGTTTTTCAGTGCAACTCACTCATATACTATGTACTACACTGTGCATGTCGTGTAATGCGGGTTTTTCAGTAAATTCTAAGTTTTTCAGTGCAACTCACTCATTTCTATGTACTACACTGTGCGTTTCTTATATTCTAAGTTTTTCAGTGCAACTCACTCATATACTATGTACTACACTGTGCGTTTCTTATATTCTAAGTTTTTCAGTGCAACTCACTCATATACTATGTACTACACTGTGCGTTTCTTATATTCTAAGTTTTTCAGTGCAACTCACTCATATACTATGTACTACACGGTGCGTTTCTTAAATTCTAAGTTTTTCAGTGCAACTCACTCATATACTATGTACTACACTGTGCGTTTCTTATATTCTAAGTTTTTCAGTGCAACTCACTCATATACTATGTACTACACTGTGCGTTTCTTATATTCTAAGTTTTTCAGTGCAACTCACTCATATACTATGTACTACACTGTGCGTTTCTTATATTCTAAGATTTTCAGTGCAACTCACTCATATACTATGTACTACACTGTGCGTTTCTTATATTCTAAGTTTTTCAGTGCAACTCACTCATATACTATGTACTACACTGTGCATTTCGTGTAATGCGGGTTTTTCAGTAAATTCTAAGTTTTTCAGTGCAACTCATTCATATACTATGTACTATACTGTGCGTTTCTTATATTCTAAGTTTTTCAGTGCAACTCACTCATATACTATGTACTACACTGTGCGTTTCTTATATTCTAAGTTTTTCAGTGCAACTCACTCATATACTATGTACTACACTGTGCGTTCCTTATATTCTATGTTTTTGAGTGCAACTCACTCATATACTATGTACTACACTGTGCATTTCGTGTAATGCGGGTTTTTCAGTAAATTCTAACTTTTTCAGTGCAACTCACTCATATACTATTTACTACACTCTGCGTTTCTTATATTCTAAGTTTTTCAGTGCAACTCACTCATATACTATGTACTACACTGTGCGTTTCTTATATTCTAAGTTTTTCAGTGCAACTCACTCATATACTATGTACTACACTGTGCATTTCGTGTAATGCGGGTTTTTCAGTAAATTCTAAGTTTTTCAGTGCAACTCACTCATTTCTATGTACTACACTGTGCGTTTCTTATATTCTAAGTTTTTCAGTGCAACTCACTCATATACTATGTACTACACTGTGCATTTCTTATATTCTAAGTTTTTCAGTGCAACTCACTCATATACTATGTACTACACTGTGCGTTTCTTATATTCTAAGTTTTTCAGTGCAACTCACTCATATACTATGTACTACACTGTGCGTTTCTTAAATTCTAAGTTTTTCAGTGCAACTCACTCATATACTATGTACTACACTGTGCGTTTCTTATATTCTAAGTTTTTCAGTGCAACTCACTCATATACTATGTACTACACTGTGCGTTTCTTATATTCTAAGTTTTTCAGTGCAACTCACTCATATACAATGTACTACACTGTGCCTTTCTTATATTCTAAGTTTTTCAGTGCAACTCACTCATATACTATGTACTACACTGTGCGTTTCTTATATTCTAAGTTTTTCAGTGCAACTCACTCATATGCTATGTACTACACTGTGCATTTCTTATATTCTAAGTTTTTCAGTGCAATTCACTCATATACTATGTACTACACTGTGCGTTTCTTATATTCTAAGTTTTTCAGTGCAACTCACTCATATACTATATACTACACTGTGCATTTCGTGTAATGCGGGTTCTTCAGTAAATTCTAAGTTTTTCAGTGCAACTCATTCATATACTATGTACTATACTGTGCGTCTCTTATATTCTAAGTTTTTCAGTGCAACTCACTCATATACTATGTACTACACTGTGCGTTTCTTATATTCTAAGTTTTTCAGTGCAACTCACTCATATACTATGTACTACACTGTGCGTTTCTTATATTCTAAGTTTTTCAGTGCAACTCACTCATATACTATGTATTACACTGTGCATTTCGTGTAATGCGGGTTTTTCAGTAAATTCTAAGTTTTTCAGTGCAACTCACTCATTTCTATGTACTACACTGTGCGTTTCTTATATTCTAAGTTTTTCAGTGCAACTCACTCATATACTATGTACGACACTGTGCATGTCGTGTAATGCGGGTTTTTCAGTAAATTCTAAGTTTTTCAGTGCAACTCACTCATTTCTATGTACTACACTGTGCGTTTCTTATATTCTAAGTTTTTCAGTGCAACTCACTCATATACTATGTACTACACTGTGCGTTTCTTATATTCTAAGTTTTTCAGTGCAACTCACTCATATACTATGTACTACACTGTGCGTATCTTAAATTCTAAGTTTTTCAGTGCAACTCACTCATATACTATGTACTACACTGTGCGTTTCTTATATTCTAAGTTTTTCAGTGCAACTCACTCATATACTATGTACTACACTGTGCGTTTCTTATATTCTAAGTTTTTCAGTGCAACTCACTCATATACTATGTACTACACTGTGCGTTTCTTATATTCTAAGTTTTTCAGTGCAACTCACTCATATACTATGTACTACACTGTGCGTTTCTTATATTCTAAGTTTTTCAGTGCAACTCACTCATATACTATGTACTACACTGTGCGTTTCTTATATTCTAAGTTTTTCAGTGCAACTCACTCATATACTATGTACTACACTGTGCATTTCGTGTAATGCGGGTTTTTCAGTAAATTCTAAGTTTTTCAGTGCAACTCATTCATATACTATGTACTATACTGTGCGTTTCTTATATTCTAAGTTTTTCAGTGCAACTCACTCATATACAATGTACTACACTGTGCGTTTCTTATATTCTAAGTTTTTCAGTGCAACTCACGCATATACAATGTACTACACTGTGCGTTTCTTATATTCTAAGTTTTTCAGTGCAACTCACTCATATACTATGTACTACACTGTGCGTTTCTTATATTCTAAGTTTTTCAGTGCAACTCACTCATATGCTATCTACTACACTGTGCGTTTCTTATATTCTAAGTTTTTCAGTGCAATTCACTCATATACTATGTACTACACTGTGCGTTTCTTATATTCTAAGTTTTTCAGTGCAACTCACTCATATACTATGTACTACACTGTGCATGTCGTGTAATGCGGGTTTTTCAGTAAATTCTAAGTTTTTCAGTGCAACTCACTCATTTCTATGTACTACACTGTGCGTTTCTTATATTCTAAGTTTTTCAGTGCAACTCACTCATATACTATGTACTACACTGTGCGTTTCTTATATTCTAAGTTTTTCAGTGCAACTCACTCATATACTATGTACTACACTGTGCGTTTCTTATATTCTAAGTTTTTCAGTGCAACTCACTCATATACTATGTACTACACTGTGCGTTTATTATATTCTAAGTTTTTCAGTGCAACTCACTCATATACTATGTACTACACTGTGCGTTTCTTATATTCTAAGTTTTTCAGTGCAACTCACTCATATACTATGTACTACACTGTGCGTTTCTTATATTCTAAGTTTTTCAGTGCAACTCACTCATATACTATGTACTACACTGTGCGTTTCTTATATTCTAAGTTTTTCAGTGCAACTCACTCATATACTATGTACTACACTGTGCATTTCGTGTAATGCGGGTTTTTCAGTAAATTCTAAGTTTTTCAGTGCAACTCATTCATATACTATGTACTATACTGTGCGTTTCTTATATTCTAAGTTTTTCAGTGCAACTCACTCATATACTATGTACTACACTGTGCGTTTCTTATATTCTAAGTTTTTCAGTGCAACTCACTCATATACTATGTACTACACTGTGCGTTTCTTATATTCTAAGTTTTTGAGTGCAACTCACTCATATACTATGTACTACACTGTGCATTTCGTGTAATGCGGGTTTTTCAGTTAATTCTAAGTTTTTCAGTGCAACTCACTCATATACTATTTACTACACTCTGCGTTTCTTATATTCTAAGTTTTTCAGTGCAACTCACTCATATACTATGTACTACACTGTGCGTTTCTTATATTCTAAGTTTTTCAGTGCAACTCACTCATATACTATGTACCACACTGTGCATTTCGTGTAATGCGGGTTTTTCAGTAAATTCTAAGTTTTTCAGTGCAACTCACTCATTTCTATGTACTACACTGTGCGTTTCTTATATTCTAAGTTTTTCAGTGCAACTCACTCATATACTATGTACTACACTGTGCATTTCTTATATTCTAAGTTTTTCAGTGCAACTCACTCATATACTATGTACTACACTGTGCGTTTCTTATATTCTAAGTTTTTCAGTGTAACTCACTCATATACTATGTACTACACTGTGCGTTTCTTAAATTCTAAGTTTTTCAGTGCAACTCACTCATATACTATGTACTACAATGTGCGTTTCTTATATTCTAAGTTTTTCAGTGCAACTCACTCATATACTATGTACTACACTGTGCGTTTCTTATATTCTAAGTTTTTCAGTGCAACTCACTCATATACAATGTACTACACTGTGCGTTTCTTATATTCTAAGTTTTTCAGTGCAACTCACTCATATACTATGTACTACACTGTGCGTTTCTTATATTCTAAGTTTTTCAGTGCAACTCACTCATATACTATGTACTACACTGTGCGTTTCTTATATTCTAAGTTTTTCAGTGCAACTCACTCATATACTATGTAATACACTGTGCGTTTCTTATATTCTAAGTTTTTCAGTGCAACTCACTCATATACTATGTACTACACTGTGCGTTTCTTATATTCTAAGTTTTTCAGTGCAACTCACTCATATACTATGTACTACACTGTGCATTTCGTGTAATGCGGGTTTTTCAGTAAATTCTAAGTTTTTCAGTGCAACTGATTCATATACTATGTACTATACTGTGCGTTTCTTATATTCTAAGTTTTTCAGTGCAACTCACTCATATACTATGTACTACACTGTGCGTTTCTTATATTCTAAGTTTTTCAGTGCAACTCACTCATATACTATGTACTACACTGTGCGTTTCTTATATTCTAAGTTTTTGAGTGCAACTCACTCATATACTATGTACTACACTGTGCATTTCGTGTAATGCGGGTTTTTCAGTAAATTCTAAGTTTTTCAGTGCAACTCACTCATATACTATTTACTACACTCTGCGTTTCTTATATTCTAAGTTTTTCAGTGCAACTCACTCATATACTATGTACTACACTGTGCGTTTCTTATATTCTAAGTTTTTCAGTGCAACTCACTCATATACTATGTACTACACTGTGCATTTCGTGTAATGCGGGTTTTTCAGTAAATTCTAAGTTTTTCAGTGCAACTCACTCATTTCTATGTACTACACTGTGCGTTTCTTATATTCTAAGTTTTTCAGTGCAACTCACTCATATACTATGTACTACACTGTGCATTTCTTATATTCTAAGTTTTTCAGTGCAACTCACTCATATACTATGTACTACACTGTGCGTTTCTTATATTCTAAGTTTTTCAGTGCAACTCACTCATATACTATGTACTACACTGTGCGTTTCTTAAATTCTAAGTTTTTCAGTGCAACTCACTCATATACTATGTACTACACTGTGCGTTTCTTATATTCTAAGTTTTTCAGTGCAACTCACTCATATACTATGTACTACACTGTGCGTTTCTTATATTCTAAGTTTTTCAGTGCAACTCACTCATATACTATGTACTACACTGTGCGTATCTTATATTCTAAGTTTTTCAGTGCAACTCACTCATATACTATGTACTACACTGTGCGTTTCTTAAATTCTAAGTTTTTCAGTGCAACTCACTCATATACTATGTACTACACTGTGCGTTTCTTATATTCTAAGTTTTTCAGTGCAACTCACTCATATACTATGTACTACACTGTGCGTTTCTTATATTCTAAGTTTTTCAGTGCAACTCACTCATATACAATGTACTACACTGTGCGTTTCTTATATTCTAAGTTTTTCAGTGCAACTCACTCATATACTATGTACTACACTGTGCGTTTCTTATATTCTAAGTTTTTCAGTGCAACTCACTCATATGCTATGTACTACACTGTGCATTTCTTATATTCTAAGTTTTTCAGTGCAATTCACTCATATACTATGTACTACACTGTGCGTTTCTTATATTCTAAGTTTTTCAGTGCAACTCACTCATATACTATGTACTACACTGTGCATTTCGTGTAATGCGGGTTCTTCAGTAAATTCTAAGTTTTTCAGTGCAACTCATTCATATACTATGTACTATACTGTGCGTTTCTTATATTCTAAGTTTTTCAGTGCAACTCACTCATATACTATGTACTACACTGTGCGTTTTTTATATTCTAAGTTTTTCAGTGCAACTCACTCATATACTATGTACTACACTGTGCGTTTCTTATATTCTAAGTTTTTCAGTGCAACTCACTCATATACTATGTACTACACTGTGCGTTTCTTATATTCTAAGTTTTTCAGTGCAACTCACTCATATACTATGTACTACACTGTGCATTTCGTGTAATGCGGGTTTTTCAGTAAATTCTAAGTTTTTCAGTGCAACTAACTCATTTCTATGTACTACACTGTGCGTTTCTTATATTCTAAGTTTTTCAGTGCAACTCACTCATATACTATGTACGACACTGTGCATGTCGTGTAATGCGGGTTTTTCAGTAAATTCTAAGTTTTTCAGTGCAACTCACTCATTTCTATGTACTACACTGTGCGTTTCTTATATTCTAAGTTTTTCAGTGCAACTCACTCATATACTATGTACTACACTGTGCGTTTCTTATATTCTAAGTTTTTCAGTGCAACTCACTCATATACTATGTACTACACTGTGCGTTTCTTATATTCTAAGTTTTTCAGTGCAACTCACTCATATACTATGTACTACACTGTGCGTTTCTTATATTCTAAGTTTTTCAGTGCAACTCACTCATATACTATGTACTACACTGTGCGTTTCTTATATTCTAAGTTTTTCAGTGCAACTCACTCATATACTATGTACTACACTGTGCATTTCGTGTAATGCGGGTTTTTCAGTAAATTCTAAGTTTTTCAGTGCAACTCACTCATATACTATTTACTACACTCTGCGTTTCTTATATTCTAAGTTTTTCAGTGCAACTCACTCATATACTATGTACTACACTGTGCGTTTCTTATATTCTAAGTTTTTCAGTGCAACTCACTCATATACTATGTACTACACTGTGCATTTCGTGTAATGCGGGTTTTTCAGTAAATTCTAAGTTTTTCAGTGCAACTCACTCATTTCTATGTACTACACTGTGCGTTTCTTATATTCTAAGTTTTTCAGTGCAACTCACTCATATACTATGTACTACACTGTGCATTTCTTATATTCTAAGTTTTTCAGTGCAACTCACTCATATACTATGTACTACACTGTGCGTTTCTTATATTCTAAGTTTTTCAGTGCAACTCACTCATATAATATGTACTACACTGTGCGTTTCTTAAATTCTAAGTTTTTCAGTGCAACTCACTCATATACTATGTACTACACTGTGCGTTTCTTATATTCTAAGTTTTTCAGTGCAACTCACTCATATACTATGTACTACACTGTGCGTTTCTTATATTCTAAGTTTTTCAGTGCAACTCACTCATATACTATGTACTACACTGTGCGTTTCTTATATTCTAAGTTTTTCAGTGCAACTCACTCATATACTATGTACTACACTGTGCGTTTCTTAAATTCTAAGTTTTTCAGTGCAACTCACTCATATACTATGTACTACACTGTGCGTTTCTTATATTCTAAGTTTTTCTGTGCAACTCACTCATATACTATGTACTACACTGTGCGTTTCTTATATTCTAAGTTTTTCAGTGCAACTCACTCATATACAATGTACTACACTGTGCGTTTCTTATATTCTAAGTTTTTCAGTGCAACTCACTCATATACTATGTACTACACTGTGCGTTTCTTATATTCTAAGTTTTTCAGTGCAACTCACTCATATGCTATGTAATACACTGTGCATTTCTTATATTCTAAGTTTTTCAGTGCATTTCACTCATATACTATGTACTACACTGTGCGTTTCTTATATTCTAAGTTTTTCAGTGCAACTCACTCATATACTATGTACTACACTGTGCATTTCGTGTAATGCGGGTTCTTCAGTAAATTCTAAGTTTTTCAGTGCAACTCATTCATATACTATGTACTATACTGTGCGTCTCTTATATTCTAAGTTTTTCAGTGCAACTCACTCATATACTATGTACTACACTGTGCGTTTTTTATATTCTAAGTTTTTCAGTGCAACTCACTCATATACTATGTACTACACTGTGCGTTTCTTATATTCTAAGTTTTTCAGTGCAACTCACTCATATACTATGTACTACACTGTGCGTTTCTTATATTCTAAGTTTTTCAGTGCAACTCACTCATATACTATGTACTACACTGTGCATTTCGTGTAATGCGGGTTTTTCAGTAAATTCTAAGTTTTTCAGTGCAACTAACTCATTTCTATGTACTACACTGTGCGTTTCTTATATTCTAAGTTTTTCAGTGCAACTCACTCATATACTATGTACGACACTGTGCATGTCGTGTAATGCGGGTTTTTCAGTAAATTCTAAGTTTTTCAGTGCAACTCACTCATTTCTATGTACTACACTGTGCGTTTCTTATATTCTAAGTTTTTCAGTGCAACTCACTCATATACTATGTACTACACTGTGCGTTTCTTATATTCTAAGTTTTTCAGTGCAACTCACTCATATACTATGTACTACACTGTGCGTATCTTAAATTCTAAGTTTTTCAGTGCAACTCACTCATATACTATGTACTACACTGTGCGTTTCTTATATTCTAAGTTTTTCAGTGCAACTCACTCATATACTATGTACTACACTGTTCGTTTCTTATATTCTAAGTTTTTCAGTGCAACTCACTCATATACTATGTACTACACTGTGCGTTTCTTATATTCTAAGTTTTTCAGTGCAACTCACTCATATACTATGTACTACACTGTGCGTTTCTTATATTCTAAGTTTTTCAGTGCAACTCACTCATATACTATGTACTACACTGTGCGTTTCTTATATTCTAAGTTTTTCAGTGCAACTCACTCATATACTATGTACTACACTGTGCATTTCGTGTAATGCGGGTTTTTCAGTAAATTCTAAGTTTTTCAGTGCAACTCATTCATATACTATGTACTATACTGTGCGTTTCTTATATTCTAAGTTTTTCAGTGCAACTCACTCATATACTATGTACTACACTGTGCGTTTCTTATATTCTAAGTTTTTCAGTGCAACTCATCATATACTATGTACTACACTGTGCGTTCCTTATATTCTAAGTTTTTGAGTGCAACTCACTCATATACTATGTACTACACTGTGCATTTCGTGTAATGCGGGTTTTTCAGTAAATTCTAAGTTTTTCAGTGCAACTCACTCATATACTATTTACTACACTCTGCGTTTCTTATATTCTAAGTTTTTCAGTGCAACTCACTCATATACTATGTACTACACTGTGCGTTTCTTATATTCTAAGTTTTTCAGTGCAACTCACTCATATACTATGTACTACACTGTGCATTTCGTGTAATGCGGGTTTTTCAGTATATTCTAAGTTTTTCAGTGCAACTCACTCATTTCTATGTACTACACTGTGCGTTTCTTATATTCTAAGTTTTTCAGTGCAACTCACTCATATACTATGTACTACACTGTGCATTTCTTATATTCTAAGTTTTTCAGTGCAACTCACTCATATAATATGTACTACACTGTGCGTTTCTTATATTCTAAGTTTTTCAGTGCAACTCACTAATATACTATGTACTACACTGTGCGTTTCTTATATTCTAAGTTTTTCAGTGCAACTCACTCATATACTATGTACTACACTGTGCGTTTCTTATATTCTAAGTTTTTGAGTGCAACTCACTCATATACTATGTACTACACTGTGCATTTCGTGTAATGCGGGTTTTTCAGTAAATTCTAAGTTTTTCAGTGCAACTCACTCATATACTATTTACTACACTCTGCGTTTCTTATATTCTAAGTTTTTCAGTGCAACTCACTCATATACTATGTACTACACTGTGCGTTTCTTATATTCTAAGTTTTTCAGTGCAACTCACTCATATACTATGTACTACACTGTGCATTTCGTGTAATGCGGGTTTTTCAGTAAATTCTAAGTTTTTCAGTGCAACTCACTCATTTCTATGTACTACACTGTGCGTTTCTTATATTCTAAGTTTTTCAGTGCAACTCACTCATATACTATGTACTACACTGTGCATTTCTTATATTCTAAGTTTTTCAGTGCAACTCACTCATATACTATGTACTACACTGTGCGTTCCTTATATTCTAAGTTTTTCAGTGCAACTCACTCATATACTATGTACTACACTGTGCGTTTCTTAAATTCTAAGTTTTTCAGTGCAACTCACTCATATACTATGTACTACACTGTGCGTTTCTTATATTCTAAGTTTTTCAGTGCAACTCACTCATATACTATGTACTACACTGTGCGTTTCTTATATTCTAAGTTTTTCAGTGCAACTCACTCATATACTATGTACTACACTGTGCATTTCGTGTAATGCGGGTTTTTCAGTAAATTCTAAGTTTTTCAGTGCAACTAACTCATTTCTATGTACTACACTGTGCGTTTCTTATATTCTAAGTTTTTCAGTGAAACTCACTCATATACTATGTACGACACTGTGCATGTCGTGTAATGCGGGTTTTTCAGTAAATTCTAAGTTTTTCAGTGCAACTCACTCATTTCTATGTACTACACTGTGCGTTTCTTATATTCTAAGTTTTTCAGTGCAACTCACTCATATACTATGTACTACACTGTGCGTTTCTTATATTCTAAGTTTTTCAGTGCAACTCACTCATATACTATGTACTACACTGTGCGTATCTTAAATTCTAAGTTTTTCAGTGCAACTCACTCATATACTATGTACTACACTGTGCGTTTCTTATATTCTAAGTTTTTCAGTGCAACTCACTCATATACTATGTACTACACTGTTCGTTTCTTATATTCTAAGTTTTTCAGTGCAACTCACTCATATACTATGTACTACACTGTGCGTTTCTTATATTCTAAGTTTTTCAGTGCAACTCACTCATATACTATGTACTACACTGTGCGTTTCTTATATTCTAAGTTTTTCAGTGCAACTCACTCATATACTATGTACTACACTGTGCGTTTCTTATATTCTAAGTTTTTCAGTGCAACTCACTCATATACTATGTACTACACTGTGCATTTCGTGTAATGCGGGTTTTTCAGTAAATTCTAAGTTTTTCAGTGCAACTCATTCATATACTATGTACTATACTGTGCGTTTCTTATATTCTAAGTTTTTCAGTGCAACTCACTCATATACTATGTACTACACTGTGCGTTTCTTATATTCTAAGTTTTTCAGTGCAACTCATCATATACTATGTACTACACTGTGCGTTCCTTATATTCTAAGTTTTTGAGTGCAACTCACTCATATACTATGTACTACACTGTGCATTTCGTGTAATGCGGGTTTTTCAGTAAATTCTAAGTTTTTCAGTGCAACTCACTCATATACTATTTACTACACTCTGCGTTTCTTATATTCTAAGTTTTTCAGTGCAACTCACTCATATACTATGTACTACACTGTGCGTTTCTTATATTCTAAGTTTTTCAGTGCAACTCACTCATATACTATGTACTACACTGTGCATTTCGTGTAATGCGGGTTTTTCAGTATATTCTAAGTTTTTCAGTGCAACTCACTCATTTCTATGTACTACACTGTGCGTTTCTTATATTCTAAGTTTTTCAGTGCAACTCACTCATATACTATGTACTACACTGTGCATTTCTTATATTCTAAGTTTTTCAGTGCAACTCACTCATATACTAGTACTACACTGTGCGTTTCTTATATTCTAAGTTTTTCAGTGCAACTCACTAATATACTATGTACTACACTGTGCGTTTCTTATATTCTAAGTTTTTCAGTGCAACTCACTCATATACTATGTACTACACTGTGCGTTTCTTATATTCTAAGTTTTTGAGTGCAACTCACTCATATACTATGTACTACACTGTGCATTTCGTGTAATGCGGGTTTTTCAGTAAATTCTAAGTTTTTCAGTGCAACTCACTCATATACTATTTACTACACTCTGCGTTTCTTATATTCTAAGTT
Source organism: Mus caroli (assembly GCF_978045245.1). NCBI lineage: Eukaryota > Metazoa > Chordata > Mammalia > Rodentia > Muridae > Mus > Mus caroli. Next base: position 122,580 of record NW_028227329.1, on the reverse strand, counting down.
TTTCAGTGCAACTCACTCATATACTATGTACTACACTGTGCGTTTCTTATATTCTAAGTTTTTCAGTGCAACTCACTCATATACTATGTACTACACTGTGCATTTCGTGTAATGCGGGTTTTTCAGTAAATTCTAAGTTTTTCAGTGCAACTCACTCATTTCTATGTACTACACTGTGCGTTTCTTATATTCTAAGTTTTTCAGTGCAACTCACTCATATACTATGTACTACACTGTGCATTTCTTATATTCTAAGTTTTTCAGTGCAACTCACTCATATACTATGTACTACACTGTGCGTTTCTTATATTCTAAGTTTTTCAGTGCAACTCACTCATATACTATGTACTACACTGTGCGTTTCTTAAATTCTAAGTTTTTCAGTGCAACTCACTCATATACTATGTACTACACTGTGCGTTTCTTATATTCTAAGTTTTTCAGTGCAACTCACTCATATACTATGTACTACACTGTGCGTTTCTTATATTCTAAGTTTTTCAGTGCAACTCACTCATATACAATGTACTACACTGTGCGTTTCTTATATTCTAAGTTTTTCAGTGCAACTCACTCATATACTATGTACTACACTGTGCGTTTCTTATATTCTAAGTTTTTCAGTGCAACTCACTCATATACTATGTACTACACTGTGCGTTTCTTATATTCTAAGTTTTTCAGTGCAACTCACTCATATACTATGTACTACACTGTGCGTTTCTTATATTCTAAGTTTTTCAGTGCAACTCACTCATATGCTATGTACTACACTGTGCGTTTCTTATATTCTAAGTTTTTCAGTGCAATTCACTCATATACTATGTACTACACTGTGCGTTTCTTATATTCTAAGTTTTTCAGTGCAACTCACTCATATACTATGTACTACACTGTGCATTTCGTGTAATGCGGGTTCTTCAGTAAATTCTAAGTTTTTCAGTGCAACTCACTCATATACTATGTACTACACTGTGCGTTTCTTATATTCTAAGTTTTTCAGTGCAACTCACTCATATACTATGTACTACACTGTGCGTTTTTTATATTCTAAGTTTTTCAGTGCAACTCACTCATATACTATGTACTACACTGTGCATTTCGTGTAATGCGGGTTTTTCAGTAAATTCTAAGTTTTTCAGTGCAACTCACTCATATACTATGTACTGCACTGTGCGTTTCTTAAATTCTAAGTTTTTCAGTGCAACTCACTCATTTCTATGTAGTACACTGTGCGTTTCTTATATTCTAAGTTTTTCAGTGCAACTCACTCATATACTATGTACTACACTGTGCGTTTCTTATATTCTAAGTTTTTCAGTGCAACTCACTCATATACTATGTACTACACTGTGCGTTTCTTATATTCTAAGTTTTTCAGTGCAACTCACTCATATACTATGTACTACACTGTGTGTTTCTTATATTCTAAGTTTTTCAGTGCAACTCACTCATATACTATGTACTACACTGTGCGTTTCTTATATTCTAAGTTTTTCAGTGCAACTCACTCATATACTATGTACTACACTGTACGTTTCTTATATTCTAAGTTTTTCAGTGCAACTCACTGATATACTATGTACTACACTGTGCGTTTCTTATATTCTAAGTTTTTCAGTGCAACTCACTCATATACTATGTACTACACTGTGCGTTTCTTATATTCTAAGTTTTTCAGTGCAACTCACTCATATACTATGTACTACACTGTGCATTTCGTGTAATGCGGGTTTTTCAGTAAATTCTAAGTTTTTCAGTGCAACTCACTCATATACTATTTACTACACTCTGCGTTTCTTATATTCTAAGTTTTTCAGTGCAACTCACTCATATACTATGTACTACACTGTGCGTTTCTTATATTCTAAGTTTTTCAGTGCAACTCACTCATATACTATGTACTACACTGTGCATTTCGTGTAATGCGGGTTTTTCAGTAAATTCTAAGTTTTTCAGTGCAACTCACTCATTTCTATGTACTACACTGTGCGTTTCTTATATTCTAAGTTTTTCAGTGCAACTCACTCATATACTATGTACTACACTGTGCATTTCTTATATTCTAAGTTTTTCAGTGCAACTCACTCATATACTATGTACTACACTGTGCGTTTCTTATATTCTAAGTTTTTCAGTGCAACTCACTCATATACTATGTACTACACTGTGCGTTTCTTAAATTCTAAGTTTTTCAGTGCAACTCACTCATATACTATGTACTACACTGTGCGTTTCTTATATTCTAAGTTTTTCAGTGCAACTCACTCATATACTATGTACTACACTGTGCGTTTCTTATATTCTAAGTTTTTCAGTGCAACTCACTCATATACTATGTACTACACTGTGCGTTTCTTATATTCTAAGTTTTTCAGTGCAACTCACTCATATACTATGTACTACACTGTGCGTTTCTTAAATTCTAAGTTTTTCAGAGCAACGCACTCATATACTATGTACTACACTGTGCGTTTCTTATATTCTAAGTTTTTCAGTGCAACTCACTCATATACTATGTACTACACTGTGCGTTTCTTATATTCTAAGTTTTTCAGTGCAACTCACTCATATACAATGTACTACACTGTGCGTTTCTTATATTCTAAGTTTTTCAGTGCAACTCACTCATATACTATGTACTACACTTTGCGTTTCTTATATTCTAAGTTTTTCAGTGCAACTCACTCATATGCTATGTAATACACTGTGCATTTCTTATATTCTAAGTTTTTCAATGCAACTCACTCATATACTATGTACTACTCTGTGCGTTTCTTATATTCTAAGTTTTTCAGTGCAACTCACTCAAATACTATGTACTACACTGTGCATTTCGTGTAATGCGGGTATTTCTGTAAATTCTAAGTTTTTCAGTGCAACTCACTCATATACTATGTACTACACTGTGCGTTTCTTATATTCTAAGTTTTTCAGTGCAACTCACTCATATAATATGTACTACACTGTGCGTTTCTTATATTCTAAGTTTTTCAGTGCAACTCACTCAAATACTATGTACTACACTGTGCATTTCGTGTAATGCGGGTATTTCAGTAAATTCTAAGTTTTTCAGTTCAACTCACTCATATACTATGTACTACACTGGGCGTTTCTTATATTCTAAGTTTTTCAGTGCAACTCACTCATATACTATGTACTACACTGTGCGTTTCTTATATTCTAAGTTTTTCAGTGCAACTCACTCATATACTATGTACTACACTGTGCGTTTCTTATTTTCTAAGTTTTTCAGTGCAACTCACTCATATACTATGTACTACACTGTGCGTTTCCTATATTCTAAGTTTTTCAGTGCAACTCACTCATATACTATGTACTACACTTTGCGTTTCTTATATTCTAAGTTTTTCAGTGCAATCACTCATATACTATGTACTACACTGTGCGTTTCTTATATTCTAAGTTTTTCAGTGCAACTCACTCATATACAATGTACTACACTGTGCATTTCGTCTAATGCGGGTTTTTCAGTAAATTCTAAGTTTTTCAGTGCAACTCACTCATATACAATGTACTACACTGTGCATTTCGTCTAATGCGGGTTTTTCAGTAAATTCTAAGTTTTTCAATGCAACTCACTCATATACTATGTACTACACTTTGCGTTTCTTATATTCTAAGTTTTTCAGTAAAATCACTCATATACTATGTACTACACTGTGCGTTTCATGTAATGCGGGTTTTTCAGTAAATTCTAAGTTTTTCAGTTCAACTCACTCATATACTATGTACTACACTGTGCGTTTCTTATATTCTAAGTTTTTCAGTGCAACTCACTCATATACTATGTACTACACTGTGCATTTCGTGCAATGCGGGTTTTTGAGTAAATTCTTAGTTTTTCAGTGCAACTCACTCATATACTATGTACTACACTGTGCGTTTCTTATATTCTAAGTTTTTCAGTGCAACTCACTCATATACTATGTACTACACTGTGCGTTTCTTATATTCTAAGTTTTTCAGTGCAACTCACTCATATACTATGTACTACACTGTGCGTTTCTTATATTCTAAGTTTTTCAGTGCAACTCACTCATATACTATGTACTACACTGTGCGTTTCTTATTTTCTAAGTTTTTCAGTGCAACTCACTCATATACTATGTACTACACTGTGAGTTTTTTATATTCTAAGTTTTTCAGTGCAACTCACTCATATACTATGTACTACACTGTGCGTTTCTTATTTTCTAAGTTTTTCAGTGCAACTCACTCATATACTATGTACTACACTGTGCGTTTCTTATATTCTAAGTTTTTCAGTGCAACTCACTCATATCCAATGTACTACACTGTGCATTTCGTCTAATGCGGGTTTTTCAGTAAATTCTAAGTTTTTCAGTGCAACTCACTCATATACTATGTACTACACTTTGCGTTTCTTATATTCTAAGTTTTTCAGTGCAATCACTCATATACTATGTACTACACTGTGCGTTTCTTATATTCTAAGTTTTTCAGTGCAACTCACTCATATACTATGTACTACACAGTGCATTTCATGTAATGCGGGTTTTTCAGTAAATTCTAAGTTTTTCAGTGCAACTCACTCATATACTATGTACTACACTGTGCGTTTCTTATATTCTAAGTTTTTCAGTGCAACTCACTCATATACTATGTACTACACTGTGCATTTCGTGCAATGCGGGTTTTTCAGTAAATTCTTAGTTTTTCAGTGCAACTCACTCATATACTATGTACTACACTGTGCGTTTCTTATATTCTAAGTTTTTCAGTGCAACTCACTCATATACTATGTACTACACTGTGCGTTTCATATATTCTAAGTTTTTCAGTGCAACTCACTCATATACTATGTACTACACTGTGCGTTTCCTATATTCTAAGTTTTTCAGTGCAACTCATTCATATACTATGTACTACACTTTGCGTTTCTTATATTCTAAGTTTTTCAGTGCAATCACTCATATACTATGTACTACACTGTGCGTTTCTTATATTCTAAGTTTTTCAGTGCAACTCACTCATATACTATGTACTACACTGTGCATTTCATGTAATGCGGGTTTTTCAGTAAATTCTAAGTTTTTCAGTGCAACTCACTCATATACTATGTACTACACTGTGCGTTTCTTATATTCTAAGTTTTTCAGTGCAACTCACTGATATACTATGTACTACACTGTGCGTTTCTTATATTCTAAGTTTTTCAGTGCAACTCACTCATATACTATGTACTACACTGTGCGTTTCTTATATTCTAAGTTTTTCAGTGCAACTCACTCATATACTATGTACTACACTGTGCATTTCGTGTAATGCGGGTTTTTCAGTAAATTCTAAGTTTTTCAGTGCAACTCACTCATATACTATTTACTACACTCTGCGTTTCTTATATTCTAAGTTTTTCAGTGCAACTCACTCATATACTATGTACTACACTGTGCGTTTCTTATATTCTAAGTTTTTCAGTGCAACTCACTCATATACTATGTACTACACTGTGCATTTCGTGTAATGCGGGTTTTTCAGTAAATTCTAAGTTTTTCAGTGCAACTCACTCATTTCTATGTACTACACTGTGCGTTTCTTATATTCTAAGTTTTTCAGTGCAACTCACTCATATACTATTTACTACACTGTGCATTTCTTATATTCTAAGTTTTTCAGTGCAACTCACTCATATACAATGTACTACACTGTGCGTTTCTTATATTCTAAGTTTTTCAGTGCAACTCACTCATATACTATGTACTACACTGTGCGTTTCTTAAATTCTAAGTTTTTCAGTGCAACTCACTCATATACTATGTACTACACTGTGCGTTTCTTATATTCTAAGTTTTTCAGTGCAACTCACTCATATACTATGTACTACACTGTGCGTTTCTTATATTCTAAGTTTTTCAGTGCAACTCACTCATATACTATGTACTACACTGTGCGTTTCTTATATTCTAAGTTTTTCAGTGCAACTCACTCATATACTATGTACTACACTGTGCGTTTCTTAAATTCTAAGTTTTTCAGAGCAACGCACTCATATACTATGTACTACACTGTGCGTTTCTTATATTCTAAGTTTTTCAGTGCAACTCACTCATATACTATGTACTACACTGTGCGTTTCTTATATTCTAAGTTTTTCAGTGCAACTCACTCATATACAATGTACTACACTGTGCGTTTCTTATATTCTAAGTTTTTCAGTGCAACTCACTCATATACTATGTACTACACTGTGCGTTTCTTATATTCTAAGTTTTTCAGTGCAACTCACTCATATGCTATGTAATACACTGTGCATTTCTTATATTCTAAGTTTTTCAATGCAACTCACTCATATACTATGTACTACTCTGTGCGTTTCTTATATTCTAAGTTTTTCAGTGCAACTCACTCAAATACTATGTACTACACTGTGCATTTCGTGTAATGCGGGTATTTCTGTAAATTCTAAGTTTTTCAGTGCAACTCACTCATATACTATGTACTACACTGTGCGTTTCTTATATTCTAAGTTTTTCAGTGCAACTCACTCATATAATATGTACTACACTGTGCGTTTCTTATATTCTAAGTTTTTCAGTGCAACTCACTCAAATACTATGTACTACACTGTGCATTTCGTGTAATGCGGGTATTTCAGTAAATTCTAAGTTTTTCAGTTCAACTCACTCATATACTATGTACTACACTGGGCGTTTCTTATATTCTAAGTTTTTCAGTGCAACTCACTCATATACTATGTACTACACTGTGCGTTTCTTATATTCTAAGTTTTTCAGTGCAACTCACTCATATACTATGTACTACACTGTGCGTTTCTTATTTTCTAAGTTTTTCAGTGCAACTCACTCATATACTATGTACTACACTGTGCGTTTCCTATATTCTAAGTTTTTCAGTGCAACTCACTCATATACTATGTACTACACTTTGCGTTTCTTATATTCTAAGTTTTTCAGTGCAATCACTCATATACTATGTACTACACTGTGCGTTTCTTATATTCTAAGTTTTTCAGTGCAACTCACTCATATACAATGTACTACACTGTGCATTTCGTCTAATGCGGGTTTTTCAGTAAATTCTAAGTTTTTCAGTGCAACTCACTCATATACAATGTACTACACTGTGCATTTCGTCTAATGCGGGTTTTTCAGTAAATTCTAAGTTTTTCAATGCAAGTCACTCATATACTATGTACTACACTTTGCGTTTCTTATATTCTAAGTTTTTCAGTAAAATCACTCATATACTATGTACTACACTGTGCGTTTCATGTAATGCGGGTTTTTCAGTAAATTCTAAGTTTTTCAGTTCAACTCACTCATATACTATGTACTACACTGTGCGTTTCTTATATTCTAAGTTTTTCAGTGCAACTCACTCATATACTATGTACTACACTGTGCATTTCGTGCAATGCGGGTTTTTGAGTAAATTCTTAGTTTTTCAGTGCAACTCACTCATATACTATGTACTACACTGTGCGTTTCTTATATTCTAAGTTTTTCAGTGCAACTCACTCATATACTATGTACTACACTGTGCGTTTCTTATATTCTAAGTTTTTCAGTGCAACTCACTCATATACTATGTACTACACTGTGCGTTTCTTATATTCTAAGTTTTTCAGTGCAACTCACTCATATACTATGTACTACACTGTGCGTTTCTTATTTTCTAAGTTTTTCAGTGCAACTCACTCATATACTATGTACTACACTGTGAGTTTTTTATATTCTAAGTTTTTCAGTGCAACTCACTCATATACTATGTACTACACTGTGCGTTTCTTATTTTCTAAGTTTTTCAGTGCAACTCACTCATATACTATGTACTACACTGTGCGTTTCTTATATTCTAAGTTTTTCAGTGCAACTCACTCATATCCAATGTACTACACTGTGCATTTCGTCTAATGCGGGTTTTTCAGTAAATTCTAAGTTTTTCAGTGCAACTCACTCATATACTATGTACTACACTTTGCGTTTCTTATATTCTAAGTTTTTCAGTGCAATCACTCATATACTATGTACTACACTGTGCGTTTCTTATATTCTAAGTTTTTCAGTGCAACTCACTCATATACTATGTACTACACAGTGCATTTCATGTAATGCGGGTTTTTCAGTAAATTCTAAGTTTTTCAGTGCAACTCACTCATATACTATGTACTACACTGTGCGTTTCTTATATTCTAAGTTTTTCAGTGCAACTCACTCATATACTATGTACTACACTGTGCATTTCGTGCAATGCGGGTTTTTCAGTAAATTCTTAGTTTTTCAGTGCAACTCACTCATATACTATGTACTACACTGTGCGTTTCTTATATTCTAAGTTTTTCAGTGCAACTCACTCATATACTATGTACTACACTGTGCGTTTCATATATTCTAAGTTTTTCAGTGCAACTCACTCATATACTATGTACTACACTGTGCGTTTCCTATATTCTAAGTTTTTCAGTGCAACTCATTCATATACTATGTACTACACTTTGCGTTTCTTATATTCTAAGTTTTTCAGTGCAATCACTCATATACTATGTACTACACTGTGCGTTTCTTATATTCTAAGTTTTTCAGTGCAACTCACTCATATACTATGTACTACACTGTGCATTTCATGTAATGCGGGTTTTTCAGTAAATTCTAAGTTTTTCAGTGCAACTCACTCATATACTATGTACTACACTGTGCGTTTCTTATATTCTAAGTTTTTCAGTGCAACTCACTCATATACTATGTACTACACTGTGCATTTCGTGCAATGCGGGTTTTTCAGTAAATTCTTAGTTTTTCAGTGCAACTCACTCATATACTATGTACTACACTGTGCGTTTCTTATATTCTAAGTTTTTCAGTGCAACTCACTCATATACTATGTACTACAATGTGCGTTTCTTATATTCTATGTTTTTCAGTGCAACTCACTCATATACTATGTACTACACTGTGCGTTTCTTATATTCTAAGTTTTTCAGTACAACTCACTCATATACTATGTACTACACTGTGCGTTTCTTATATTCTAAGTTTTTCAGTGCAACTCACTCATATACTATGTACTACACTGTGCATTTCATGTAATGCGGGTTTTTCAGTAAATTCTAAGTTTTTCAGTGCAACTCACTCATATACTATGTACTACACTGTGCATTTCATGTAATGCGGGTTTTTCAGTAAATTCTAAGTTTTTCAGTGCAACTCACTCATATACTATGTACTACACTGTGCGTTTCTTATATTCTAAGTTTTTCAGTGCAACTCACTCATATACTATGTACTACACTGTGCATTTCGTGCAATGCGGATTTTTCAGTAAATTCTTAGTTTTTCAGTGCAACTCACTCATATACTATGTACTACACTGTGCGTTTCTTATATTCTAAGTTTTTCAGTGCAACTCACTCATATACTATGTACTACACTGTGCGTTTCTTATATTCTAAGTTTTTCAGTGCAACTCACTCATATATTATGTACTACGCTGTGCGTTTCTTATATTCTAAGTTTTTCAGTGCAACTCACTCATATACTATGTACTACACTGTGCGTTTCTTATATTCTAAGTTTTTCAGTGCAACTCACTCATATACTATGTACTACACTGTGCGTTTCTTATATTCTAAGTTTTTCAGTGCAACTCACTCATATACTATGTACTACACTGTGCGTTTCTTATTTTCTAAGTTTTTCAGTGCAACTCACTCATATACTATGTACTACACTGTGAGTTTCTTATATTCTAAGTTTTTCAGTGCAACTCACTCATATACTATGTACTACACTGTGCGTTTCTTATTTTCTAAGTTTTTCAGTGCAACTCACTCATATACTATGTACTACACTGTGCGTTTCTTATATTCTAAGTTTTTCAGTGCAACTCACTCATATCCAATGTACTACACTGTGCATTTCGTCTAATGCGGGTTTTTCAGTAAATTCTAAGTTTTTCAGTGCAACTCACTCATATACTATGTACTACACTTTGCGTTTCTTATATTCTAAGTTTTTCAGTGCAATCACTCATGTACTATGTACTACACTGTGCGTTTCTTATATTCTAAGTTTTTCAGTGCAACTCACTCATATACTATGTACTACACAGTGCATTTCATGTAATGCGGGTTTTTCAGTAAATTCTAAGTTTTTCAGTGCAACTCACTCATATACTATGTACTACACTGTGCGTTTCTTATATTCTAAGTTTTTCAGTGCAACTCACTCATATACTATGTACTACACTGTGCATTTCGTGCAATGCGGGTTTTTCAGTAAATTCTTAGTTTTTCAGTGCAACTCACTCATATACTATGTACTACACTGTGCGTTTCTTATATTCTAAGTTTTTCAGTGCAACTCATTCATATACTATGTACTACACTGTGCGTTTCTTATATTCTAAGTTTTTCAGTGCAACTCACTCATATACTATGTACTACACTGTGCGTTTCTTATATTCTAAGTTTTTCAGTGCAACTCACTCATATACTATGTACTACACTGTGCGTTTCTTATTTTCTAAGTTTTTCAGTGCAACTCACTCATATACTATGTACTACACTGTGCGTTTCTTATATTCTAAGTTTTTCAGTGCAACTCACTCATGTACTATGTACTACACTGTGCATTTCGTGCAATGCGGGTTTTTCAGTAAATTCTTAGTTTTTCAGTGCAACTCACTCATATACTATGTACTACACTGTGCGTTTCTTATATTCTAAGTTTTTCAGTGCAACTCACTCATATACTATGTACTACACTGTGCGTTTCTTATATTCTAAGTTTTTCAGTGCAACTCACTCATATACTATGTACTACACTGTGCGTTTCTTATATTCTAAGTTTTTCAGTGCAACTCACTCATATACTATGTACTACACTGTGCGTTTCTTATTTTCTAAGTTTTTCAGTGCAACTCACTCATATACTATGTACTACACTGTGCGTTTCTTATATTCTAAGTTTTTCAGTGCAACTCACTCATATACTATGTACTACACTGTGCGTTTCTTATTTTCTAAGTTTTTCAGTGCAACTCACTCATATACTATGTACTACACTGTGCGTTTCTTATATTCTAAGTTTTTCAGTGCAACTCACTCATATCCAATGTACTACACTGTGCATTTCGTCTAATGCGGGTTTTTTAGTAAATTCTAAGTTTTTCAGTGCAACTCACTCATATCCAATGTACTACACTGTGCATTTCGTCTAATGCGGGTTTTTCAGTAAATTCTAAGTTTTTCAGTGCAACTCACTCATATACAATGTACTACACTGTGCATTTCGTCTAATGCGGGTTTTTCAGTAAATTCTAAGTTTTTCAGTGCAACTCACTCATATACAATGTACTACACTGTGCATTTCGTCTAATGCGGGTTTTTCAGTAAATTCTAAGTTTTTCAGTGCAACTCACTCATATACAATGTACTACACTGTGCATTTCGTCTAATGCGGGTTTTTCAGTAAATTCTAAGTTTTTCAGTGCAACTCACTCATATACAATGTACTACACTGTGCATTTCGTCTAATGCGGGTTTTTCAGTAAATTCTAAGTTTTTCAGTGCAACTCACTCATATACAATATACTACACTGTGCATTTCGTCTAATGCGGGTTTTTCAGTAAATTCTAAGTTTTTCAGTGCAACTCACTCATATACAATGTACTACACTGTGCATTTCGTCTAATGCGGGTTTTTCAGTAAATTCTAAGTTTTTCAATGCAACTCACTCATATACAATGTACTACACTGTGCATTTCGTCTAATGCGGGTTTTTCAGTAAATTCTAAGTTTTTCAGTGCAACTCACTCATATACAATGTACTACACTGTGCATTTCGTCTAATGCGGGTTTTTCAGTAAATTCTAAGTTTTTCAGTGCAACTCACTCATATACAATGTACTACACTGTGCATTTCGTCTAATGCGGGTTTTTCAGTAAATTCTAAGTTTTTCAGTGCAACTCTCTCATATACAATGTACTACACTGTGCATTTCGTCTAATGCGGGTTTTTCAGTAAATTCTAAGTTTTTCAATGCAACTCACTCATATACTATGTACTACTCTGTGCGTTTCTTATATTCTAAGTTTTTCAGTGCAACTCACTCAAATACTATGTACTACACTGTGCATTTCGTGTAATGCGGGTATTTCAGTAAATTCTAAGTTTTTCAGTGCAACTCACTCATATACTATGTACTACACTGTGCGTTTCTTATATTCTAAATTTTTCAGTGCAACTCACTCATATAATATGTACTACACTGTGCGTTTCTTATATTCTAAGTTTTTCAGTGCAACTCACTCAAATACTATGTACTACACTGTGCATTTCATGTAATGCGGGTATTTCAGTAAATTCTAAGTTTTTCAGTTCAACTCACTCATATACTATGTACTACACTGGGCGTTTCTTATATTCTAAGTTTTTCAGTGCAACTCACTCATATACTATGTACTACACTGTGCGTTTCTTATATTCTAAGTTTTTCAGTTCAACTCACTCATATACTATGTACTACACTGTGCGTTTCTTATTTTCTAAGTTTTTCAGTGCAACTCACTCATATACTATGTACTACACTGTGCGTTTCCTATATTCTAAGTTTTTCAGTGCAACTCACTCATATACTATGTACTACACTTTGCGTTTCTTATATTCTAAGTTTTTCAGTGCAATCACTCATATACTATGTACTACACTGTGCGTTTCTTATATTCTAAGTTTTTCAGTGCAACTCACTCATATACTATGTACTACACTGTGCATTTCATGTAATGCGGGTTTTTCAGTAAATTCTAAGTTTTTCAGTGCAACTCACTCATATACTATGTACTACACTGTGCGTTTCTTATATTCTAAGTTTTTCAGTGCAACTCACTCATATACTATGTACTACACTGTGCGTTTCTTATTTTCTAAGTTTTTCAGTGCAACTCACTCATATACTATGTACTACACTGTGCGTTTCCTATATTCTAAGTTTTTCAGTGCAACTCACTCATATACTATGTACTACACTTTGCGTTTCTTATATTCTAAGTTTTTCAGTGCAATCACTCATATACTATGTACTACACTGTGCGTTTCTTATATTCTAAGTTTTTCAGTGCAACTCACTCATATACTATGTACTACACTGTGCGTTTCTTATATTCTAAGTTTTTCAGTGCAACTCACTCATATACTATGTACTACACTGTGCGTTTCTTATTTTCTAAGTTTTTCAGTGCAACTCACTCATATACTATGTACTACACTGTGCGTTTCTTATATTCTAAGTTTTTCAGTGCAACGCACTCATGTACTATGTACTACACTGTGCATTTCGTGCAATGCGGGTTTTTCAGTAAATTCTTAGTTTTTCAGTGCAACTCACTCATATACTATGTACTACACTGTGCGTTTCTTATATTCTAAGTTTTTCAGTGCAACTCACTCATATACTATGTACTACACTGTGCGTTTCTTATATTCTAAGTTTTTCAGTGCAACTCACTCATATACTATGTACTACACTGTGCGTTTCTTATATTCTAAGTTTTTCAGTGCAACTCACTCATATACTATGTACTACACTGTGCGTTTCTTATATTCTAAGTTTTTCAGTGCAACTCACTCATATACTATGTACTACACTGTGCGTTTCTTATTTTCTAAGTTTTTCAGTGCAAGTCACTCATATACTATGTACTACACTGTGCGTTTCTTATATTCTAAGTTTTTCAGTGCAACTCCCTCATATACTATGTACTACACTGTGCGTTTCTTATTTTCTAAGTTTTTCAGTGCAAGTCACTCATATACTATGTACTACACTGTGCGTTTCTTATATTCTAAGTTTTTCAGTGCAACTCACTCATATCCAATGTACTACACTGTGCATTTCGTCTAATGCGGGTTTTTCAGTAAATTCTAAGTTTTTCAGTGCAACTCACTCATATCCAATGTACTACACTGTGCATTTCGTCTAATGCGGGTTTTTCAGTAAATTCTAAGTTTTTCAGTGCAACTCACTCATATACAATGTACTACACTGTGCATTTCGTCTAATGCGGGTTTTTCAGTAAATTCTAAGTTTTTCAGTGCAACTCACTCATATACAATGTACTACACTGTGCATTTCGTCTAATGCGGGTTTTTCAGTAAATTCTAAGTTTTTCAGTGCAACTCACTCATATACAATGTACTACACTGTGCATTTCGTCTAATGCGGGTTTTTCAGTAAATTCTAAGTTTTTCAGTGCAACTCACTCATATACAATATACTACACTGTGCATTTCGTCTAATGCGGGTTTTTCAGTAAATTCTAAGTTTTTCAGTGCAACTCACTCATATACAATGTACTACACTGTGCATTTCGTCTAATGCGGGTTTTTCAGTAAATTCTAAGTTTTTCAATGCAACTCACTCATATACAATGTACTACACTGTGCATTTCGTCTAATGCGGGTTTTTCAGTAAATTCTAAGTTTTTCAGTGCAACTCACTCATATACAATGTACTACACTGTGCATTTCGTCTAATGCGGGTTTTTCAGTAAATTCTAAGTTTTTCAGTGCAACTCACTCATATACAATGTACTACACTGTGCATTTCGTCTAATGCGGGTTTTTCAGTAAATTCTAAGTTTTTCAGTGCAACTCTCTCATATACAATGTACTGCACTGTGCATTTCGTCTAATGCGGGTTTTTCAGTAAATTCTAAGTTTTTCAATGCAACTCACTCATATACTATGTACTACTCTGTGCGTTTCTTATATTCTAAGTTTTTCAGTGCAACTCACTCAAATACTATGTACTACACTGTGCATTTCGTGTAATGCGGGTATTTCAGTAAATTCTAAGTTTTTCAGTGCAACTCACTCATATACTATGTACTACACTGTGCGTTTCTTATATTCTAAGTTTTTCAGTGCAACTCACTCATATAATATGTACTACACTGTGCGTTTCTTATATTCTAAGTTTTTCAGTGCAACTCACTCAAATACTATGTACTACACTGTGCATTTCGTGTAATGCGGGTATTTCAGTAAATTCTAAGTTTTTCAGTTCAACTCACTCATATACTATGTACTACACTGGGCGTTTCTTATATTCTAAGTTTTTCAGTGCAACTCACTCATATACTATGTACTACACTGTGCGTTTCTTATATTCTAAGTTTTTCAGTGCAACTCACTCATATACTATGTACTACACTGTGCGTTTCTTATTTTCTAAGTTTTTCAGTGCAACTCACTCATATACTATGTACTACACTGTGCGTTTCCTATATTCTAAGTTTTTCAGTGCAACTCACTCATATACTATGTACTACACTTTGCGTTTCTTATATTCTAAGTTTTTCAGTGCAATCACTCATATACTATGTACTACACTGTGCGTTTCTTATATTCTAAGTTTTTCAGTGCAACTCACTCATATACTATGTACTACACTGTGCATTTCATGTAATGCGGGTTTTTCAGTAAATTCTAAGTTTTTCAGTGCAACTCACTCATATACTATGTACTACACTGTGCGTTTCTTATATTCTAAGTTTTTCAGTGCAACTCACTCATATACTATGTACTACACTGTGCGTTTCTTATTTTCTAAGTTTTTCAGTGCAACTCACTCATATACTATGTACTACACTGTGCGTTTCCTATATTCTAAGTTTTTCAGTGCAACTCACTCATATACTATGTACTACACTTTGCGTTTCTTATATTCTAAGTTTTTCAGTGCAATCACTCATATACTATGTACTACACTGTGCGTTTCTTATATTCTAAGTTTTTCAGTGCAACTCACTCATATACTATGTACTACACTGTGCATTTCATGTAATGCGGGTTTTTCAGTAAATTCTTAGTTTTTCAGTGCAACTCACTCATATACTATGTACTACACTGTGCGTTTCTTATATTCTAAGTTTTTCAGTGCAACTCACTCATATACTATGTACTACACTGTGCGTTTCTTATATTCTAAGTTTTTCAGTGCAACTCACTCATATACTATGTACTACACTGTGCATTTCGTGCAATGCGGGTTTTTCAGTAAATTCTTAGTTTTTCAGTGCAACTCACTCATATACTATGTACTACACTGTGCGTTTCTTATATTCTAAGTTTTTCAGTGCAACTCACTCATATACTATGTACTACACTGTGCGTTTCTTATATTCTAAGTTTTTCAGTGCAACTCACTCATATACTATGTACTACACTGTGCGTTTCCTATATTCTAAGTTTTTCAGTGCAACTCACTCATATACTATGTACTACACTTTGCGTTTCTTATATTCTAAGTTTTTCAGTGCAATCACTCATATACTATGTACTACACTGTGCGTTTCTTATATTCTAAGTTTTTCAGTGCAACTCACTCATATACTATGTACTACACTGTGCATTTCTTGTAATGCGGGTTTTTCAGTAAATTCTAAGTTTTTCAGTGCAACTCACTCATATACTATGTACTACACTGTGCGTTTCTTATATTCTAAGTTTTTCAGTGCAACTCACTCATATACTATGTACTACACTGTGCATTTCGTGCATTGCGGGTTTTTCAGTAAATTCTTAGTTTTTCAGTGCAACTCACTCATATACTATGTACTACACTGTGCGTTTCTTATATTCTAAGTTTTTCAGTGCAACTCACTCATATACTATGTACTACACTGTGCGTTTCTTATATTCTAAGTTTTTCAGTGCAACTCACTCATATACTATGTACTACACTGTGCGTTTCTTATATTCTAAGTTTTTCAGTGCAACTCACTCATATACTATGTACTACACTGTGCGTTTCTTATTTTCTAAGTTTTTCAGTGCAAGTCACTCATATACTATGTACTACACTGTGCGTTTCTTATATTCTAAGTTTTTCAGTGCAACTCACTCATATACTATGTACTACACTGTGCGTTTCTTATTTTCTAAGTTTTTCAGTGCAACTCACTCATATACTATGTACTACACTTTGCGTTTCTTATATTCTAAGTTTTTCAGTGCAATCACTCATATACTATGTACTACACTGTGCGTTTCTTATATTCTAAGTTTTTCAGTGCAACTCACTCATATACTATGTACTACACTGTGCATTTCATGTAATGCGGGTTTTTCAGTAAATTCTAAGTTTTTCAGTGCAACTCACTCATATACTATGTACTACACTGTGCGTTTCTTATATTCTAAGTTTTTCAGTGCAACTCACTCATATACTATGTACTACACTGTGCATTTCGTGCAATGTGGGTTTTTCAGTAAATTCTTAGTTTTTCAGTGCAACTCACTTATATACTATGTACTACACTGTGCGTTTCTTATATTCTAAGTTTTTCAGTGCAACTCACTCATATACTATGTACTACACTGTGCGTTTCTTATATTCTAAGTTTTTCAGTGCAACTCACTCATATACTATGTACTACGCTGTGCGTTTCTTATATTCTAAGTTTTTCAGTGCAACTCACTCATATACTATGTACTATGCTGTGCGTTTCTTATTTTCTAAGTTTTTCAGTGCAACTCACTCATATACTATGTACTACACTGTGCGTTTCTTATATTCTAAGTTTTTCAGTGCAACTCACTCATATACTATGTACTACACTGTGCGTTTCTTATTTTCTAAGTTTTTCAGTGCAACTCACTCATATACTATGTACTACACTGTGCGTTTCTTATATTCTAAGTTTTTCAGTGCAACTCACTCATATCCAATGTACTACACTGTGCATTTCGTCTAATGCGGGTTTTTCAGTAAATTCTAAGTTTTTCAGTGCAACTCACTCATATCCAATGTACTACACTGTGCATTTCGTCTAATGCGGGTTTTTCAGTAAATTCTAAGTTTTTCAGTGCAACTCACTCATATCCAATGTACTACACTGTGCATTTCGTCTAATGCAGGTTTTTCAGTAAATTCTAAGTTTTTCAGTGCAACTCACTCATATACTATGTACTACACTGTGCGTTTCCTATATTCTAAGTTTTTCAGTGCAACTCACTCATATACTATGTACTACACTTTGCGTTTCTTATATTCTAAGTTTTTCAGTGCAATCACTCATATACTATGTACTACACTGTGCGTTTCTTATATTCTAAGTTTTTCAGTGCAACTCACTCATATACTATGTACTACACTGTGCATTTCATGTAATGCGGGTTTTTCAGTAAATTCTAAGTTTTTCAGTGCAACTCACTCATATACTATGTACTACACTGTGCGTTTCTTATATTCTAAGTTTTTCAGTGCAACTCACTCATATACTATGTACTACACTGTGCATTTCGTGCATTGCGGGTTTTTCAGTAAATTCTTAGTTTTTCAGTGCAACTCACTCATATACTATGTACTACACTGTGCGTTTCTTATATTCTAAGTTTTTCAGTGCAACTCACTCATATACTATGTACTACACTGTGCGTTTCTTATATTCTAAGTTTTTCAGTGCAACTCACTCATATACTATGTACTACACTGTGCGTTTCTTATATTCTAAGTTTTTCAGTGCAACTCACTCATATACTATGTACTACACTGTGCGTTTCTTATTTTCTAAGTTTTTCAGTGCAAGTCACTCATATACTATGTACTACACTGTGCGTTTCTTATATTCTAAGTTTTTCAGTGCAACTCCCTCATATACTATGTACTACACTGTGCGTTTCTTATTTTCTAAGTTTTTCAGTGCAACTCACTCATATACTATGTACTACACTTTGCGTTTCTTATATTCTAAGTTTTTCAGTGCAATCACTCATATACTATGTACTACACTGTGCGTTTCTTATATTCTAAGTTTTTCAGTGCAACTCACTCATATACTATGTACTACACTGTGCATTTCATGTAATGCGGGTTTTTCAGAAAATTCTAAGTTTTTCAGTGCAACTCACTCATATACTATGTACTACACTGTGCGTTTCTTATATTCTAAGTTTTTCAGTGCAACTCACTCATATACTATGTACTACACTGTGCATTTCGTGCAATGCGGGTTTTTCAGTAAATTCTTAGTTTTTCAGTGCAACTCACTCATATACTATGTACTACACTGTGCGTTCCTTATATTCTAAGTTTTTCAGTGCAACTCACTCATATACTATGTACTACACTGTGCGTTTCTTATATTCTAAGTTTTTCAGTGCAACTCACTCATATACTATGTACTACGCTGTGCGTTTCTTATATTCTAAGTTTTTCAGTGCAACTCACTCATATACTATGTACTACACTGTGCGTTTCTTATTTTCTAAGTTTTTCAGTGCAACTCACTCATATACTATGTACTACACTTTGCGTTTCTTATATTCTAAGTTTTTCAGTGCAATCACTCATATACTATGTACTACACTGTGCGTTTCTTATATTCTAAGTTTTTCAGTGCAACTCACTCATATACTATGTACTACACTGTGCGTTTCTTATATTCTAAGTTTTTCAGTGCAACTCACTCATATACTATGTACTACACTGTGCATTTCGTGCAATGTGGGTTTTTCAGTAAATTCTTAGTTTTTCAGTGCAACTCACTTATATACTATGTACTACACTGTGCGTTTCTTATATTCTAAGTTTTTCAGTGCAACTCACTCATATACTATGTACTACACTGTGCGTTTCTTATATTCTAAGTTTTTCAGTGCAACTCACTCATATACTATGTACTACGCTGTGCGTTTCTTATATTCTAAGTTTTTCAGTGCAACTCACTCATATACTATGTACTATGCTGTGCGTTTCTTATTTTCTAAGTTTTTCAGTGCAACTCACTCATATACTATGTACTACACTGTGCGTTTCTTATATTCTAAGTTTTTCAGTGCAACTCACTCATATACTATGTACTACACTGTGCGTTTCTTATTTTCTAAGTTTTTCAGTGCAACTCACTCATATACTATGTACTACACTGTGCGTTTCTTATATTCTAAGTTTTTCAGTGCAACTCACTCATATACTATGTACTACACTGTGCATTTCGTGTAATGCGAGTTTTTCAGTAAATTCTAAGTTTTTCAGTGCAACTCACTCATTTCTATGTACTACACTGTGCGTTTCTTATATTCTAAGTTTTTCAGTGCAACTCACTCATATACTATGTACTACACTGTGCATTTCTTATATTCTAAGTTTTTCAGTGCAACTCACTCATATACTATGTACTACACTGTGCGTTTCTTATATTCTAAGTTTTTCAGTGCAACTCACTCATATACTATGTACTACACTGTGCGTTTCTTAAATTCTAAGTTTTTCAGTGCAACTCACTCATATACTATGTACTACACTGTGCGTTTCTTATATTCTAAGTTTTTCAGTGCAACTCACTCATATACTATGTACTACACTGTGCGTTTCTTATATTCTAAGTTTTTCAGTGCAACTCACTCATATACTATGTACTACACTGTGCGTTTCTTATATTCTAAGTTTTTCAGTGCAACTCACTCATATACTATGTACTACACTGTGCGTTTCTTAAATTCTAAGTTTTTCAGTGCAACTCACTCATATACTATGTACTACACTGTGCGTTTCTTATATTCTAAGTTTTTCAGTGCAACTCACTCATATACTATGTACTACACTGTGCGTTTCTTATATTCTAAGTTTTTCAGTGCAACTCACTCATATACAATGTACTACACTGTGCGTTTCTTATATTCTAAGTTTTTCAGTGCAACTCACTCATATACTATGTACTACACTGTGCGTTTCTTATATTCTAAGTTTTTCAGTGCAACTCACTCATATGCTATGTACTACACTGTGCATTTCTTATATTCTAAGTTTTTCAGTGCAATTCACTCATATACTATGTACTACACTGTGCGTTTCTTATATTCTAAGTTTTTCAGTGCAACTCACTCATATACTATGTACTACACTGTGCATTTCGTGTAATGCGGGTTCTTCAGTAAATTCTAAGTTTTTCAGTGCAACTCATTCATATACTATGTACTATACTGTGCGTCTCTTATATTCTAAGTTTTTCAGTGCAACTCACTCATATACTATGTACTACACTGTGCGTTTTTTATATTCTAAGTTTTTCAGTGCAACTCACTCATATACTATGTACTACACTGTGCGTTTCTTATATTCTAAGTTTTTCAGTGCAACTCACTCATATACTATGTACTACACTGTGCGTTTCTTATATTCTAAGTTTTTCAGTGCAACTCACTCATATACTATGTACTACACTGTGCATTTCGTGTAATGCGGGTTTTTCAGTAAATTCTAAGTTTTTCAGTGCAACTAACTCATTTCTATGTACTACACTGTGCGTTTCTTATATTCTAAGTTTTTCAGTGCAACTCACTCATATACTATGTACGACACTGTGCATGTCGTGTAATGCGGGTTTTTCAGTAAATTCTAAGTTTTTCAGTGCAACTCACTCATTTCTATGTACTACACTGTGCGTTTCTTATATTCTAAGTTTTTCAGTGCAACTCACTCATATACTATGTACTACACTGTGCGTTTCTTATATTCTAAGTTTTTCAGTGCAACTCACTCATATACTATGTACTACACTGTGCGTTTCTTATATTCTAAGTTTTTCAGTGCAACTCACTCATATACTATGTACTACACTGTGCGTTTCTTATATTCTAAGTTTTTCAGTGCAACTCACTCATATACTATGTACTACACTGTGCGTTTCTTATATTCTAAGTTTTTCAGTGCAACTCACTCATATACTATGTACTACACTGTGCATTTCGTGTAATGCGGGTTTTTCAGTAAATTCTAAGTTTTTCAGTGCAACTCACTCATATACTATTTACTACACTCTGCGTTTCTTATATTCTAAGTTTTTCAGTGCAACTCACTCATATACTATGTACTACACTGTGCGTTTCTTATATTCTAAGTTTTTCAGTGCAACTCACTCATATACTATGTACTACACTGTGCATTTCGTGTAATGCGGGTTTTTCAGTAAATTCTAAGTTTTTCAGTGCAACTCACTCATTTCTATGTACTACACTGTGCGTTTCTTATATTCTAAGTTTTTCAGTGCAACTCACTCATATACTATGTACTACACTGTGCATTTCTTATATTCTAAGTTTTTCAGTGCAACTCACTCATATACTATGTACTACACTGTGCGTTTCTTATATTCTAAGTTTTTCAGTGCAACTCACTCATATAATATGTACTACACTGTGCGTTTCTTAAATTCTAAGTTTTTCAGTGCAACTCACTCATATACTATGTACTACACTGTGCGTTTCTTATATTCTAAGTTTTTCAGTGCAACTCACTCATATACTATGTACTACACTGTGCGTTTCTTATATTCTAAGTTTTTCAGTGCAACTCACTCATATACTATGTACTACACTGTGGGTTTCTTATATTCTAAGTTTTTCAGTGCAACTCACTCATATACTATGTACTACACTGTGCGTTTCTTAAATTCTAAGTTTTTCAGTGCAACTCACTCATATACTATGTACTACACTGTGCGTTTCTTATATTCTAAGTTTTTCTGTGCAACTCACTCATATACTATGTACTACACTGTGCGTTTCTTATATTCTAAGTTTTTCAGTGCAACTCACTCATAT